>NW_011494813.1:2518143-2555638 GCF_000754665.1 Bison bison bison | reverse complement strand
TCTGGGTCATGAAGATCTTTTTTGTATAGTTCAGTTCAGTTCAGTTCAGTCGCTCAGTCGTGTCTGACTCTTTGCGACCCCATGAACCGCAGCACGCCAGGCTTCCCTATCCATCACCAACTCCCAGAGTCTACCCAAATCCATGTCCATGAGTTGGTGATGCCATCCAACCATCTCATCCTCTGTTGTCCCCTTCTCCTCCTGCCCTCAATCTTTCCCAGCATCAGGGTCTTTTCAAATGAATCAGCTCTTCACATCAGGTGGCCAAAGTATTGGAGTTTCAGCTTCAACATCAGTCCTTCCAATGAACACCCAGGACTGATCTCCTTTAGGATGGACTGGTTGGATCTCCTTGCAGTCCAAAGGACTCTCAAGAGTCTTCTCCAGCACCACAGCTCAAAAGCATCAATTCTTTGGCAGTCAGCTTTCTTTATAGTCCAACTCTCACATCTATACATGACCACTGGAAAAACCATAGTTCTTTTGTGTATTCTTGCCACCTCTTCTTAATATTGTCTGCTTCTGTTAGGTGTATAGAATTTCCGTCCTTTATTGTACCTATCTTTGCATGAAATGTTCTTTTGGTATCTCTAATTTTCTTGAAATTTCTAGTCTTTCCAATTCTATTGTTTTCCTCAATTTCTTTGTACTGATCACCTCTTTATCCTTTATTCTTTGGAACTCTGCATTCAAATGGGTATATCTTTCCTTTTCTCCTTTGTCTTTAGTGTCTTTATTTTTCAGCTATTTGTAAGGCCTCCTCAGACAACCATTTTGCCTTTTTTCATTTCTTTTTCTTGGGGATGGTTTTGATTATTGCTTCCTGTACAATGTCACGAACCTCCGTCTATAGTTCTTCAGGCATTCTGTCTATCAGATCTAATCCCTTGAGTCTTGATATATAGTTAGACTACATTTAAATACGCTTTTTAATTTTAGCATCTTTTCTTGACCAAAATTTATGTTGTAAATGTTTAGCAAAAAGTAGCAATAAAATTTCAAAATAGTTCTGAAAAAGAATAAGAATGCCCAGTTTGTAGTCTCTAGATACATCTTCCATAAAAAGGTATCTAGCTCGGAGAAATGTACAGAAAAAATATCTGGAATAGGAGATGTGTAATATCAGCCTGAAAGGTCTTTTTGTATGAGAAAGAAAGGAAGTAACAGTGATTATTGGGGTGGTACTCAAAGGATTCAGAAGCAATTCTCATTGATTGAAGAGATAAGAGATAATTTGACCATTAGTGATAACAACTTCAGTGGATTGAAAGATATGGACTATGTTTAAATCCATGACTTCACAATGATATGTGGGATGGTGGCGAGAAGAATGTCATTGGTTATCTTTAGAAGATGCCAGGGAATGAACTCATTCTTCTATTAATTGATAAAGAGGGAAAACGAGCATTTAATTTACCTTTTCTGTTTAAATTGTACCTTGGGGGTAACCAAAGGGTATATGAGGAGGAATTTGCATTTTTATAGTAATTTTTCCACCACATAAATGAAGATGGAATGATAGAGCATCATCACTTTTCAAAATGATAGTTAATGGACCTTAATAATCACCAAAGGCTGCAACATAATAAAACAGGAAGCAAGTTTTATGGGCAAGAAAAGAATGCCCATATTGATAGAAGTACATAGAATTATGTGTAATTATTCTTGCCTCCCAAATCAAATCTGATTAACCCCTATATCTAATTTCCTTTTGATTTCACTGGCCCAAGAACACTGGCAGGAAAGGCAGATAATATTGTTTGTGGGCAGACATTGCTAAACTGGAGAGTTGTTGCTGATTCAGATTTTTATGTAGGATGACCTGGTGTGTGTGTGAATGCACACATGTACATATGCTCACACATTTGAGGGCAAGGAGGGTAGAGTGTCACTTTGTTGAAAGGAAAGTGAAAGTCTCTCAGTCGTGTCCTACTCTTTGCGACCCCATGGACTGTATCCATGAAATTCTCCAGGCCAGAATACTGGTGTGGGTAGCTTTTCCTTTCTCCAGGGGATCTTCCCAACCCAGGGATCAAACCCAGGTCTCCCGCCTTGCAGGTGGATTCTTTACCAGCTGAGCCACAAGGGAAGCCCCAAGACTACTGGAGTGGGTAGCCTATCCCTTCTCCAGTAGATCTTCCTGACCCAGGAATCGAACTGGGTCTCCTGCATTGCAGGTGGATTCTTTACCAACTGGGCTATGAGGGAAGCCCTTGTGGAAAGGAAGAGGATACTGAACTTTCACTTGTAGAATTCTTCATTCTTAGCTGAGATTATGTCAATTGTCAATATCATAGAGGGGGAACATCTTAGGGAAATTCAGGAGGGAAGCCTGGAAGCTCTCTAAAAGCCCAATAGCTACTATAATGCTACTATAGCCCTAGACAATAGAGCAAAGTATCTTTGGGCTCCTATATTAGTCTCAGAAGAGGAGGGAAAAGATGTTACATTCCAACAAAGAGGGTTTAATAAAGGGAATATTTACAAAATGTGGGAGGCTAACAGGCACTGCAAGCACCTGGTAGTTAGCAATAGCAGGAAGCCCTTACTACCTCTAGGCTGAAGGCAGCAGAGTGGGCAAAGTTTACTGGAATCCAGAGAGAACTGCAGCTAAAGCTGTAGATGAAAATGCTCAGACAAGAGATGCGGACTGTAGTACAGAAATTCAGTCCCTGACAACCTGTGGCCTAACAGAGAGGGAACTGCCATCTGTCTCCTTCTCTGCTTTGACCTCGTAGCCTCCTCTCATCACCTCCCGCTGGATGCACTGGACTTGAAGCCAAGTGGAAGCCACAGGCAGAGAACCCACTGAGGAAGTACAAAGGTCAGGCTCCCAAGGTGATGTCAGCAGGTCAGCAGACTGGGGAAGGGTGGAACGGCACACTTACAGTGGCAGATGGAGCCTACCCACCACAGACCCCCTCCCTGTCAGGGAAAACTCTCTATTAATGGGTGATCCTCTCACCACGTTTGATAGTATTAATATATTGAATCTCTGACCCTGACACCATCAGCAATCAGGTCAACTTTTTTATGATTTTATGATTCTAGCTAGAAATTCAGGTTCTTTACCATCCTGCACAGCTCCAGTGATTCTTCATATTTCCCTCCTATATTCTGGAAAATAAAACAGCAAACAGGCCACTCACCATTTGGTGGAGTCCAACCCTACTCTCAGTTTACCCTTACTCCATTCCTCTTTTTCAAGTCTGAACTCCCATGCCACTTCCTCTTTCTTTGCCCAAAGCAGGTATCATCAGTTGATCTTGGCTCTTTCTCCTGATGAGCTAAGATGCATCCTCAGAATCTTTCTTAACCTAATGCTTTGAGGAATCAAATCAATCAGTTAGAGTTGGGGCACAAGATGAAAGTCATTTCTTTCTTATTCCTGGCCTGGTGGGTAGCCCTGAGTCAGAGTTTTCCATGTTTTGTTAAACAGATCATTTCCCACGAAGCCTGGAAAACTTACGCTAAGTGCACTGTTTGTCTTTACCAACTGGAACAACATCACCATTATTAGCAGTAGTTGTAGCAGTATCATTAATTGGAAACCTTTCTTGAGCTTTCTAAGTATCAAGGCTTCACAGCTTCCCTTTTACTGTCAGTTTCTTTTCCTCTGTTGAGCTTATGTGCTAACTTGCTTCATTCATGTCTGACTCTTTGCAACCCCAGGGGCTGCAGCCCACCAGGTTTCTCTGTCCCTGGGAATTCTCCAGGCAAGAATACTGGAGTGGGTTGCCATGCCCTCCTCCAGAGGATCTTCCCAACCCAGGGATCAAACTCACGTCTTTTATGTCTCCTGCATTGGCAGGCGGCTTCTTTACCACTAGCATCACCTGTCTATCTTAGTTCCAGCATTTCATCCTTTTCTTCATTCACCACTTTCCACTCTCTAACTAGGCTTTCATGGGTAGATTGTGATTGGAGTTTCAATTCTCTTACTTAGGTGATGCTGTTCCTTCAACAGGATCCATAATAACAGCAATACCTCATATTTATAGAGTGCTTTACGATGCACCAAATACTCACACATATATTTATAAAAGTCTTTCTGATCAAAGGCAAACTTTGGGGGTGTAATTAAAGGATTTTATATTTTTGGTTTATGGGACTAAATTACTCTTCAGATGCTTATTATCTTCCTATGGCTTTTAGTCACCTTCTTTAAAATAATATCTTTCTTCCCACAAATTTCAGAGCTTCTTTTTCCTCACATATTTTCCTTCAATTACATAGGTAATTTTGGCTTTATAGAGTTGGTTAAGGGAAATAAGCCTTTAGAAAAATAAATGTATGAAAAAACCTCTGACTTAGGAACTGAACTACAAATACTTTCTTCCTCCAAGATGATATTCAACAATTGGTCTTAATGTAAACCCAAGTTCATATCTGTACTTCTTAGCAATTTACTTATGATTTCAGAAACCTATAGACAATTCATTTTAGATGCTTTTTCTTAAGAAGTTATCTTTTTGAAGCTATTCATGATCTAACCCTTTCCTTAAAAAAAAAAAAAAAAAAGGGAGAGGGAATAGTTTGATATATTTTAGCTGGTCCTTAGAGAAAGTTACAGATGAAATTTACTACATTTCCTGTGGTCTTTTTTATAGGGGCTTAAAAAATTTTTTTTCTTTTTTACCTTTTTAAAGCCTGCTCAACCAATGCCTTTCCTCTTAGACACAATTTGTCCAGGTGCTCCTGCTGATGTTGTAAAGCTTTCTACTACAATGAGTCTTTAAGTGGGAAGCCTTCCTAAACTTTTAAAATAATGAGACCTCACCAGGCAAATTTATGATAAGGTTTCTTTTCTTCCCAGCCTATCCCATTGAATCTCACTCGATTCATATCTCGCCATTGGTATTTAAGACAATAGCAATAAACAATGAAAAGGGTTTCCAAAGTGTCCCAATCTTTTTTATGAGAAAGAGGAAATGACTAAGTGATTTCATATTGGCCAATAAAGTCACTAGATATAATGTGATGTCACTATTAATCTTAAGTCCTGATTCTGACTCCTATTTTTTTTTCCTCCAGACTGTTTGCTTCCCTTTTACAATAAAGCCAATGCCTGTGATACATTGGAAAATAGAAAAAGAAAAATGAGTTAAAATTACCATGTCTTTTATCCTCTTTTAGTGTTCCTTCTGTTTCCCATGGAGCTTCCAGGTCATGATTAATCTGGAGTCTGCAGTTTTAACATTCGTATGGTATTCTGTCTTTTCTATAATTCAGGGCCACTAACACCCCAGGGAGTGTGTTTAAAACAGGAAGTTGCACAAGCAAATTATTATCTTTAGGAGGACAGATCTATGGCCAAAACATTGCAAAGGCCAACTGCGTTTTCTTCAGGGGCTAGCAGATGGAGGAATACTTTGAGAGCAGAACTAAACACACAAGGCTACTGCTTTCTGTCATAGCTCTGTTACTACTCAGAGCAGCCATTGCTGAACTGAAAATAGGAGTCACTTAAAGAAGGGCTTGTCATCTTCAACTGAATTAGCTCATATTTTTCTGTAAAGCAGTAAGTGGTTATAAACACACAGTTCATTTTCCTTCAATGTCTCCACCTTGCCCATGGTTCAGTGGTGACTTTCATGAAGGTTTTTCATTCGAGTTTTACTTCTTTTTCCACTTCATTTGTTGCCAGTAGCTTCAACCTGTGTACACCTGTGCAGTTGGTTCCCAATTTTGGGGGTATGGGTGGCAGCAGAGAACCCAGGTGAGGAGTTAGAAAGTTGTGATGAAATCCAGCCTGCCCTTCTTATATCACTCTGATTTCAGGACTTGAAGATCCCTGAATCTTACTTCCTATAGCCCACGACAGGAATGGGAGGTTAGGGGCATCTGTTGAAAGACACATGAAAAGGCTCTGGGGAGGATGTGAATAGCTTTCAAATTCAGTGTCAAAATCTCTTCCAGAGTACAACTGAAAATTATCATTGCACAGAACTTTGGAAAAGTGAATGAACAGTAAAATTATTTTGTGACAAATGTGGTCATTGGCCATTTAATATAGGAAGAATGCAGTTTCGATGGTTTGCTTAGAGCGTAAGAGATCTGTGCACTGAAGCCCTGTGGGGTATGACTCCTGTCTTAAGATGTCTTTTGGCTTTTGGAGGCCACCATTGGAGAAGGAAATGGCAACCCACTCTGGTGTTCTTGCCTGGAGAGTCCCAGGGACGGGGGAGCATGGTGGGCTGCTGTCTATGGGGTCACACAGAGTCGGACACGACTGAAGTGACTTAGCATAGCATAGGTGTGGAACTCAGTGGGCATTCAAGAACCATTCATTAAATAAATAGGTGTCTAGCACCCTGAGTTCATATCGAACCCCAAATACATTTAGGTAAATTGTTATAGAAAAGAAAAATAGAAGGTGAAAAAGGAAAAAAAGCCCTTCACTCAATTGAGTTTCTCCAAGATTGAGTGGATATGTGAGGCCCAGTAAAAGATGAACCTGAGGTTCAGAGATGCTTCCAAGTTTCTTCCACTTGCAATTTTTAAGGTAAAAAAGCTTCTTTTAAAAGCAAATTATAACACTACGAAAACAGTGAATGTTTGATGTGAAAGTCTTTTAAACATCAGTAAAAGGAAAAAAAGAGAGAGTGAAAAAACTTCTTTTATTATTTCAAAAACAGGGAAATGGTTTTGGATTTCTTTGACTATTTTAGAATTTAAAAGAATTTCCCAGGCATGAATAAAATCAGATTTTCATCAAAAGGCTTTTAAACAAAACTCCACACTTTTCTCCATAAAACCAAACAAATATTTTTCAGAGCAATATTCTCTTACACAAAAGATTTTTACAAATCATTAGAGTATTCTGTGTGAGGAAAATAAAATTCAAAATTATTCCTTAAAATATTTTTCTTTCATTTTTTTATTGCTACTAGGAATAAGAAAGCATTAAAGAGGATGTATGACTGTAGATGAAAGTTACCCTGCCAAATATATATATATATAAAAATTCTTTTAATGTTTTGGTCACGAACTCTGACAATGATAAATCACTTTTCAACAGCTGCAGACAGCTGTTAAAGTCTAGAGTCTAAAACGCTTAATTGGGGAAGTGTGTTAAAAGTTAAAGGGCCAGTGTCTTTTTAGGGTACATGAAGACTTTCTTCGGCACACTCAAAACAGTGCATTCCAAGGTTTGGGAAAGAACACATTAGTCTCTAGATTCATTAAATGTGAAACATTAGATGGACAAATGATAAAGTGCTCTTATTTATCTATATGAGCAAGAAACAAGAGTTATTAAACATAACAGTGTTTAATAAAAGAAGACACTCAAGCTCCTTGATAAACAGTTTTCATATATTATTTGGTGATGTGACTGAGATTAGTGGTACTCTTGTATTTCAGGTGTTTGAACTGGACACTCCTAATCTCTTCAATGTGGGTTTTACTACAATAAATACATTTGCTGCTGCCTAATCTCTTCAATGTGGGTCTTACTACAATAAATACATTTACCCAGGATTAATTTATTGATCGATGATTTCCAACCCTAGTCAAATCAGGAGAACTAGAAAAATTCTTTTTTAAATTTTTATAAATTTTTTAAAGTTTATTTTGTGATGCTTGTATTCTGACAGTGTTTGAGCAGTTATTTCAGGTAATTTAGGGACTTCACTTCAAATTTTTTCTTCATTAGAGTATTTCAAACTGATTTGCAGTGATAATATTCATTCAGGACATGCTTGCTGAGAGAGTGCCCTTCTGAAACAAGACTTTTGTTGCTTGCATGTGCGACTTTTTCCAAAGTGTGTGTGTGTTTGTGTGTATATGTGCATGTATTCACTGCATATACTATATATATAATATATTCATTACATATATAATATATATTCACTGTACAGTATATAATCACTTCATATATGATGTATAATATATAGCATACATTCACTGCATATATATTTTCACTGCAGTCATGTATATTTCTACATGTGTATATATATATGTGTGTGTGTGTGTTTATACTACTAAGCTCTGAAAGAACTGACCTGATGGTTTCCTTTTACTTTTTTCATGGGTACCAAGTGTGTAAAGGTAAACATCATATATCTGCTTGAAGAGGGTCAGTCCCCGTTGAGTAACTGTCGGTAGGTCATTTCTCCTCTGTACAACCCCTGACATTCAGGAAAGGGAGTACTTCTGTTTCACACTCCGTAGCAAAGGTGATCTCTGGGAACTGTTTGCTGAGTAATTCACTGTTATACAATACATCATTTTTATTGGTAATAAGGCAGATGTCACCAACAGCGGAGTTTGTCCAAGGCTGGCTCTGAAATTTCCTTTAAGGCATTATGCTCCCAATCAGGCAGAAAATTGTCGTCAGTGATTGCAGATTGAAAGATCACATTGCGGCATCCAAGGACTGTTTATGACTTTTCCAGCTATACACAAAGTGGGCGGTGAAGAGTGGTCTTGTGTAAGTGTATTTGTTCCAGTTATGATGTATCCATTCTACTAACTTTGGGAAGAAATATACCCTAAAAATATGTTGTGTGCAGTTTGTATTGTGTGAAGCAGATGAATTTATATAGAGGATGAGGGGGGAAAGCAATTCACAAAGTTTGTCTCATAAAAGTGTCTGTTTGAAGCAATTTTACTTATTGCTTTGAAAAACCAAGATAAATGGCTTTAAATGAAAGCTTTTTATTGCTAATATTAATTAGAGAGACAGGTTTACACCTTTCATGCATAAGAATTTTGTGAGCCATTCTTAACACAGTAGATAATGAACCGTCATCTCAGGATCTATACTTGTTTACAAGTTCTGTGTTGGTTCCAATTCAATGAATTATTTCAAATTAGAGAAAATATACTAAGTGTAGAGTTGTACTATCACTCTACACTAAACTTGTAACTTCTATCTCTTATAAATGTGAGATACTGTTGAGATAGTGCCTTCTGAAACAAGACTTTTGTTGCTTGCATGTGACTTTTTCCAAAGTGTGTGTGTTTTTGTGTGTATGTGCATATATTCGCTACATATGTTATATATATTCACTGCATATACTATATATATAACATATTCATTACATATATAATATATATTCACTGTATAATATATAGTCACTTATCCCACTAAGCAAAAAGTTAAGAGCAACACAACTGGAAAATAAATTTCATATATGCAGCACATGAGTGGCTTATCCCAAGCCATACATTCTCTTTTTGCTTTGTTGTTTATAGTATATATAAACAATATATATTTTTGTTGTTTGTGTAATGAAAATCCCTCCGTCCACGGGATTTTCCAGGCAAGAGTACTGGAGTGGGGTGCCATTGCCTTCTCCGGATTAGCAGCTACTTTCTATAATAGCAACTCCATCTATGAAGGCAAGCAGGAATTTAGTGGACAGCTAGGGCTTCCCAGATGGTAAAGAATCAGCCTGCTAATGCAGAGGATGTAGGTTTAATCCCTGGGTCGGGAAGATCCCCTGGAGTAGGAAATCACAACCCACTTCAGTATTCTTGCCTGGAAAATTCCATGGACAGAGGGGCCTGGTGGGCTACAGTCCACGGGGTCTCAGAGTTGTGCACAACTGAGCACACATATGCAAATTTAAAAACTAACCTTAAAAAGAGACAAATGCTCAAACTGAAGCTTCCAAGAACAAGAAGAGAAAATTTCATGAAGTAAGGAAAATTTACTTTAATCATATGGATGACTTATGCTTATTAAGTTAAAAAAATAATGTGTGGCAAAACTACTACAAAAGTATTTTTAAGTGCTGAACATTAAAACAGCAATAACTAAAAGTCTAGATTCTAAATTAGATGAAGCCAAATCTACCTGTTCTGCCACTTTTTGTCAAATTTACAATTAGACTTACTTTTGGATGTAAATGATTGTCTCTTCCCTCAGTAGTCTGAAAGCTTTATGACAGTAGATCATTTAATTCCTAGTACCTAGTGTAGTGATCAGCATGTAATTGGCTATGCTATGCTAAGTTGCTTCAGTCGTATCCAACTCTTTGCGACCCCATGGACTGTAGCCCACCAGGCTCCTCTGTCTATGGGATTCTCCAGGCAAGAATACTGGAGTGGGTTGCCATGCCCTTCTCCAATGTAACTGGCTGCTCTTAATTTAATTAGTCTGCTCTTAATTTAATTAACCAGTTTATAATTGGCTCAGAGTTGAATGAAGGAAAAAGTAAATGAATATGTGAATGAATGAAGACAAAGATATTTATAAAGTTTCCTACTAAACATATCCTGAATCTGAAGATACCCTATGTTTATTATTATTATTAAAGAGAATAAAAATGTAAAGTGACCTTCTGAATTGGCCTGGTAATGAAAAACAAAATGGGTAATGAAATGAAATGAATGAAAAACAAAATGTTATAACACATTAAAGCTAAAATTCAAAATACACAATGCAATGATGGGAATAATAAACATTAGACACTTTTTTGATAGATATGAGTCAAGTCAGAGTTCTGAGAAGATTCAAAACTGAGATTCCAAAATTATGTGGCAGGAATATACAAGGATAGTGTTAAATGCCCACCAGAGAGAAAGTAGTATGTTCGTATCTGGCTACACCACTGCACATAGTTATAGAAAACTTGAAGCAGATTCAGGGAAATGTCACTCTGCAAACTGAGTCAGGGAGTGCAAATGAATCCTTAAGAAAAATGTAAAAAGAACTAGTATAATTGAGCTTCAAGAAAAAGGAAAGAAGCAGCACCCTTCATGTAAAACGTTTCACACTAAGACTTTAGGGAACTATTTTCCAACTCTTCTGTTGCCAGAGCAATAAAAAATGAATAAAATGCAGCAAGCAGGATCTATTATAAGTTAGGATAATTGTTTGAAATTGAGATTTTCAAACCTTGTTACCAGCACTATGTTCCTCTCAAAAGCCTATAAGGACACAGATCTTCTCAGTGGGATGAAACGATTTCAGGGAACACCAGAGGAGGTCCAAGACGAAAGTCTCCATGACCTTCCCAGTGCCCTTAACCTTCATACTGAATAACAAGAGAGGGTTGGAGAATGAGAGTGTTCTTTCTTCTATGGAAATCTCTCATCTTCATTATAAATTTGCCCTGTGCTCAACCACAGAATCTGCTTACATAGTTAGTGAAACACCTTCAGAGGTTTATGATTAAAGGTGATGATCACAGCAGATTTATCTGGAATATGAGTGATAATGCAGACTCGTTTGTTCATATGAGCATTAAAAAAAAAAATTGGCCTCAGAGACAAGAAATTGAGACTGTGAGGGAAAATTCATGCTATGAAACCAGAAACAGACTGAAACTGGTGCTAAGTTTATGAAACAGGAAGTTTTCAAAAGTTAAGTGTATGTTGATTTAATATACTGAGCTTCAAGTATCTGAGTACTGAGGAAGCTACAAAAGCTTCAGTTTTTGTCCTGAAGTTTTCAGATATCATTGATCCATGATAGAATGTGGAACTGCCCTGTGACCAGCTCATTCACTTCATTCATTTAGTGTCAAGTAAGTAATAACCAAATAACAATCATTGCATGTGTAGAGTCAAATGTTAAGTTCTATCAACTCAAGAAATGTAAAATAGGAAACTCATCCATGCATAAGGTTTGCTAACCTTCTTTTTATGTAGTGTATTGAAAACTAGATTTAGCAAACTAGGAAGTACCTACATTTATCCTGTCCTAATGTAATTAAACTCATTTATTTATTCATTCAATCAATAAATATTTATTGCAAGAGAAGTGAAGTCATATTTTATCTCAAGGAGCTTTTGGTTTGGTAGGGAAGAATTCACACCAATGCCTAAAATATTAGGTAACCTACTTTCAGTGTCTGCTACTACAGGTTGACTCTCTCAACTTCACCGTTCCTAACCACTTCTCTTTGTTTTCCTCATTTATCATAAAAACTAGAAAGCCAAATGCTTGATTTTTCAGACTCTCTTAAAGCTAGGGGTGACCTATGACATAGTCTTCTCCAAAAGGATGCAGGGCAAAGTATGTTAAAGGAGAGTCCATAAAAACTTTTGCTTTTCAGATAAAAACAGACACAGTCTTTCATTGTCCTTCTGTCTCTTTCTATCTGGAATGAGAAAAGTAATAGATGGAGACGCAGCAGCCATCAAGTCAAGAGGCAACAAGAATGAAAATAACAGGGGTGTTGTAACCTCCTTGCCTAATGATACCAGTGATCAGCTGAATCAACACAAACAAGGACCTACATCCAGATTTACAAATAACAAAGTCCTATATGTAAGCTACTATTAGTTGAACATTGTAACATGCAGCCAGATGTATTCCTAACTGACCCAGTATTAAATCATGCCAAGAGATATCAAGCACTATTGTGGTCTAAGAAGAGAAAGAAGGAATCTGCAAATCTTTGCCAAGGTGAGGGAGGAATGACATTTATTTATATAACTTGAAGTCTCATCTCTTCTATTAGACCAAAAAAGCTCTTTGAGAAAATGTCTCACCTATCCTTGTATGCTTATGCCTAGTAATTAGAACAGTGTTCAGCATATAGGAGGTTCTCATAAATGTAAGTTAAATAAAGGTTTATATTCTTTCATTTATATTAAACATAATGAGAAATACCAGAAAATTGTGTCACCTAGTCCAGTTCTCTAAACCAGTGTGACCATACATTTTTGTTGACATAACTCCATTAGCATACCACAAATCTATGTAGGTAAATACTTAAATTATGCATATCACAAAATACATGAAATGAAGAGTTAAAAGAATGAGATAAAAGTAAACATAATAAACACCATGATCCCTCCCCTGACTTCAATAGATCAAGGTTAACATACCATCTGGGAACATGCTTTATACATAGCTCCCCTTGGGGAACACCATTCCAAATTAGAGTACCAGAGAACTATTATAAGTTCAAGGAGCAACTGATGAGTCACATAAATTATATCAATATCTCAAACTGCACTATCAATCATTATATATCATTTCCTTCTAAGTTTTTCAAGTTTTGTAACTATAAGAATTGGTGTACAATGGCTAAAAATAAGATATTTCTAGGAATCCAACCAACTGATTTCACCTGCATTTGCTCAGAAATGAAATAAAATGCACTTAGGAAACATTCATTGGGTCTCTACTGCGTTCTTGACACTATGTTGGGTGCTGGAAATGTAAACATTAATTGTCCCAGCTCTTCAGGAATTAATTGTTCATTGGCAAATAGGCAAATGAATGAATGAAGCACCACAGTTTCTATGACAGATGCTTGTCCCCATACAATAGAGCCACAAAGGGGCTATTCTAGCAGAAGTTGCATAAAAGTCAGTGACACAAGCTGTCAAGGTCATTAAAATGGGGTTTGCATTTCATTTGCTAATTTTTGCCAAGTAAAAATCCTTTATATTTTATTAACTTATAATAAATTTCTTCTCAAATTACCTCTTACGATGAATAACATTTTTTAATTAACTGGTCTAATAGAGTATTTCTGGTCTAGAAGTGCCATTAAAAATTGTCTGGGAGGCACACAGCCGATTTTTTGACATCATGCTTTGCATAGTACAGGTCAGTCTTGGAGTCAGTAGGAATTTGCTTTCAGAAGTAGAAAAATGGCCCATATTTTAAGGTGATTTTATAAAACGTCTCACCTTAGAGCCCACAGCATAGCTTCTAAAGATACTATGGAAATAAAATTTTGGCTAGTAATTTTTAAAAATATTATATTCAACTGATTTAGACATGAAAGTATATTTGCATTTTTGTACTAAAATAATACAATTTATATTTATTATAAGATTATTTTATACTCTACTAAAGAAAAGAGGCGATGAGAAAAATTTAGAAGAAAATTAATTCTTCCTTTGACTTTAGTCATGAGCTCCTTCCCCCTACCAGCACACCCCCAGTCATTCCTAAAATGGTTTCTATACAGGGTACTTCCCAGTTTTAGATCCTGGGAGGTATAAGTCTCTTTGCCATAAGTCCTTTGACTTCCATCCCCTCCCCCACCCCCCAGCCAACCCCCAGTGACTTTTCATTCAACACCTCCAAGAGCAAATGAGTTTCTTTTGTCTAAAATTGTCTAGACAGATACAAGGGGGCAGGGAGAGCACCAGACTGCTTTTTTTTTAACCTGGTAATTAAGGCTGTATTAATTTACTCCATACCCATTCACACTAAAGAGTTTTAAAATGGCTAATATAAATCTACTTATTTAGATCAAGCTATAGTGTCGAGTGTCCATTATCTGGTGGTGCCTGAACATTATGAATATCGTGTTAGCAGGAATCCTCTCCTATTTGGCCCGTGATGAATATCTTGATGCTTAAATTTGTCCTTTTCAAAGCCCTCAAGGACAGGCACGTTTCTGCTCTTGGTGACTTACTTGAAAGCAGAAAGCCCAATTATTACATTTTCGCATTTTAGGTGCAATGTAGGCTTTGATTTCACCTTCGTGGCAGTTTTTCAGCTTTGGCAAGATTTTCATAGTAATTTTTATTCACAGAAAGAGTGACAAGAATTCCTCTCAGCTCAGTTATCAGTGGACAAATAGATGATCTTGGAAACTGGCAATCTGCATCTCCTCCTGAAGATATCAGCTAGATAATGAAGAAATACATTCCAGGGTTCAGAGGTGACTATTTCTTACATGTATGCATGCATGCCTGTGGATGTATATGCATGTGCGAGATGCTATGGGTACTAGTGTGTTGCTGTGTTAGTGTTAGTATATTACTGCGTATTGGTGTTTGTACACAGGTCAGTGTGTATATTGGGAGTGTGTGTTGACGCATGCGTATTTGAATGTATGTGTCTTAGTGTGTGTCAGTGTCTGTTTTAGTGTGCATGTTAGTGTGTTGTATGTGTCTATTAGTATTTATATTGTGTGTGTATGTTAGAATACGTGTGCATATGTTGGGGTGTGTATGTATGCTGCAAAAACTGGGGCAAAGATTAACCCACAAGCAGGAACAGGAAACAAGCATATTAATCAAGGAAGGCTATGTTCTGTTTGTTTTCCATGAAAATGCTGGGCTGCAACTATTCAATTAAGTATTGGGGCAAAGAAAAAGTTGGGAATAGGAATAAATTGAGAGGGATGAAGTGAGGATAGAGAGTAAGATCTAGACAGGAAGGCAGAAAGAGAGAGAAAACAGAGGAGGTTGGAAAGGCAGCACCATGACCTGAGCCTATGTTGCCCTTGACTTCCCCACTAAAATATCACCATGGAGTGCTCAAGAAAAATAAGGAAAGGTCAAGTTCAATCCCTTGGTCTGAAGTCCATCTTACCTCCATTCTGCTTTGCTCTCTTTTTGAGGAACATTAATGATTAGCCTGATGAAGGACAGTGTGAAGCCCAAGACATTTGAAAGCTTCTAAACTGGTGATGACTTCCTGGAACTGGACAACAACATTCTTCTGTCAATGCAGCAGTGGCCCCAGAAAGAATGGGAGAACTTGCCCCCAAGATTAATTCTTTCTGTGGAGGGGAGTATGTGTGTGTGGGTCCCTGAGTGGGGGTGGGATGGATGGGAGAGAACAATAGAGGAAAAAAGAAGCATAGTTTCCACACAGAGTAGAGCCTTTGGAGCTGTTGAATAGTCCAATCCATTTTCATGTGGAGATTTTACTAAATCATTTTATTATGATTACCAGTAAAGATTTAGTCATATTATTTATCTATACACACACAAACACAAAAACTATATGTAAGAGCCTTGCCTTGCCAAACAAAAAATTTCATTGCATTTAAACATAAGGGAGGTTAAAAAAATAAATGAGGCACATGCTTGCAGAGATAAACGTTCATTGCAAACATGAAAATGTGGTTTGGACTGATGTCACGAGTAACATAATTAACTACGATAACAACAAAACCACTAAAGGATTTGTGAGAACTAAAAGAAAACCCAAAAGCCATCCAAAAGGTGATGGGCTTTCCGATTCCGCCATTCCTCGTGCTCAGTCCCCACGTCAATCATTTCCCTCCCAGCGGTCACTAGCTTGGCTATTTGTCTGTTTCCACACTAATGCATCACGAAACATCATGCCCACTTGCCTGGAAAAGATACTATCTCACACATATGGGGCCTGCCTTTGATCTCTGTGGTCGAGCTAGAGGTCAGAGGCCTGCCTTCTCCAGGCCCTTACTTCAAATGATTCCTTTCATTTACTGAGAAACCAAACGTTAGCAGGGAGAAGGCAGGAAAAATAAAAGCCATGATTTAATAGCAATTTATGTGTTTGGCCTATTTCAGTTGGGTTTTATCCTCTTCGGCTCACATACAATTCGTCACTCGTCCCGGTTCCCCTGTCCTCCCTGCCCCACCATTTGTTTATTTTGGGCCCTCAGACAGATTGGCACTGGAAGGGATGCTCTTACATCCTCTTTGTCAGGTTGTGGGGTGCCATTTTGTTCTTCTAAAATGTCAGACTTAATTCACTGTCTCTTGTTGATAGGAAAAAATATTGTGAGTAAGTAATAAAGCACAATTACAGACTGGACTCTGGTAAATTTAATGTTTCAACTGGTGGGTATAAATGGCTTTTGAAACTCACATGATTCATCGAGGGAATGTTCTATTTGTACACAAATGGAGAAAGAAGGTAGGTGATGATAAAAGTTGGATCCCCAACTGGAGTGGAACTTAGACATGGAAAATATTTTATAACATTTTCTCTTTCATGAATAAAATAAAAATGATCATATCAGAGTGGTGCACATTTTAAAAGTATGAATTTTCATGTGAGTTGTAACAGTTAATTTGTAAGCTTATTAATGATAACCACAATGCAGAACTTCACCTCATAATACCAGGGAAGGTTCGAATTTACTCAGTAGGGTGCTTAGTCGTCTTTTTTCCCAATCATCTTCACAATAAGCCAATGAGGCAGATATTATTGTTCCCCTTTTAAAGGTGACAAGCAGTCAATCAGGAGTAGCAAGGAAAAGGAAAACTCCTTTGATTCTTCTGGAATTGTCAGTTTCCCTCAAGAGACTGACTGCAATGGATGTGTTTTTACATCCAGAGTAGAAAATACTCTACTGTGTTTTTATAAAGGAAGGAAGGACTGGAATGTTCAATTCACTATTGCCATGCTTATATTATCATGGCAGTTCACTGCTTTCCCTGCTGTGAATGCAAATGACCCCGCCAAGGGTCCTGGAGTCAGAGAAGAGGGAATCTCAAAGTCAGAGTTAGCTAGTAACCCCTAGGCCCCAGTTTCTCTGTAATGTGGGTATAAAGAGAGTACCTACTTCATAGGGCTGTCATGGAGATTAAATGAGATGACACATATGAAACCCTAGTTTACTGCTTTCTGTATTCCTATATACATGCGCCTCTGTGTGTCCCATATATATTCCAACATATATATATGTGTGTGTATACATGTATACACACACACACACATATACACACATATATATAGGGACAGGGAGGGAAACAGAGAGAAACTTGGAGACTGACTGTTACGCCTGACCAAAGATGGCCTGTGGAGTGAAAGCAGAGACTCATGTAGACAGCCATATAGCAATCCAGATTTTTGCAGCTCAAAAATGTATCATGGGAACAAATTTCTCAAAAAATTAAAACTAAAACTACCATATGATCCAACAATTCCACTCCTGGGTATTTACTCAAAGAAACAAAAACACTAATTAGAAAAGATATATGCACCCTGTTATCCACTGCAGCATTATTTGCAATAGCCAAGACATGGAAGCAACCATGTCCATCACAGATGAATGGATAAAGAAGATGTGGTGTGTATATATATATATATATACACACACATACAATGGGATATTATTTAGCCATAAAAAAGAATGAAATCTTGACATTTGTGATAACATGGATGGATCTAGAGGATATTAAGCTAAGTGAAATAAGTCAGACAGAGAAAGACAAATACTATAAGATCTCACTTATAAGTGGGATCTAAAAAACAAAACAAATGAGCAAACATAACAAAAGAGAAACAGAATTATAGATACAGAGAACAGATGGTTACCAGGGAGGAGTGAGGTTGGGGAAAAAAGAAACAGGTGAGGGGAATTAAGAGGTACAAACTACCAGTTGCAAAATAAATATTGGAAATGTACAATGTAGGGAATACAGTCAATAACTAAGTAATATATTTGTGCTGACACTTCATAACTAGATTTATGTGGTAATCATTTTGCAGTGTATTTAAAAAGTCATTATATTGTATAACAGGAACTAATATAATATTGCAGGTCAATCATACTTCCAAAGCAAACATACAAACTCAGGGAAAGAGGTCAGATTTGGGGGGGAGAGGGGGCAGGGAATTGGAAATAAAGATATGGGGGAAAATTTTAGAATGTTGAACATTATACAGTGACTGCAGCCATGAAAGTAAAAAACTCTTGCTCCTTGGAAGAAAAGCTATGACAAATGCAGACAGCATGTTAAAAAGCAGAGACATCACTTTGCTGACAAAGGTCCGTATAGTCAAAGCTATGGTTTTTCCAGCAGTCACGTATGGATGTGAGAGTTGGACCATAAAGAAGGCTGAGCACTGAAGAACTGATGCTTTTGAACTGTGGTGCTGGAAATGACTCTTGAGAGTCCACTGGACAGGAAGGAGATCAAACTAGTCAATCCTAAAGGAAATCAACCCTGAATAGTCATTGGAACAATTGATGCTGAAGCTGAAGCACCAATACTTCAGTCACCTGATGAGAAGAGCTGACTCACTGGAATAGACCCTGGTGCTGGGAAAGATTGAGGGCAGGAGGTAAAGGGGGCAACAGAGAATGAGATGGTTGGATGGCATCACCAACTCAGTGGACATGAGTTTGAGCAGACTCCAGGAGATAGTGAAGGACAGGGAAGCTGGCCATGCTGACATTCATGGGGTTACCTTAAAGAGTTGGAACCACTTAGCAACTCAACAACAATACAGTGATTAGTTTATGGAGACTTTGGAAAAGAAGAACATAAGATTCTACACATACTATTTGCCTAACCATAAAAAGACAAACATGGAATTCAGTTAATCTGGTCTGAGCAGCTTTCTATAGGAATAGAAGGGCCATGTACTGTCCCAGGTATGCTGCCTGGGGCTTGGGAAGTCTGCAGAGGACAAAGTCAGGCTACTGTAGCACCTGCTCAATTTTCTATCAATGAAAGGGCAGGTGGTGTGGCAGTTAAGAGCCTGGACTTTAGAGCCAGGCAGCCTTAGTTCAAATACCAGCTCTTCCTATTTGAACTGGGGGAACTTGAGTAAAGCCAGCATCTCCACTTGCCCACTGGCACAGCACACCGTGGTGTGAGGGTTACCAAGTTCATGCATATGAAGCACTCGGAGCACTGCTTGGCACAGTTTCAAGATTCAAAGGATGCTCTCTATATAGAGGCCAAGTATCAGGCTGGATGGATGCATCTCAGTGCCAGGGGCTGCCTAGTTTGTTTTTCAAAGCTTTCTGTCATGGCTCTCAGAATCTCTTGGAACTTTATTAACAAGAAAACATGCAGAATTAAGAAGGGATGACATGAGTTTTCAAGAGGCTTCTGGTGTCTGATTCATTCATTGTTAGGTTCTGAGAGAGTACTCCATACCTTGTGCCAACCGGGGTACCATTTGCTTCCTCTGCTCCTAAGTAAAAACATTTATAATTCAGGAGAAAAGACTATAATGATCCCATCTGACTGAGAGAGCAGGAAGATTACAGGTTTTCAATAAACAGGAGTTGCTTGGGTGTCAATGTCCATTTTTACTAGACGGTTCTGTCAAAGTATGAAACTTAAAATGATCTGGAAGGATAGATGGGAACTTGAAGCTAATCTAAGAGAGAACTTTCCATCACAAGAAGACTATGAGCATGGGGAATGGAACACCATTTGTTGGCACTGTATCGCCTTAACATGTTCATTCAGCAGCATTCACACTCATTTGACAGGTTTGGGAAAGGAAAGCCTTCATGGTGATAGATTTTAAAGGGAGGTTCTCCCTTCACCCTGAAATGGGTGAATCCCCTATTTGGGAACGCTCATTGCAGACACCTTAGAGAAGGAGGGCAACTACACAGTTTCAGGTTCTCCTAGATTTAGAGGGAAAAAGAAACTGCAACAGAGATGTGCATACCAGGCAAAGAAGTTAGAATCCAAGAAGCAGAGTCTGGGGCTCTGGACACCAGAAAAGCTGGTCCCTCCCCAGCTCCCTGTTAGGGCAGCTGACCTCTGTTTCTCAGGTGTGCATTCCACTAATACTGCAAAAAGGGATTAGCCCCGAAGCACCTGTGATCGTCTAAGCTCGGGCTTAGACTTGGAACACAGCAAGATAAGCTTTTCCAGGAAGGAATTCTTGTTTAAACAGAACCCAGTGTTGCTTTCCCACGCTTTTCACTTACCACTGAGCCATCTTTTTCTTTTGTTTCTAAACAAACTTTCTGGGGGTCTCAAGCTGAAGCCCATCCTGATTCACTCACACTCACTAATCCCCTCACTTACAATAGTCTGAGGTCCTGAAAACCTGGATCTCTTACCCACCTGCTAGTCGTTAAAACAATTACATGGTTAGGAGCTCACAAACAAAGCAATTCATAATGGGCTCGGGTCCTATTTCCCCCTGGTCCCCTGTGAGGGCGGATGAATTATGTCCTTGTCCCCTCCAGGACCGGTGTCTCTGGAACAATGACACACACATAAAAGCGCAGAAGCGGGGAGTCTTTTTTACTGCTCCTGTCTGTCTGTCTCCCCAAACCCTCACCTCACAGTAAGCTCTCGTTCCCATGTTGTCATTATCATTTCCCTAGAAAATCCAGTTATTTTCTGCTCCATTGCATATAAATAAATTTTAGTTCATTAGTTCAACATTTAGCACGTATTTGTTGCATGCTTACTGTCCTTGGTATCGGGGTGCAACTGTAAGTGGGCAAAGTCCTTGGCCTTCTGGAGTTGATGGTCTCAGGACTATGTGGTTTGGCGGCAGCAGTGCTTTGCAAGCTGGATGGAAAGTGTTCCGAGGGTAAACAGGATGCTTTCTAGTCTTGTTTTTAGTGAGAGCGTGAATTTCAATACCAACAATCCTTTGCATTCACTTCACAACTTGTAAAGAACTCTGGTCCTGGTGCTCGGTTTTGTTACTCCCAGTAGAAAGCATGATCTCCACTGGGGTTGGTCTTTTATGACAAGAGGCAGTTTACTTTCTATTTCTCAGAGATCTTCAGAATGTCCCGAGGTATGACAGATGGTGTGGCTCCTTTACATTCACTAAAAAAATTATTTCTTACAATAAAAGTCATATTGGAATAAAACATTAAAATGTACACAGAAGAACATAAATATTAAAGTTAGAAAACAGGAAAAGGCAGCATTCTGGCTGACGTGGGAGTGGGTGTGTGGGTTAAGCCCCTTTACACAAAGAAACCTGGGAGCTGCCTTTTCATTGTGGCTTCAGCCAGGAAGTTGATCTTACTTCCCCTCCCCAAGCAAGGTCTCTGTGGCTCAAGAATAGAGGCTTCTGGAAGAAAACACTGTGGACTCAGGAAAAGAGTGAGAACACAGGGCACATTTTTGGAGCTTGGGGTATGGAAACCCTTTTTATATACAGCTGATAAATTCATTCAACAAACATGAGCCAAACATCTCTGTGACAGGCTTTGTGCCAGGTTGCTGTGTGAGGGGTGGTCTAGGGAGTGAGGACTGTACGTAGGGAAATAGCCATTTTTCTTTTTTTGCTATGAATATTTTTTTAACTGATGGTCAACTTACAATACTATATTAGTTTCGGGTGTATAATACAGTGATTTTATATTTTAGATTATATTCCATATTAAGTTGTTATAAAATATTGACTATATTCCCTGTGCTATACATCACATCCTTGTATCTTATTTATTTTATACCTAATGGTTTGTATTTCTTAATCCCCTCCCCCATCTTACCTCTCCCCCCACCTCTCTCCTCAGAGCTACTAGTTTGCTTCCTGTGAGTCTGTTTTGGTTTTATTTACCCTATTTTTTAGATCCTACATATAAGTGAAAACATACTGACTTTTAATTTCAGGTTTGAACTTGGTATGGCTGCAGATACAACACTGAGAATCATGCAATAGTTACAAGGGTCCTGATATATGGAAACGAGAGCCCCAGTGTGTCCCAGGGTGACCAAGAGCAATTAGTAGTACAAGCCAGAGGAAAACAAAAGTGGAGACAGGGTGTTAAGAAAACTCTGATTTGACTAAAACAGAGACAGTTGCTGACAAAGAGATTTAAAAATTTTTCACTGAAGAGGAAGAGAAATCAATATAACAGCACTATCACATATCAGTTGTTGTACATGATTATGTTTAAATTAATTGCATAGTAAGCCATGTTCATTCAGCAATAGATATGTATTGAACATTAATACAATTAGCTCCCACCCTGAAGAATCACTAGGAGAGATTTTTATACTCAGAGCCCCCACCCAGACCAAATAAATCAGAATTTTAGTGGTGGGGTACATATACCAGTATTGCTTTCAAAGCTCACCCAGTGACTTGAATGTACATTCAAAAGTTGAGAACTATTGGCCTTGTGTGGTGGTTCTTGAGTCTCACTGCATTTTAGAATCACCTGGAGAACTTCTAGAGCATACTGATTCTGGGTCCCAGTACTGACCAATTGAATCTGATTGTAGGAGGATGAGGCTTCCCAGGTGGCTAGTGGCAAAGAATCTGCCTGCCAATGCCAGAGATGCAGGTTTGATCTGTGGCTCATGAAGATCCTCTGGAGGAGGAAAGGGCAACCTACCCTAGTATTCTTACCTGGAAAATGTCATGGACAGAGGAGCCTGATGGGCTACAGTCCATGGGGTGCCAAAGAGTCGGACGTGACTGAGCAATTGAGCATGCATGCACACAGGAGGAAAGGACCTGGACATCAGTAATTAAAATCTCCCTGGGAGATTCTAATGTTCAGCCATGGTTGTGAATCAACCAATACCAGGCACTCCTGTTAAGTGCTTGTAAACAGAAAACAAAGCTAGTGAGCAAATATAACATCATTTGTGCCCTCATAGAACTTCAGACAATGCAAAAGAGAGGCAAAGAACATCTTAAAACAATACAATTTTGATACACTGAAATAAGTATGGTGATAAAACCAAAAGATGGCAAGAATTGGAAATTATGGTGGAGAGTGAGGGAATGACTGAAATTAGGCAGAATGGTCAGAGAGGTGACATTTAACCTGGAAATTAAAGGAAGACAGAGTTCTAGTATTTGGAATTTAAAGAGAGTGGTGGGGGAGGGGGAAGAAATAGGGAATAGATATTTCTGCGTAATCCAAACAACACATGCAAAGGCCCTGGGGTGAGACAAAACTAGACATGTCCAAGGAAGGCTTCTGCCTGTCAGGGAATAAAGACAGAAATAAGTTATACAAGATGACCTGGAGAAACTTCACAGGGGCCCGTCATGCCATGTTAAAGAACTTGTATCTCACTTTAAGCTTAATGAAAGTGAAAGTCACTCAGTTGTGTCCGACTCTTTGCCACCCCGTGGACTATAGACAGTCCATGAATTCTCCAGGCCAGAATACGGAAGTGGGTAGCCTTTCCCTTCTCAAGGGGATCTTCCCAGTCCATTGATCGAACCCAGGTCTCCTTCATTGCAGGCAGATTCTTTACCATCTGAGCCACCAAGGAAGCCCTTAAGCTTAATAGAATTTATCAAAGGCTTTTAAGCAGGCGTGTGAGATACTTCCATTAGTTTTTTCCAAAGGTCAAGCTAGAGATGGGAGAGGCTCGGATGATGGTGATGGAGTAGAGATGTAGAAAAATACCCCTACTGGCTGGTAACTACATGTGATTTTAAGTAACAGAGACCTGGAATAAAGGTTATTTAATACAGAGATTCAGTTTTCTCTTACGTAACAAATATTCCAGGGCTGAAATGGCGGCTTCTTGAGTTTCTACCTCGACCTTCCCTAGAAAGTGCCTGTACCCTTAAAGTAATTTCATGATTGCAACATGGCTGATGCAGCCCTAGTCAGCATGCCCTAGCCAGGAGTAACAGGAGATGTGGGGGCACGACAACCCACTCCAGTATTCTTGCCTGGAGAATCCCCATGGACAAAGGAGCCTGGTGGGCTATAGTCCACCGGGTCGCAAAGAGTCAGACATGACTGAGCGACTAAACGAACACAAAGGAGACTAAGATGCCGTGCTAACTAAATGTGATGTGGGATTCCGGGGTGGATCCTGGAACAGAATTAAGGACATTATTAGAAATCTGGTGAAATCTGAATAAAGTCTGTAAGTTAACAGTATTGTACCAAAGTTACTTTTTTAAACTTTGGTAGCTCTACCATGGTTATGCAAGGTGTTAAAACTAGGGAAATATACAGAAAGCTGAACGAAGGGTATATGAAACTCTGGAATATTTTTGCAACTTTTCTCTAAGCCTAAAAATTATTTTGAAATAAAAAGTTTTTTAAAATCTATGCAATAAACATAACTCCATAAAGCAACAACCAATGCCACTTTGGTCTCCTAAATGCCATTTTGGACACCCAGGTAACAACTCATAATTATTTATTCTGAAGTTTACTAACGCAAGGGAGAAATGCAAACATTGAAACAGCAAAGTACATTACCATTAATGTATCAATCATTACCAATCATCATCAGATATTTCAAACTCTTCCTCTCTATTCAATTCCAGATCACAGTTACAATTTTAAAAAGTAATTCTGTACTACTGAGGCTATATCTAAAAATGGCTGGTGAAGAGTTGCTTTGTAATATTTTTGTCTGTTTAAGCTACAATGTGACAGTTTCAGCCTAATAGGAATTATTTTCTTCTTTTCTTCCAAACGCCTTAAAATAATGTGCACAAACCTCAGTGGGTTTTGTTGTTAGACTTAAATCTAGAGACACATATACTTAAGAAAATGATGTTTCCACATATAAGTTCACATGAAAAATTGACAAAACAATGAGAAACATCTAGATAACAGTTTATATGAAATACTCAAACTAACGATATAAAGTATTTTAATTCATTATGAGTTTGTTAATTTTCTATCACTTTTATTATTAAATGTGTGTATGTGCTCAGTCTTGTCTGACTCTTTGTGACCCCATGGTCAATAGCCCACCAGGCTCCTGTGTCCATGGGTTTCTCCAGGCAAGAATACTGGAGTAGGTTGCCATTTCCTCCTCCAGGGAATTTTCCTGACCCAGGAATTGAACCTGTGTCTCCTGAGTTTCCTGCATTGGTAGGCAGATTCTTTACCACTGAACCACCTGGGAAGTCATTATTAAATAAATGTATTAATTTTTTAACTTAAAAAATGTTAAAGTACAGAGTTTAACAGTTTAAGTATTATATTTTATGACATGAGTCATTTTTTAAAACTATTCTCAGCTGCCACAGTGACCCACTTTTTATATCTGGGAAACACTGTCGTGTAGTAAGTAAAAGTCTAAAAGAAAGTTAGAGAAGTACTTATTAGAGCTTTGCCAAACAAACAGACAAAAAATACTTGTAGGTGACAACTATCTGTAATTTCTTCTTTTCAAAATATATCTCTAGAACACAGTTACTTCCTGTTAGTACACGTATAGTTCCAAAACATTTCCAGAAACTGATAAACATAGAAGATCGTAGTCTTTACTCAAAAATGTTCCTAAAATTCTGCAACCCTGAAAATAAATAACTACATTTTTTGATAAGCAAATGCATCTATCCCAATAATAAAGGGAACTGGAATTTTCTTGTGATATTCTCCCCTAAGTAACTCATATTGAAGAACTAAAACTGCTCAAGGTTAATCAGCCTAATCTGAAAGACAGGAAGTTTACCCTTCATTTCCCAACTGATTCTCTTTAATTTGGAAGCTACACTGACAGGTGGCCTCAACACTTAGGGCATTGCAGACCACCTTGAAGGTCTCAGTGCCAGTAGCCTTTGAAGTCAGAATAATCAACAAGCCATTCGATATCTGATCAGACGAAACTTCCCCATGGAGAAGGCAGTCTCTCAGGTAGACTGATTGTCTATCAAATATGAAGAACTCGATACAGTTTGCTGAACCAATTTATAGACTTAATAGAACTCTAAAACAGAGACAAATGGACATTACAAACTGATTTTCAGTGCTCTTACTTTCTACATGTGTTAATATATTTTCTTTCAAGAGTACATAAAGCATCAACCAAA
Organism: Bison bison bison; assembly: GCF_000754665.1. Lineage (NCBI taxonomy): Eukaryota > Metazoa > Chordata > Mammalia > Artiodactyla > Bovidae > Bison > Bison bison. The sequence continues at coordinate 2,529,507 of NW_011494813.1, read as the reverse complement.
AAAATAATAATCCTTTACTAATAATAAAGGGAAGAAAAATAGTTTGTATTTTATGGGCAGATAAAGTTCCTCTTCTTATATTGGTACATGGTAAATAGTTAGATCAAATATTTTGAATAAGAGGTCAGGTATAGTACAAAGAAAAAAATTAATTCTTTTGCCATGACATGTGAATAAATGGAGAAAAGAATTTTCATTCTTGGGAAGGAATTGATGTTTTCCTATCAGGACAAAACAGTTTTCCGGACTTCAGGTATTCTCTGTGATGATGGTTATTAAGATTTCTATTCACCAAATATGATTCCAACTGCATTTATTGAGTTCTTAGTTGAGTTTTTCTCTTAATTGGGCAGATAAATTTGTGTCTTTACCTTAAGTGGCCAACACTTCCTGTTCAATTGAGGAATAATTTATAATTGCATTGTGTGCTCAGAAAAGGACCTAACACGATTTGCATGTATATTTGTGGCACTCACATTGTCACTGTTCATACCAATTATACTTAATAGTCACTACAATTTTCATATCAATTCAACTTGATACAATAGTTTCTAAGCCCCACCTATATTTCACTCACTGGACCAGGGGCTGGAAATGGAATTCCATGGATTGATTAGTGGCTTTCCCACTAGTACTGACAAATGCATGCATGGGCAAGCTCCCCAAAGTGAATGATGTGTTTGAAATCCTCTGCATGACTGCAGTTCTCAGAAAATCATTTTTCTATTTCATAGGAATACTTAACCTTATGGAATATGAAGAGATTCCCATTAGCAGAGACAGCTGCTATGATTCATCACATGCATTGGAAAAAAAATACTGCTATTGTTAACCTGTATTTTACCTATGATAACCTTCCTGCCTCTTAAGAAACTCAAATACAGTGAAGGAAGAGATGACAATTAATTGGGCTGGGACTTCCCTGGTGGTAAAGTAGATAGGGATCCGTCCGCCAGTGCAGGGAAGACAAGTACAGTTCCTGCTCCAGGAAGGTTCCACGTGCCATGGGGCAACCAAGCCCGTATACCACAACTACTGAGCCCATGCTCTAGAGCCACGAACCACAACCACGGAGCTCGTGTGCCACAACCACTGAAGCCCACACACCTTAGGGCCCACACGTTGCAACTACTGAAGCCCACGTGCCTAGAGTCTGTGCTCTGCGACAAGAGAAGCCACCACAGAGAGAAGCTGGCGCACTGCAGCAAAGAGCAGCCCCCACTCACCACAACTAGAGAATGCCCGCAAGTAGCAACGAAGACTCAGCACAGCCAAAAATAAAATAGATAAGTTACAATTAAAAAAAAAAGAAGAGTAATTTTTAAAATACAAATCAGTAGCATTGGAAATGTTCCAAATAGCTGAAGTCTCATCTCTCTGTGATGCCTGGATTCTACGACCATTTGCCTCATCATTGGTGAGCATTTGCCACCTGATAGTTGCCACATGGTTCTAAGACAGACTTAAACACAGGCTCTAGAGTCAGGCCATGAATCAAGTTCCAACTCTGCCAATTAATAGTTAAGTGAACTTAAACTGATTACTTGAGTTTTCAAAGTCTCAGTTCCCTCATTAGTAAAATATGGGTAATAGTATACCTACCATAATCTCAGAGACTCGCATGAAGATGAATGAGAGTGCATGTAAAGTGTTAGCACATAGCTTAGAATAGAATCAATATTTGATGTCATGTAGCTTCTATTTTTATTTGGAAATGTTCAACTTTTCCTCAGAGCTACTTGGCAAAGCATATAGTATTTTTCAAGGCCCTCAGCTTCTGTACTTGGTGTTCCGATTTAGCTATTAAACCACTGTTGTTCTTTACCCCTTCCTGTTATTAATATATCCTAACTTCCAGAGCTCAAAAAAGATACTTCAGAGTAGATGAATTCAGGACTTTGAGAATTTTCTGTCATGAAATAGGAGAAACTTGTAAAAATTGTCTTGAATACTATTTTGCAGGGGTTATAATGCAAAGATATTTAATCTGAGTAACAGGAGGAAAGTTGTGGTTGAGGAAATCTGGCCGAGAATAATGTGTTGAGAACAGTGACAAGAGACAGAGAAATCAATGACAGGGACTGTTAAAATAATCCAGCCACTAATTAGAGCAAAAGAAAAGTGAAAGCATAAGGAAAATGTGATTTGACGAGATTAACCCTCTTCCCCCAACAAATGCACCCAATGCCATCAACAAAATCACCAAGATCAAATATTTAGGAAAGAATAATCTGACAAAATATGCACAGGATCCATGTCCCGACAACTATAAGACACTGATGAAAGAAACCAAAGACCAAAATAAATGGAGAGATAAACCATATTCATCTACCAGAAGGCTCAATATTGTTACATTGATTTCCCCCAACCTGATCTACAGATCTGATGCATTTCCATCAACATACCAGCAAGGTGTTTTTTGTAGATATTGACAAACCCAATTAAAAAAATTTTTTTTGAAAAGCAAAAACCCACAGAAAGCCAGAACAGCCAGAATAATTTTGAAAAATAAAAAGAAAGTCAAAGAACTACATGATTTCAAGAATTACTATAAAGCTGAAGTAATCATGAGAAGTGGTCCTGGCAAAAAGACAGACACCTAGATCATTGCCACAGAAAGACAGCCCAGAAACAGACATACATATAAATTGTCAACTTGGGCAAGTGGTTTTTGCCAAAGTCCAAAGACAACTTGGTGGGGAGAAAAAATAGCTTTTTCCAACAAATCCTTCTGGGACAACTAAATCTCTAAGTGTAAAAATATGAACTTTAGCTCATACCTTGAATATATACAAAAATTAATTTAGAATGGATTATGGATTTAAATATATAAAGTCAAAAAAATAAATATAAAACTTCTAGATGAAAACGTACATGAAACATTTATTGCCTTGGTTAGGCAAAGATTTCTTAGATATGTACCAAAAACACTATCCACAAAAGAAAAAAAAAAAGATAACTCAGATTTCATCAAAATGCAAAGCTTCTGTAAAAGATACCCTTAAGAGAATAAAAAGAAAAGCCACAGACTAGAAGAAAATATTTGCAAATTACACATTCACAAGGAACTTTGTCAAGTATTTATAAAGAACTCTTGGGCTTCTCTGATAGCTCAGTTGGTAAAGAATCCACCTGCAATGCAGGAGATCCAGTTCAATTCTTGGGTCGGGAAGATCTGCTGGAGAAGGGATAGGTTACCCACTCCAGTATTCTTGGGCTTCCCTTGTGGCTCAGTTGGTAAAGAATCTGCCTGCAATGCAGGAGACCTGGGTTTGATTGCTGGGTTGGGAAGAACCCCCAGAGAAGGGAAAGGTTACCCACTCCAGTATTCTGGCCTAGAGAATTCCATGGACTGTACAGTTCATGGGGTCGTCCATGGGGTCACAAAGAGTCAGACACAACTGAGTGACTTTCACTTTCACTTTCTCAAAACTAAACAATAAGAAAATCAACAATTTAATTTGAAAAAATGAGCATAAGATTGGAACTGATATTTCACAAAAGAAGGTAACAGGTTGGCACATACCACATGAAAAGATGTTCAACATCATTAGCCTTTCAGTTCAGTTCAGTTGCTCAGTCGTGTCCAACTCTTTGCAACCCCATGAATCGCAGCACACCAGGCCTCCCTGTTCATCACCATCTCCCGGAGTTCACCCAGACTCACGTCCATCGAGTCAGTGATGCCATCCAGCCATCTCATCCTCTGTCATCCCCTTCTCCTCCTGCCCCCAATCCCACCCAGCATCAGAGTCTTTTCCAATGAGTCAGCTCTTCGCATGAGGTGGCCAAAGTACTGGAGTTTCAGCTTTAGCATCATTCCTTCCAAAGAAATCCCAGGGCTGATCTCCTTCAGAATGGACTGGTTGGATCTCCTTGCAGTCCAAGGGACTCTCAGGAGTCTTCTCCAACACCACAGTTCAAAAGCATCAATTCTTTGGTGCTCAGCCTTCTTCACAGTCCAACTCTCACATCCATACATGACCACAGGAAAAACCATAGCCTTGACTAGACGAACCTTTGTTGGCAAAGTAATGTCTCTGCTTTTCAATATGCTATCTAGGTTGGTCAAAACTTTCTTTCCAAGGAGTAAGCATCTTTTAATTTCATGGCTGCAGTCACTATCTGCAGTGATTTTGGAGCCCCCAAAAAATAGCCTTTAGAGAAATACTAATTTAAATCAACATGGTGGTGTGGTTCATGCCTGCTCAGTTGTATTCTACTTTTTTGCAACCCTGGTAGACTGCAGCCCACCAGGCTCCTCTCTCCATGAGATTTCCCAGATTAGAATACTGGAGTGGGTTGCCATTTCCTACTCCAGGGGGTCTTCCCGAGCTAGGGACAGAACCTATGTCTCCTATGTCTCCTACATTGGCAGACAGATTCTTTAGCACTGAGTCACCTGGGAAGTCCCATGGTATATTGTTAAAAACCTATGAGAATGTCTAAAATTAAAAACTGATAATGTCAAGTGATGCAGAGCACACAGAACAACTGAAACACTCCAACTTTGCTGGTGGGAACACAAAGTGGTGCAGCCATTTTGGGAAAGAGTTTAGCAGTTTCTTATAATGTTGAACATACATACTTGCCACATGATTCAGCAACTACATACATAAGAGAAATGAAAACTCACGTATATACAAATGCCTTGTACATGAACGTTTCCAATGTCTCTACTCATAATTACACACACACAAACTAGAATGACAAACGAAAAAGAAAAAATAAAATTAGAAAAATAAAAATACATTGGAAAAAATAAAAATGAAACAACACAAGGGCAAAAATAAATACAATTAAAATTAAAAAATAGATAAATAACTGGAACAACCCCAAATACCCTTCAACTAAAAAACAGATAAACTGAGATTCATCACACAATGGAATACTACTCAACAAGGAAAAATTTTTCATAGAGAAAGCAACAGGGATGATGTGATGGTAGTATGGTAAGTAAAAGAAGTCAGACTCAAAAGCTACATACTGTAAGTTTCTATTTAATGACATTCTATAAAAGGCAGAATTTGAGGAACCAAAAATAGATCGGTAGCTGCCAGGGGGTGAGAGTGGGAGCAGGGATTAATTACAAAGGAGCGATGTGAGAAAATCTGAGGAAGTGAGAGAACATTTCTGTATCTGAAACTGTTGTTGTTACAAAACTACATGCTGAACCTGTATATGCCTATAGACCCGTCCAAAAAAGAGTTCATTTGACTGCACATTCATTTTTTTAACTGAGTAAAATAAAACAGAAAAAAAAAAAGTCAAGGTGTTTGAGCTTGTATGGCTAAAAGGAAATGATTAAAAGGGTAAACACTATAAGAGATCTCAGAGAAGTAGAAAGAAAACCAAGAATATGTAGAGTCGTGGGAGGGAAAGGAAAAGAGCCTTTCTAGAAGCAGATGATAGCAAATTCAGTCAATGATAAAAAAAAACATTATTGTTGATTTTAGGAAGACCTGTTTGAGCAAAAGAGTTTGCCCATTTAGCAACTACTTTATTCTTTCCTAGGTCAGCAACACACTAGTTTGACATTTAACTAACCACTGTCGTAAGAGGTCTGGACTTCACAGGTGGCACTAGTGGTAAAGAACCCATCTGCCAATGCAGGAGACATAAGATGCAAGTTCAGTCCCTGGTTAGGAAGATCCCCTGGAGGAGGGCATGGCAACCCATTCCAGTATTCTTGGCAGGAGAACTTCTTGGACAGAGGAGCTTGCCGGGCTATAGTCTATAGGGTCACAAATAGCCGGATGTGGCTGAAGCAATTTAGCACACAACGATAAGAAAAGACTAGGGTAATTACTAGATGAGGCTTCAGGCTCAAGAAACGAAGTTTTAAACTTGGGGATACGCTTGAGAATGTAAGATACAGGGGCAAAGGATTCACAGAGGAAGAGGAGACTGAAGAAGCTGATGGAAGAGAGGACATGGCCCCTCGGAAGATGAAGAGAGAAGTTAGCCTTGAAGGAAGGGAGTGAGTGGCCTCTTTTCTCTTGAGTGGGGGAAAAGGCCAGAGCTAAAACAGAGCTTCTCAGGTGGCGCTAGTGGTAAAGAATCCACCTGCCCATGGCACCTCACTCCAGTATTCTTGCCTGGAAAATTCCATAGACATAGGAGCCTGTGCGCTACACCCATGGGGTTGCAAAGAGTTGGACACGGCTGAGCACCTGAGCACAAAGACAGTGAAACAGAGACACTGAGAGACACAGGGCTGACGCTGAAGTGATTATTCCAAACGGCTCTGCACGTCATTCTTTCTCTCTAGTGATGGTAAGTCTTCATACAGTTTATTTCTTACTGTGGTAACTTCAAAACGGCTGGTGAGTTTCTGTTGTTTTCTTTCTGTAGCTTGTCTTGAGCAAGCGAACCCTACTCAGTGATGTATTCAGGAACGTGTTAAATTAGTGCCCCCTTGTGGCCTCAGGGAAGAATGGGGCCCATTGTATTGAATACATCTGCAAACAAGCCCCCAGACTCAAGATGCTCTATAAAAGACCACATCCATTGGTTGCTTCTTTCCCCTAAGGTAACGAGGATTTAGTCAAGGGTCGCCTTGAATAAACTGTTGTTGTTGTTGTTTAGTCGTTAAGTCCTGTTCAGCTCTTCTGTGGCCTGACGAGGGTCCTCTGTCTGTGGGATTTTCCAGGCAAGAATGCTAGAGTGAGCTGCCATTTCCTTCTCCAGGGGATTTTCCTTACCCAGGGATCAAACGCACATCTCTTGCATTGGCAGGTGTAATCTTTACCATTAAGCCACCAGGAAGCCCAACAGGGATAATGTGCAAGGAGAAATGTTAATAACAAGTAAAAATAATGTTTGAATGAATTCTACTTCCAGATGTGTTCAAGTATGTTCACAGCTTTCATTCAGACAAGACTTGTGAGTATATAACTTCTGGCATGAACAGAAAAAGGAGAGTAAAAATGGTTCTGAAATTGCTGATGATTCCTAAGCTGTTACTTAATGGGCATCATTCATAAATCTATTTGTAAGGCTATGGACCAATGACTGAAGCAATGGAAACCAATTTGCTATGGTGTTTGGAATGAGAGACTTGGGATATAGATGTTCAACTTCAGCAAACTCGAGGCAATTTTTCATGAAAAGGCCCAAGAATTGATCAAATGTGACATACGTCATACCATGTTTGCCAATTAAATAAAAACCCTACAGAGACACACATAGTGCTTTAATTGCAAAAATAACACCTACACTCAGGAGAAGTACAGCGAGAATCCTCATGATTCCCATTACCTCTAATTGGAATCAAACAGCAAAATCCCTGACCTCCATGAGGCATATTCATTTCACAGCTGACATTTGTTTTCTTTTTTTCCTTCTCAGCTGATATTTTAAAGTTATCACACAAGCAGAAAAACGTTTTAGGACTCTGTTTAGTTCAATATTCTAGCCTTGACTTGTAGGATTACCTTCAGAGGCCAGGCCGAGTCCTTTCTCCACACTACTTTAGAGCCATATGGCCAAATGAAAACAGAATCAGGTCATTGTAGCTTTTCCTTCTAAGCTGTCTTGTAAATGGGAAAGTGCTGTGGTGAAGCAGAGAGAAGTGTGAATTTCCACACTCATAACCAGCAAACAAAGAAATAAATTACTTTATGGTTTCCATCCTTAAATGGAAACAAAATGGCCTCCTCTTTGACTCATGACAATTTAGTCCATTTCATCTGAGTTGTTCCCAGAGGTCAAGCCCTTCCAGATCTGGAAATGATTTAATATGGCAAAAGTGAGCAGCAGGATGTACCCAAATGTTTATATTCAGGTTGACTGTAAAAGGCTGATAACCTGAAAGCTGAAATTTATAACAGCTTCAGGGCTACTGTGGTATTTATTTCTTGAATTGGCCTGGTTGAGGATTAATAAATCTATTGAGAAGTACCATGGGGAATTCCCTCTCAGGCTATTTGAATGGTGAAGAAGAATTAAAGTAATGTGGCTGATAGCTGAAATGGTACCTGGTGACTTCACTGAGTCAAACAGCAGCAAACACCTAAATAAAACTAAAAAATGCAGTAAATTACCCTAGAAATTTGACCTGTCTGATTGTCAAATACACAAACATACATAAAAGTATAGACACAATAACTTGCTTGTGATATTGTTCTCAGGATCCATTGGGATTTTTTATGGAGAAACTACTTTACCAGTTCAGTTCACTTCAGTTCAGTCACTCAGTCGTGTCCAACTCTTTGCAACCCCATAAACTGCATCATGCCAGGCCTCCCTGTCCATCACCAACTCCCAGAGTTTACCCAAATTCATGTCCATTGAGTTGGTGATGCCATCCAACCATCTCATCCTCTGTAGTCCCCTTCTCCTCCTACCCTCAATCTTTCCCAGCATCAGGGTCTTTTAAAATGAGTAAGCCCTTTGCATCAAGTGGCCAAAGTATTGGAGCTTCATCAATCCTTCCAATGAACACCCAGGACTGATCTCCTTTAGGATGGACTGGTTGGATCTCCTTGCAGTCGAAGGGACTCTCAAGAGTCTCCTCCAACACCACAGTTCAAAAGCCTCATCTTCGGTGCTCAGCTTTCTTTATAGTCCCAACTCTCACATCCATACATGACCACTGGAAAAACTACAGCCTTGACTAGACAGACCTTTGTTGACAAAGTAATGTCTCTACTTTTCAATATGCTGTCTAGGTTGGTCAAAACTTTCCTTCCAAGGAGTTAAGTGTCTTTTAATTTCATGGCTGCAAGTCACCAACTGCAGTGATTTTGGAGCCCAAGAAAATAAAGTCTGACATTGTTTCCACTGTTTCCCCATCTATTTCCCATGAAGTGACGGGACCGGATGCCATGATCTTAGTTTTCTGAATGTTGAGCTTTAAGCCAACTTTCTCATTCTCCTCTTTCACTTTCATCTTTAGTTCTTCTTCACTTTCTGCCATAAGGGTGGTGTCATCTGCATATCTGAGGTTATTGATATTTCTCCCAGCAATCTTGATTCCAGCTTGTGCTTCTTCCAGCCTACCATTTCGCATGATGTATTATGCACATAAGTTAAATAAGCAGGGTAACAATATACAGCCTTGACATATTCCTTTTCCTATTTGGAACCAGTCTGTTGTTCCATGTCCAGTTCTAACTGTCGCTTCCAGACCTGCATACAGATTTCTCAGGAGGCAGGTCCGGTGGTCTGGTATTCCCATCTTTCAGAATTTTCCACAGTTTATTGTGATCCACACAGTCAAAGGCTTTGGCTTAGTCAATAAAGCAGAAATAGATGTTTTTCTGGAACTCTCTTGCTTTTTCCATGATCCAGTGGATGTTGGCAATTTGAGCTCTGGTTCCTCTGCGTTTTCTAAACCCAGCTTGAACATCTGGAAGTTCATAGTTCATGTACTCCTGAAGCCTGACTTGGAGAATTTTGAGCACTACTTTACTAGTGTGTGAGATGAATGCAATTGTGAGGTAGTTTGAGCATTCTTTGGCATTGCCTTTCTTTGGGATTGGAATGAAAACTGACCTTTTCCAGTCCTGTGGCCACTGCTGAGTTTTCCAGATTTGCTGACAAACTGAGTGCAGCACTTTCACAGCATCATCATTTAGGATTTGAAATAGCTCAACTGGAATTCCATCACCTCCTTTAGCTTTGTTAGTAGTGATGCTTTCTAAGGCCCACTTGACTTCACATTCCAGGATGTCTGACTCTAGGTGAGTGATCACACCATCGTGATTATTTGGGTGGTGAAGAACTTTTTTGTATAGTTCTTCTGTTTATTCTTGCCACCTCTTCTTCATATCTTCTGCTTCTGTTAGGTCTATCCCATTTCTGTCCTTTATCGAGACCATATTTGCATGAAATGTTTGTTCCCTTGGTATCTCCAATTTTCTTGATGAGATCTCTAATCTTTCCCATTCTGTTGTTTTCCTCTATTTCTTAGCATTGATCACTGAGGAAGGCTTTCTTATCTCTCCTTGCTGTTCTTTGGAACTCTGCATTCAAATGGGTATATCTTTCCTTTCCTCCTTTGCTTTTCACTTTTCTTCTTTTCACAGCTATTTGTAAAACCTCCTCAGACAGTCATTTTGCTTTTTTTGCATTTCTTTTCCATGGGGATGGTCTTGCTCCCTGTCTCCTGTACAATGTCACGAACCTTTGTCCTTAGTTCATCAGGCACTCTGTCTATCAGATCTAGTCCCTTAAATCTATTTCTCACTTCTACTGTATAATCTTTATACTAAGGTCTATTTCATATAAAACCAACCAGAAGCATAAAGTCACCTGAGAGTAGTGCTAAATTAGAAATAGGAATTGATATAGACATAAATTTAGAAATCTGCCATAGGGAGGATCCATGTAAGCTAATGAATTTCTCAAGATTTGGAACATATTAATAAAAAAGGACAAGCAGAAGGTCAAGAGAGATAACTGGTAGATACAAATCTACCATCTCATTTGTCTTCATCACAACCTGCCATTATATATTCATTTAGTGTCTTTCCTCCTGACCCCACCCCTTAGGAAACCCCCATGAGAGTAGGTGTTTTGTCTTTTTGAAGTCCCAAGTTCAGTTCAGTTGCTCAGTCATGTCCGACTCTTTGTGACCCCATGGACTGCAGCACACCAGGCTTCCCTGTCCACCACCAACTCCCAGAGTTTACTGAAACTCATGTCCATCACATCGATGATGCCATCCAACCATCTCATCCTCTGTCGTCCCCTTCTTCTCTTGCCTTCAATATTTCCCAGCAACACAGTCTTTTCAAATGAGTTAGTTCCTCGCATCACGTGGCCAAAGTACTGGAGTTTCAGCTTCAGCATCAGTCTTTCCAATGAATATTCAGGACTGATTTCCTTTAAGATTGACTGGTTGGATATCCCTGTGGTCCAAGGGACTCTCAAGAGTCTTCTCCAACACCACAGTTCAAAAGCATCAATTGTTCAGCATTCAGCCTTCTGTATAGTCCAACTCTCACATCCATACATGACTACTGGAAAAACCAAAGTTTTGACTAGACAGACCTTTGTTGGTAACGTAATGTCTCTGCTTTTTAAAACACTGTCTGGGTTGGTCATAGCATTTCTTCCAAGGAGCAAGCATCTTTTAATTTCATGGCTGCAGTCACCATGATTTTAGAGCCAAAAAAAAAAAAACAAAGTCTGTCACTGTTTCCACTGTTTCCCCATCTATTTTCCATGAAGTGGATGGGATTGGATGCCGTGATCTTAGTTTTCTGAAGGTTGAGTTTTAAGCCAACTTTTTCACTCTCCTCTTTCACTTTCATCAAGAGGCTCTTTAGTTCTTCTTCACTTTCTGCTATAAGGGTGGTGTCATCTGCATATCTGAGGTTATTGATATTTCTCCCAGCAATCTTGATTCCAGCTTGT
>NW_011494813.1:2506049-2518043 GCF_000754665.1 Bison bison bison | reverse complement strand
CAGCCTTGATGTACTCCTTTTCCTATTTGGAACCAGTCTGTTGTTCCATGTCCAGTTCTAACTGTTGCTTCCTGACCTGCATATAGGTTTCTCAAGAGGCAGGTCAGGTGGTCTGGTATTCCCATATCTTTAAGAATTTTCCATAGTTTGTTGTGATCCACACAGTCCAAGGCTTTGGCATAGTCAATAAAGCAGAAATAGATGTTTTTCCGGAACTCTCTTGCTTTTTTTGATGACCCAGCAGATGCTGTCAATTTGATCTCTGGTTTCTCTGTGTTTTCTAAATCTAGCTTGAACATCTGGAAGTTCGCATTTCATGTACTGTTGAAGCCTGGCTTGGAGAATTTTGAGCATTACTTTACTAGTGTGTGAGATGAGTGCAATTGTGAAGTAGTTTGAGCATTCTTTGGCATTGCCTTTCTTTGGGATTGGAATGAAAACTGACCTTTTCCAGTCCTGTGGCCACTGCTGAGTTTTCCAGATTTGCTGACAAACTGAGTGCAGCACTTTCACAGCATCATCTTTCAGGCTTTGGAATAGCTCAACTGGAATTCCATCACCTCCTTTAGCTTTGTTCGTAGTGATGCTTTCTAAGGCCCACTTGACTTCACATTCCAGAATGTCTGGTTCTATGTGAGTGATCACACCATTGTGGTTATCTGGTGTGGTTATCATGGTTATCATGATCTTCTTTGTGCAGTTCTTTTGTGTATTCTTGCCACCTCTTCTTATCTTCTGCTTCTGTTAGGTCCATACCATTTCTGTCCTTTGTTGTGCTCATCTTTGCATGAAGTTTTCCCTTGGTATCTCTACTTCAAAGCCTAGATCATTGCTTGTCATGCCCTAGGTACTCCAAAGAAAACACACAGAGCTGCTGAATGAGGTGAAGAAAAATACAAAGAAAAGAGATGAGAACCAGGAGAAAAAATGTGGGAAGAATCACAAGAGATAGGTTACTCAGTGCTGTCAGACAAAGCTGAAAGGTACAGATATTTAAGAAAAAATCTAGGAAAGGTCTGTATACTGGGATAATGCATTGTAGAGAGGTTTAGTGGAAGTGAGAGCAAGCAGGCCATGTCATGAGCGGCACAGCAAGCCTGCTACTGAAAAATAAGTCTCTTTTCAGTTATACAAAACATTTGTTAATTTGCAATGAAAAAAGCAGAAGGCATAATAAAATAATATGAGGAGGTATTAACATAGGTATGTTCCCCAGATGGTCACCTTTCACCTTCCTTATGTGCTTTTTAATATGCAACATAAATGTGGGATGGAATACAGGACAAAGTCTCTTACCAATTATTTGGAAAAGTTGCCAAAATTAAGATTGTTCATGGAATCGGGATTGAAATGTATTTCGAATAGATTAAGTGATATTCTTTCGCAGCACACTGAATTTTCTATTTTGATCAGGTTAATATCAACATGACTTCATTGTTTGCAAGTGTTCATGTTGAGGGCAGGAAAAGTGACCCCAGAGGTTTCTACTGTACAGGGAAAGCAACCTGAGATATCTATGTGCTCTGAATATGTACAATGAGCCACCTAATATTTCTGAATTATCATTACTGTTCAAGGGCACCCAGCCAGAGTAAGTGTGTGTACTGAAATTCTATGGGGGTCTAACTTGAGCTTGCGACAAATACACATAAAATCTAATATAAAAGGTCACCATTAAGTGTGTGTGTGTGTGTGTGAACAGTTATCCTGTGACTCACCAAAACACACTCAACCATAACTCCCCTCCAGCATCACAGCCAACAACCTCTAGTCACTGTGGCCTCCTGCCCGTCATCACTAGTGAGAGAGATGGAAGCCAACTGGGAATGAGCTGGGACACGGGTGCCTGGAACATACATACAGGTCATCAGAGTTCTGACTGCAACTTCAGTGTGTGGGGGACCAACTTGGAAAATGCTTAAAAACACTGGCTTTTTTTTTTTTTTTAATGGTATGAGTTCAGGAATCTGATTCAGAGAGGAAAAGAATAATGAACTGTATATTTTTAATAAACAGAAGAGAATCCCACCTGGGGACTTGATTGGGGGATTCTGTTTGTGATGGTTAATGGCTGTTTTATGTGCACTTGAGAGTGGTTCAGGAGCCCCAGGCTGAAGCATCACACATTGAAGTTAGATGTGAAGACCTGCCTCAGTGCATCCTTATGAAGATAGGAACTTTGCTATAAACTTTTCAAAGGAGACAGCATTTTGGAACACTTGAAATCAATTACACAAAAGGCCTATAATGAATCAGGTATATGAATTTTGAATTATCCCCAGTTGGGAATTTCTGGGCAAGTATGTGTAGATTTAAGGGAAAGAAGAGTCTTCAAAGAAAGCTCAGGTATCCAAGGATGTTGAGTCATCTGGCTTTGAATATTGTATTGTTTTCTCCATTGTCCAGATTTTTTCTCTTGGTCTATGCACCATATTTAAAATAGGGTCATAATTAAGGAAACTTTTAGAGTCAAAGGAAAGGGGCTTGGAGATGGCTGAATTGAGATGGAGGTGACCTTTTCCAGAAAAGAAGAGAGGCATGGGAGTGTTGGGGTCAGGCAACCAGATTAGGGACTTCTGACCCCAAATGAGTGGTTTAACTAGTTCTGCAACCCTAAATTAACCTTCCTGAGCATAACATTTTTATCACCTATAAAACAGGGATAATGGTATCTACTGTGCAGTGATGTTAATCAGATTAGCACTGATTTAAATAAACACCTGACATACAATTGGTACTCATAGTCATGATTGCATCTATCCCTTCACATTCCTCACCCAGAGCTAGTTGTACCATATTGCATTGTATATATTGTAATGTTTATCTCTAGAAATGTGGTAGATAAGCATCCAGCTAAATTTGATCTGAATTTTACATTTCAGATAGATAACGATCTTTGGAGTTTAAGTAAGTCCTATGCAATTTGGAGAATATACTTAACACTAAAAAATTAGTTGTTACTGATTTGAAATTCAAATTTAGCTGAGCAACTGACATTTTAATTTGCTCAATCTGGCAAACCTGCCTACTCAATATGTATTCCCTATTTATCTCTTTCTAACAGCACGGAGATTTTCATTCTGATAATGAACCCTCTCCTACAGTGCAGAGTCTACATGGCTTAAGGCAATCAACACTTTTCATCCTCCTGGCCAAAGTAACTGAGTTTTTTTGGTAGGCATGTGATCTAAGTCACAGTGAATTTAGGCCTCTTGTTTGGAACACAAAATTAGAAATATTTGCTCTCTCTTAGGTGTGATCAAGAAGAAAGAACTCCGCACATTGTTGGTAATCATTTAGCTACTGTGTGAGGAACTGACCCATAGAAAATACAAAGCCAGGGTTACAGCTGGGGAGTTACCCTTCTGGAGCTAGCAGTAGAATCAGTTTCCCTTGAAGCACAGGGCGTATGGGGAAGAGATGGACACCTGATGGACACCTGAACAAAACCCTCTTTCTCCCTTTTTTTCCTTTTGTTTAAGGAAGGAAGAAGGAAGAATTGATGCATCATAGGTAAGAGTATCCAGTACAGGGTGAAAAGGGGAACTAAGAAAAAGCATGTCCTTCTGTGAGTTCAAATGCTTTAGTTGCAAGTAGTAGAAAAACCTAACTTAGCTAAACAATAAAGGGAATTTATAGGTTCTTGTAACATAAAAATCCCAAGGGTAGGTGAGTTTCAGGGGAATCTGTTTATTTAACAGTGAAATATGACAACAGAGAGAAAAGGGGAGGGGGCTTGTTCTTTTTTTTTTTAAGTTAGCCACTGCTTCTATTTTTATGATTCCATAATTTTATGATGATTTGGCAAACTCAAAATGCAGCTGCACTCATTAGTTTCCCAAATTAATATTTATATAACTTGATGCAGCACTGGGGCCAAATTTTTAGTAGAACTTTACAAACATTTCATTGCACGTCAGTCTTATCTGCTTAGAAGTGCAAGCATCACATTTTCCTATACACATCCCAGAATTACTTCTGCCAATTCAAGATTTCATGATAAGTTTCCATTTGAAAGCTTCATTTCCTGATTCCTTGATTTGTGCACTTGCAAATTACAATTCTGTGCATGTTCAATAGAATTAAGATAGTCAAAATTCTGTAACCACCTTACTGCATGAATTTAGATCTCAGATATTTTATAATAATACTTTTCCCACAGCTGATTTTAATAAAATCTATAAAAATAATAATTATGAAAATAAAGAGCATATGATAAGAAATCTTCCTTTCAACCCAGCAATCATATTAAACACATTTGGGTCTAACAAACATATTCTTATATACATGAAGCTACCAATATGCATATAATAGGAGATCTTTTATCCAGGAATATGAAACTAGAAACATCCAAACAGTGGAATTATTGTGAAGTATTTTTTTTAATTCTCATCCATTAAAAAAAAATATATATTGAAAGATTTGAAAATAATATAGCTAGATATTTTCCAGGGAACAGCAGCTCACTGTTGCCCTGTAAACTGAAAGATGGCAGAGTAAAGTTGTCACCTGGTAGGTTTGTGGGTATCATACTATATTAACCACCTTAGCTCTCAGCTGACACATAGTTCAGAAGACAATTACTTTAAAGTGTTATTTTCCAGTCATGCAAATATGTGTTACATAAATCATTCCTTAATTAGGATAATGGAAAGAAATACCCTGAGAATGTACCTAGTGGGATGGAGTCTTTCCTAATCGATGGGCTCCATAGGAATGCAGACATCTCAGACCCCGAAATACTATTGGACTAAGATACATATCAGACCATCCCAGTGAATTCTTCCCTACTAGAAATAACATTGTATTAATAATTAAAATAAAAATGGCTTGTGTTTACTGAGCTATTATTATGTCTGGAGCTAAGAGTTTGACTTTCAAAGTGAAGCCCTGTCTTCACTTTGTAGATAAGCATTTTGCTAAGTCCAGACAAATGCCAGGCCACTTGGACCAAAGTCTCTCTAATAGCAGAGCTAACAAGAACACAGGTCATGCTGGGTCATAATGGGGATCATACACAGTAGGCTACACCTTTTAGACTGGAGCTTTGTGAGACAGGCACTCGTGTTCCCATTGTGTAGAAGAGGGAAGCTAGTCATTTGCCAAACTCACTCACTCATTTTTCAGTTTTTATTAATTTAATATAAAAAGTTTAGGAATGCAGATGACCTCTCCCTTGACAAAAAGAGATGTTCTGTGACAGAGCTAAGATGAGCTAAGGAAATTTTGTGGAATGACTGATTTGAAAGTGTTAATTTTCAAGAGAATCTTCAGCTTTGAAACTACTACTTTTTAGTCAGCATAAACAAGGTAGCTTAATACAAGCAATAATATTCTAAACCCATATATTTTCCACCCAAAAGACAAACAAATAAAACTTCACAGACAACATTAACTTTGAGATATGCTTTCCTCACCATGCATTCAAATAGCATGCACAAGCTCTAGTACTGGCATTGCTGAGAAATTGGTTCTTTTATGTCATTTAAATGGCACTATAGTCTTCCATTCAGGGTCTGGCTAAAACTCAAAAAACAACAAACTACAAATGAAGACCTTTCTTTTCAAATTATTCTTTTGTTCTGTCCAAGTTAGGGAAATTGGTATTCCAGCAGAAAGCTGCTGCTTTAAGCAGAACAGTCTTTAATATGGAAAGATTCTTCCTTAGATTGCTAAAAGTTTTGCAGTTCTACTTTTAGTCATTATTACTATAATCTACCATCAAGAAATCTCTTTCACAGTGAGGTCAGGAAAAGTATATGGAATCTTCTAATGGTCAGGTTCTCCATTTCGCTTTCTACTCTGTTCTCCTCCAGAAGTGGGGAGGATCCAGAGTTTAACAACATGAGATTCAAAGTTTATGTACATACATGTGTGTGAACATGTGTTTTAACCTTTTTACACCTGTCACCTTGGAAAAGATCACTTGTCCTTTTAAACCTCAGTTTCCTCATCAGTACAAGAAAGGCATTGGACTAGGTCAGTTCAGTTCAGTCGCTCAGTCGTGTCCGACTCTTTGCAACCCCATGAATTGCAGCACGCCAGGCCTTCCTGTCTATCACCAACTCCCGGAGTTCACTCAGACTCAAGTCCATTGAGTCAGTGATGCCATCCAGCCATCTCATCCTCTGTCGTCCCCTTCTCCTCCCACCCCCAATCCCACCCAGCATCAGAGTCTTTTCCAATGAGTCAACTCTTCGCATGAGGTGGCCAAAGTACTGGAGTTTCAGCTTTAGCATCATTCCTTCCAAAGAAATCCCAGGGCTGATCTCCTTCAGAATGGACTGGTTGGATCTCCTTACAGTCCAAGGGACTCTCAAGAGTCTTCTCCAACACCACAGTTCAGAAGCATCAATTCTTCGAGGCTCAGCCTTCTTCACAGTCCAACTCTCACATCCATACATGACCACAGGAAAAACCATAGCCTTGACTAGATGAACCTTTGTTGGCAAAGTAATGTCTCTGCTTTTGAATATGCTATCTAGGTTGGTCATAACTTTCCTTCCAAGGAGTAAGCGTCTTTTAATTTCATGGCTGCAGTCACCATCTGCAGACTAGGTCAACCACTCTCAAAGAATGGTCTGGCAGCATCTGAGGTTTCCTAAGGCCCTTTCAAGCAGCCTTATGAACTTTCAAGCCCTTTCATGAGCCTTTCAAGCTCATGGTTAAAACTATTTTCCTGATGACACTAAATACTGATTATATTATCTTTTCACTCTCACACTTTCACTTGTGAAGAGTGCAGTTTTCTGGAACCTCCATGCTACGTGATAATGTCATCAACCTGAATGTGTTCTTATGTAACCTTGTGTTTCAAAATCATTTTTAGTCTTAAATATCTAATACCATAAATTTCAATAAATACAATTCACATAAAATCTAATAGGGCTCTCAATAGTTTAGGAGTTAAAAGGAGTCTTAAACCTAGAGAGGTGGGATGGGGGAGTGGCAGGGAAGTTCAAGAGAGAGGGACTATATGTATATACTTACGGCTGATTCACATTGTTGAATGGCAGAAACCAATACAATACTGTAAAGCAATTATCCTCTAATTAAAAATTTTTAAAGGAGTCTCAAAATCAAAAAGTCTTTTAAAAGACTTTTTAAAAAAAAGTCTTAAGATCAAAATCAAAAATTTGAAAATTGGTGGGCCAGATCATCTCTGCCTCAGTGGTTTCCAGTGGCTTGTGCTAGGGTTAAAATGTCTTTTTCTTTTTTTAAGGTGATGATGGTAGATTTTAAATACTTTTTAAAAGTTCCTACTTGGTAAGAGAAAAGTGATACCCTTTGTGAGTACCTCCACTAAAAAAATTATTACACTACTAGTTTATATAGATGCAGCCCTATGAACCCTTTTCATGACCTCCTATGTTACCTATGATTTTCTGTGACCTTCTATGATTTAAAGACAAAAAACATTAGTTTCTGTGTAGATTGTTACTACCCAAATAGGTATTGATGGTGTTCTATGAAATTGTCCTTAGGCCCTCAGAGCATTTAGATAGAGTTTGTACTTAAGTGAAAACCTAATTAAGTGTAAGAACATATTTACACATGACCAATTCTCTAATGTCAGATTCAACCCTGCTTTGTCTTTACCTGGGCTTTTCTAGATTTCCCACTATAGACTTCAAGTCAGATCCTGAGACTTAAGCCAAAAGCTCATTCCTCAAATATGATTTTAAGGTGTCAGGAAGATGGATTGATTGATAATAAACTCTTTCAGTAGGTGTGCAAAAAAAAAAAAAAATGCCTGCTGGCCAACTCCAAGAGGAAAATTCCCAATTCAAACAATACTTCTCCTTGCAACACTTTCTTATTTGATGGATTACTTCTGGATAAGTTATAAAACTGAAAGTTCAATTTTAAACAGGACCTTTTATTCTGAAAGAATTGCAACTCAGGATAATATCAGTGAATGTTTTCTTTCCCAAACCAATTATATGGTGAAATAGGATTATCGTATTCATTTAATCTACATAAAGTCCATAGCATTAAATGATAGATCAGCGGGTTGTTTCCAAAGCACTTTGCACTTTTGCAGTGCTGAAGGAGGCTTATTTATTTTTTATTTTCAGCCTTTCTCTTTAATTGGCTTTCCACTACATAGTGCTTATTTCTTGATTTTTAAAAAGAACTTCTTATTATTCTTCTCCATTATCTCATCTTTTTTCCTCTTTGTTGGACTGAAGTGACAAGGGGCCTTGAATCCATGATGAAAGAAAATGTAATTGAGCCTAGGGAGCTAACCACAGGAAAATCTGAGTTCGAACTCTGGCACTGTCTCCCCTTCATTATCAAACCCTGGAGTTCCATAATTGAGAAAATGTATATTGTTAGAATACTTCATGGAGATGTTGTAAAGATCACTGAGTACATTTCCTTTAACATTAGTAGTCTAAAAAGTGAGGCAGAGAAAAGCGCTTTTCCAAATGCACTCCACTTGAGTGAGGGTACAAGATCTTGGAAGCAACTTTCTCCCCAGATGTCAGTCAAGTCAATAACAGCAGAAACAAGGTGATTAGAAGTATGCTTTTTCACTTGTAGGGAGTTGTAATTAGCTTAATTTCTTTTGGAGGGACTCTGAGGGACCTGTTGCCTAGGAAGTAAGTAGAACCTGTTCTTGTCGTGAAAATGACTTCATTCTGGTATGGGTTTCAAATGTAGGTGAAAGGACCAGGGAGCAGGTCTCAATCTGATGTCTGCCTACACTGACCGCTTGTCTTTTAATTTGCTCTCTGGGAAATTGCTAGTTAATGATTTTCCGTGCAGAATCCCTTTGATCACTGCAAAGTTCAACTATGCTCCCATGGAAAAACCCTCACAATGGTGACATAGCTGTCTACGGCAGTCTTCTTCGACTTGGCACTATGGACATTAGGGGGTGGATAATTCTTTGGTTGGGAGTGGGAAGCTTTCCTGGGCATCATAAGATGTTTAATAGCAATTGTGACCTCTACACACTAGATGTCAGTGGTGACAAACACGAATGTCTCCAGACATTGCCAACTGGAAGGAAAAATCACCCTCGATTGAGAACTACTAGTCTATGGAGTCAAAGAATGTTAGAATCAGACATGGTGCTCAGGGCTGGTGCACTGGGATGACCCTGAGGGATGGGATGGGGAGGGAGGTGGGAGAGGGGTTCAGGATGGGGAACACAAGTACACCCATGGCTGATACATGTTAATGTATGGCAAAAACCACTACAATACTGTAAAGTAATTAGCCTCCAATTAATATAAATTAATTTTTAAAAAAGAATCAGAAAAAATATTCACATTGTATCATTCTTTGTTTCCCCTAAAATTACATCTCATTTACCACTTGTGGTATACTTGATGATTTTAGGTAGAAAGCAGCATTGAAAACGTGAAAAGTGAAAGTCACTCAGTCATGTCCGACTCTTTGCGACCCCATAAACTATACAGTCCATGAAATTCTCCAGGCCAGAATACTGGAGTTGGTAGCCTTTCCCTTCTCCAGGGGATCTTCCCAACCCAAGGATCAAACCCAGGTCTCCCGCATTGCAGGCAGATTCTTTACCAGCTGAGCCACAAGGGAAGCCCAAGAATACTGGAGTGGGGAGCCTATCCCTTCTCCAGAAGATCTTCCTGACCCAGAGATCCAACCGGGGTCTCCTGCATTGCAGGCAGATTCTTTAACAACTGAGCTATCAGGGAAGCCCCAGAAAGCAGCATTAAATGGCACTGAATCTTGTTGTTGTTTAGTTGCTAAGTTGTGTCTGATTCTTTGCGGCCCCATGGACAGTAGCCCACCAGGCTACTCTATTCATGGGATTTCCCAGACAAGAAAACTGGAGTGGGTTGCCATTTCTTTCTCCATGGGATCTTCCCGACCCAGGGACTGAAACTACATTTCCTGTATTGACAGGTGAATCTTGTAGTGGGGAGTAATCATATTTGCACATGTTCTCTGTAATTAAGAACAAAGTATTTAGTAGCAGAGCCTCTTCAACACTTCTCTAATATTTGCACATGGTAGCTGCCAAAGCTAGTGGGGCCTCAGGTGCACAGCTCTCAGCAGACATTATCTAGATCTTTTTATGTTATTTATTAAGTATGGTTATCTTCTGTTTATGATAAGTAGTACTGGTTCTCCATTTGCCCTCTTGATGTAAAAGTATCTTTTAAAATTAAAGTATTTGGTAATCACATTGGAAAACATTTACCAATCACTAGGTAATTCCACTCCTAGGTATCTATCCCACAGAATGTGGATTTATAGTCGCCAAAAGACATGTGAAGAATGTTCTAACAACCCTGTTTATTAAAGTCCCAAATTGGGCATTATCCAGATGTCCATCCACAATACATCGGGGATACTCACACAATGAAACATACATCCAGGAGAAGAATGAACCAAGAATGTGGTAATGTAGATAAATCTCACAAGCAAAATGTTGACTCAAGGAAGCCAAACCAGGCAAAAACAATCTATTTAGTTAGAAGTCAGGATAATAGCAACGCTTATTGAATAGTGATTGCACAGGACATGAAGAAACTTTTGGGTACTGGTGATATTCTGCTTCTTCATTTGGTGGCATGGGTGTGTTCTGTATATAAAATTTCATCTATCATATAATTATGACGTGTGTGTGTGTGTGTGTGGGTGGGTGGGTATGTGTGTTATGGGCTTCCTGGTGGCTCAGATGGTAAAGAATCTGCCGGCAAAGTGGGAGACCCAAGTTTGATCCCTCTGGAGAAGGAACTGGAGACGCAATCCAATATTCTTGCCTGGAGAATCCCATGAACAGAGAAAGCTGGCAGACTAGAGTCCATGGGGTCACAAGCAGTCAGATACAACTAAGCTACCAACACACACGAAAACACACACACATATATATGCATTATAGAATATACTAAATTTCAATAAAATTTCAAAATTAAAAGTAAAATAGTAAGTGAATTGAGACATATATTATCAGCTCAGTATCAGTTCAGTCACTCAGTCGTGTCTGACTCTTTGCGACCCCATGAATCACAGCACACCAGGCTTCCCTGTCCATCACCATCTCCTGGAGTTCACTCAGACTCAAGTCCATCGAGTCAGTGATGCCATCCAGCCATCTCATCCTCTGTCATCCCCTTCTTCTCCTGCCCCCATCCCTCCCAGCATCAGAGTCTTTTCCAATGAGTCAACTCTTCATATGAGGTGGACAAGTATTGGAATTTCAGCTTTAGCATCATTCCTTCCAAAGAACACCCAGGGCTGATCTCCTTTAGAATGGACTGGTTGGATCTCCTTGCAGTCCAAGGCACTCTCAAGAGTCTTCTCCAACACCACAGTTCAAAAGCATCAATTCTTCGGAGCTCAGCTTTCTTCACAGTCCAACTCTCACATCCATACATGACCACTGGAAAAACCATAGCCTTAACTAGACGGACCTTTGTAGGCAATGTAATGTCTCTGCTTTAGAATATGCTATCCTGGTTGGTCATAACTTTTCTTCCAAGGGGTAAGTGTCTTTTAATTTAATGGCTGCAATCACCATCTGCGGTGATTTTTGAGGCCAAAAATATAAAGTCTGACACTATTTCCACTGTTTCCCCATCTATTTCCCATGAAGTGATGGGACCGGATGCCATGATCTTCGTTTTCTGAATGTTGAGCTTTAAGCCAACTTTTTCACTCTCCTCTTTCACTTTCATCAAGAAGCTTTTTAGTTCCTCTTCACCTTCTGCCATAAGGGTGGTGTCATCTGCATATCTGAGGTGATTGATATTTCTCCCAGCAATCTTGATTCCAGCTTGTGCTTCTTCCAGCCCAGCATTTCTCATGATGTACTCTGCATAGAAGTTAAATAAGCAGGGTGACAAAATACAGCCTTGATGTACTCCTTTTCCTATTTGGAACCAGTCTGTTGTTCCATGTCCAGTTCTAACTGTTGCTTCCTGACCTGCATATAGGTTTCTCAAGAGGCAGGTCAGGTGGTCTGGTATTCCCATCTCTTTCAGAATTTTCCACAGTTTA
>NW_011494813.1:2505605-2505949 GCF_000754665.1 Bison bison bison | reverse complement strand
GCTTTTTCTAAGGCCCACTTGACTTCACATTCCAGTATGTCTGGCTCTAGGTGAGTGATCACACCATCATGATTATCTTGGTCATGAAGATCTTTTTTGTACAGTTCTTCTGTTTATTCTTGCCGCCCCTTCTTCCTATGTTCTGCTTCTGTTAGGTCCATACCATTTCTGTCCTTTATCGAGCCCATCTTTGCATGAAATGTTCCCTTGGTATCTCTAATTTTCTTGAAGAAATCTCTAGTCTTTCCCATTCTGTTGTTTTCCTCTGTTTCTTTGCATTGATCGCTGAGGAAGGCTTTCTTGTCTCTCTTTGCTGTTCTTTGGAGCTCTGCATTCAGATGCTT
>NW_011494813.1:2505192-2505505 GCF_000754665.1 Bison bison bison | reverse complement strand
ATATAGGTTTCTCAAGAGGCAGGTCAGGTGGTCTGGTATTCCCATCTCTTTCAGAATTTTCCACAGTTTATTGTGATCCACACAGTCAAAGGCTTTGGCTTAGTCAATAAAGCAGAAATAGATGTTTTTCTGGAACTCTCTTAATTTTACCATGATCCAGCTGCTGTTGTGAATGTTGGCAATTTGATCTCTGGTTCCTCTGCCTTTTCTAAAACCAGATAGAACATCTGGAAGTTCACGGTTCACGTATTGCTGAAGCCTGGCTTGGAGAATTTTGAGCATTACTTTACTAGCGTGTGAGATGAGTGCTAAT
>NW_011494813.1:2504528-2504994 GCF_000754665.1 Bison bison bison | reverse complement strand
TCTTCTCTTGTGTTGTTGGAAGAGGGTGTTTACTATGACCAGTGCGTTCTCTTGTCAAAACTCTATTAGCATTTGCCCTGCTTCATTCCATATTCCAAGGCCAAATTTGCCTGTTACTCCAGGTGTTTCTTGACTTCCTACTTTTGCATTCCAGTCCCCTATAATGAAAAGGACATCTTTTTTGGGTGTTAGTTCTAAAAGGTCTTGTAGTCTTCATAGAACCATTCAGCTTCAGCTTCTTCAGCGTTACTGGTTGGGGCATACCCTGGATCACTGTGCTATTGAATGGTTTGCCTTGGAAATGAACAGAGATCATTCTGTCATTTTTGAGATTGTATCCAAGTACTGCATTTCAGACTCTTTTGTTGACCATGATGGCTACTCCATTTCTTCTAAGGGATTCTTGCCCACAGCAGTAGATATAATGGTCATCTAAGTTAAATTCACCCATTTTGGTCCATTTGAG
>NW_011494813.1:2503854-2504428 GCF_000754665.1 Bison bison bison | reverse complement strand
TCTTTCCCATTCTGTTGTTTTCCTCTGTTTCTTTGCATTGATCGCTGAGGAAGGCTTTCTTGTCTCTCTTTGCTGTTCTTTGGAGCTCTGCATTCAGATGCTTGTGTCCTTCCTTTCCTCCTTTGCTTTTCACTTCTCTTCACAGCTATTTGTAAGGCCTCCCCAGTGATTTTGCTTTTTTGCATTTCTTTTCCATGGGGATGGTCTTGATCCCTGTCTCCTGTACAATGTCACAAACCTCTGCCCATAGTTCATCAGGCACTGTATCAAATCTAGTCCCTTAAATCTATTTCTCACTTCCTCTGTATAATCATAAGGAATTTGATTTAGGTCATACCTGAATGGTCTAGTGGTTTTCCCCCCCTTTCTTCAATTTAAGTCTGAATTTGGCAATAAGGAGTTCATGATCTGAGCCATAGTCAGCTCCCGGTCTTGTTTTTGCTGACTGTATAGAGTTTCTCCATCTTTGGCTGCAAAGAATATAATCAATCTGATTTTGGTATTGACCATCTGGTGATGTCCATGTGTAGAGTCTTCTCTTGTGTTGTTGGAAGAGGGTGTTTACTATGACCAG
>NW_011494813.1:2486090-2503754 GCF_000754665.1 Bison bison bison | reverse complement strand
CATTTGAGTTCGCTGATTCCTAGAATGTTGATGTTCACTCTTGCCATCTCCTGTTTGACCACTTCCAAGTTGCCTTGATTCATGGACCTGACATTCCAGGGTCCTATGCAATATTGCTCTTTACAGCATCGGACCTTGCTTCTATCACCAGTCACATCCACAACTGGGTATTGTTTTTGCTTTGGCTCCATCCCTTCATTCTTTCTGGAGTTATTTCTCCAGTGATCTCCTGTAGCATATTGGGCACCTACCGACCTGGGGAGTTCCTCTTTCAGTATCCTATCATTTTGCCTTTTCATACTGTTCATGGGGTTCTCAAGGCAAGAATACTGAAATGGTTTGCTATTCCCTTCTCCAGTGGACCACATTCTGTCAGACCTCTCCACCATGACCCGTCCATCTTGGGTGGCCCCACACGGCATGGCTTAGTTTCAATGAGTTAAACAGGCTGTGGTCCATGTGATCAGATTGGCTAGTTTTCTGTGATTATGGTTTCAGTGTGTCTGCCCTCTGATGCCCTCTCGCAACACCTACCATCTCTCCTAATGGACTTTATATTTGGCATATCTTAGCATGAAAATGGCAAGGCTTGTTTGCCTTCATAACATATTTTAATGTGGCCAGCTTACAGTTACTTTGTTTATAATGGTGTGACCCCAGGCTTAAAGTTCTGGAAGAAGTTTTCCGTTTCATTGTGATGAGAAATGTGACTTCAACAGATTTACAACTACTGTGTCCTTAGGATGATTATTCTTCTAGACGGAAACACTTTTCTGCACATTGCATGATAAGCAATGCTGCACTCTGGGAGTCCAGCCAGCTCCGTGGGGCACAGGGCTTTATGGAAATTTCAGTGTGAATAGTATACTAAATGTTTCTGTATCAGTATTAGAAATTATGTACATGACACAATAAATGATTAAGCTATTATTCTCAAAGGCTACTAAGTCTCCTCATATATTAAATCACAGTGAAAATAACATTGATCTTCAGCTTACATTACATTATTTGATTTCTAAAGGTGATTTTTGAAGCTTACCGCTAAGATTTTTTTATTTCACAGGCCAAAATTACGTCAACAGAAAGGTCTTAATTGATGTCTTGTTGATGTGTTTGGGTACAATGAAAGGCCCTTGTTTTTACTTCCATGTGACAGTCACATCAGTCTGAAAGAACAGGAAAAGCTACTACGATGAAAACCTCTGCAGCAAAGGGACTCAACCTCTGCAAGTTTACAAGTTGTTGGATTTCAAACGGCATGAGAGGAAATCCTTCGGGCCGGAAGTTGACATGTCATTCTGTAGCCCTCAGCCTGACCTTCCCCAAACATTAGCTCAGACACAAAAGACAACTCTGCTCCAAATGACTTTTTTACCTTCAGGCTGGTAACCCTATCATCTTCCTTAATGACACCTCTGCCACCTTCCACTCTTGTCAGGAAGGAAACCTTTGAATTCTTTGAAGCTCAAAGCCAGTGATGTTCTTCACAGTGACCTTGAGGGGCTGATCACTCCTCAGTCCTTGGCAACTACAGATTAATTTCTATTATTTGGCCCCAAGAAAACTGTCAAGGAGCTATGGATTCACGTAAGCCTCCCTGATGGGCTGAGTCTGTTTAAATTTATTTGCAGGTGAATTTGTTTGTGATTGATCATTTTGATGGGAATTCTAGAACTATCACTAGGCTATTTAAACCCCTCTCTATTAGAAAAATAGTGTGAAATATCAGTGGATGTGAACATATTTGCCTCCATGTAAGGACTGAAAAACTGTTAGAAGAAAAAAAAAACGAGGTTAAACTGTTCTATTTTTTTTTTTTTTTAACTAAACCAAAAGAAGCAGAGCCAAATACTCGATTTGAGGGCTGGCCTCAAATAGTTTCCTGTAATGAAAATTGGGAGGAGAGAAACAATCCAAAGTCAGTGAGAACCAAATTTGATTTAAATAAAGCTGTTAGAAGCTTTAGTACTTCTAAAAAGCAAAGTACTTTCCCTTACTTTCTTTTCCATTTAAAAAATCCTCTCTCACTTAGGATATGTAAGAAATTGCCTAGAGATTATTAAAAAACAAACAAACAAAAAACAACAACAAAAAAAAAACTTGTTGCATGGGCCATCCAACATGTTTTGCTTCCAAGAAACAAAAGAAAAAGCCCAGAGGTCCAACCAAGACACCATTCAAAATCAGAGTTACTAGGAGCTGAATTTGGAGATCTTTTTACAATTTTGTGTCTGAAACTGAAGAAGGCCTTTGGACCCATAGAAGCCCCATGCACTTGTGCTGATCTTCTGTGTTTTAGGACCTCTGTAATCCTTCAGTGTTGACAGGTCTGTATGTGTATATTTGTGCATTTTAATTGAGGAGAAATTCATATCTCATTGAATTAACCCTCTGAAAGTGCACTGTATACTCAATGCTATACATTCATCACCTCTATCTAGTTTCAAAACACCATCATCCACAGAAGAAATACCATCCCCATTAACCAGTCATTCCCCATTCCCGCTAGTCTTTAAGGAACTACTAATCTATTTCTTGGCTCTCTGGATTTGCCTGTTTTGGATATTTCATAGCAATGGAGTTACACAGTATGTAATCTTTTGTGCCTGGCTTCTCTCACTCAGCATAATGTTTTCAAAGTGCATCCATGCTGGAGCATATATTAGTCCTTCACTTCTTTTAAATGGACGAATAATAGTCCATTATATGGATAGATCACATTTATTCATCTATTCATTTATTGATGGATATTAGGGGTGTTTCCATTTTCAAGCTATGGTGAACAGTGCCGCTATGAACATTTGCATGTAAATATCTGAATGGTCATGGTAGTTTCGTCGCTAAGCCGTATCTGACTCGTGTGACCCTATGGACTGTAGCCTGCCACACTCCTCTCTCCATGGTATTTCCTAGGCAAGAATACTGGAGTGGGTTGCCACTTCCTTCTGCGAATATTTGAATATTTGCTTTCAATTCTTGTGGTTATATATCTAGTAATGGAAGTGCTGGGTCATATATTGATTCTAAGTTTAAACTTTTAAGGAACCACCAAACTGTTTTCATAGCATGTGCTCATTTACTTGATGCATACAATTCATCTCTCTTTTTTGAAAGTCTTTTTGAACAGGACTCAAGCAGAATAGACAAAACTTTAGGTGACCTGGTCTTCTTCAATCTTCTCAGTGTGGAGTGGAAGCAGCAGTAGTTATTGGTTCCATTTGGAAAACCTTTCTGGGGGCCTTATAATATACTTGATGAATTACTCAAACTCCAAATCTTTCTCCATAGGGGAGGATGGCTGTCATACTGGGGAAGTATTAAACACAGTAAACACTTACTATAGTGTGGTCTCTTAAGACCTGGGTCTGCAGTTGGAAATCTGCCCCCTTTCCTCACATTTGTGTAGAGCAGCAAAGTGACTTAAATGGATAGCCAATGGGAATTTGCTGTATGGCTCAGGAAACTCAAACAGGGACTCTGTATCAATCTAGAGGGGTGGGATGGGGAGGGAGATGAGATGGAGGTTCAAAGGGGAGGGGATATATGTATACCTATGGCTGATTCATGTTGAGGTTTGACAGAAAACAACAAAATTCTGTAAAGAAATCATCCTTCTATTAAAAAAAAAAAAAAAGACCCAAGCTCCAGAGGCTGTTGAAGCACATTTTCTCCATCAGAAAAACCCAACAGACATCTCTGAATCCTACACATTGCCCAATTCATACATGGATACATAGTAATATGATGTTTTGACATTCTGGAAACTCATCCAAACCATTGTTTAAATTTTGAGACAATAATTGTTTTTTTCTCAGTCTTTCCTGGAGGCTCCAAGTTCTCTAAGATGAATAAATAACTAAGAGCTGTTTAGCCATATCTGTGAATTGCTTATTTTACAAAGATATCTCCAACCTTTAGTCTCCAAGCATTTCATTACCATTTGTAGGCGACTATTAGCACAGAAATTCTCTAACTCCCTGAGTCTTCAACCAGGCTAGAGTTTCTTTTTAAGCATGGATTTAAGGAGGAGTTCATTCTTTCTGACTTCAAGTCATAATGACTTCTCCATCTCTGCTCTTTATTGAGAAGACAGCTTACTTTTGGAACGATTTTTCTTGGTTCTCAAAATATCACTGAGTTTGACTCTTATTTACTACCTAATGGATTCAAATAGGACCTGGTTTGCTACCTTCCACTCCCTGGTGGCTAAAGAGGTTTTAGTTGACAGTCCAAGTAACTAATTTATGACCCCAGACTACCCTTGACACAGTGTAGTGCAAATCAGAGTCTTGATTATTTTTATACTGATATATTTTAAATATATATAATTTATTTTCTTCTTAGTCAACAGACCAGCTTTGTTTGTACTGATGTAGTCTGTTGTCTATTCTTCCCTTTTACCCTTAAGTTCATAAAGTCATTGAAAATCCTACTTATATGCTTTCTCTTTTCATGAAACCAGGAAGTTTTAACAGATATCACTTCTTTATTATCTAAAAATGAGAAGAGCTCATATTCAAGAATTGTGTTTCCAGTGATTTGAATGGGCAGAGAGGTTATGGAAAAGGGATTGAAAAGGAGCAAAAATCTTCTCCCAGGACTTCTGGAAAAGGCAATGTAACGGCTTATGTGTTGTTTCCAGAGATGTACAAGGTTGAGCTGGGGCAGGACCAATACTGGAGACAAGCTGAGTCACAAAAGAGCCACTGGAGTTAATTGAACTGGAACAATTCACATTCTTTCCTCAACTATTTTCAAGATGTGATACAGGATGACATAAATGAAGTGTTGAGAACTCCAGTCAAGGGTCATGTCCTGTGTTATTACGAGTTTAAAAATGTAGTTAAGAGGTTGGTGGTAATGAAACCACCACTCAGAGGAGAGAGCAGATTCCCAGACACACCATCTTTGAGTTCCTTTTAGGCACTGCCAAGCCAGGCCCTCAGGTTTAGCCTGGCTCGGATGTGAAATAGTCTCCTTCTCTTTTCAGAGGGTCATGGATTCTGTTTTGATTTCCATGCTTTTTCCTGAAAGTGTGCCATCATGTTACTATACCTTCCCCAAAAGTGAGTCAGACGTGCTGACCATTAGAACACCAAAGTGGTGGTTCCCATAGCAGCCAGAACCACATGGAGGCAAACAATAAAATACCAACACTGTTCTCAAACCAGCGGAGAACTACAATCACTAGAGCAAATCGAGGACATAGTCACAACGCTGTGCATTTCTGAAGGTGACATGGCTTTTCCAAACTGGAAAAGTTGTCCCTCCTCCTCTGAAACCATCTTCACAAAGTGAATATTAGAGCCCCTCAGTCTTTCCAAGGAAGGACGCTCTTAAGTTTCCTCTTGAATGCACACTTCTGACTAGGATGACGTCACATGGTGGACTCACAAACAAGACCCCTTTGTGGTCTTTCAAAGTAAAGCCAGATGTTAGTTGCTGCTTCCACAGAGACTAAATGAGGTTTCAGGTAAATCAGATCTATGCGTGATTATAAAATTGCATGGTCCATTTCACTGAAATCTGCAGTGGTGCAGAACATGGTCTCCATGGTACAACCTTAAAATGTGGAGTTGAACATTTACCTGGAAATATTTTCAGCTTTTATAGAATCATATTTGGGTGAAATAATTATAGTTGTGGAATATTTACCTTTGGAACAAGGAGACAGAAAAAACAAGTGTTCTTAGGAATATGACCAAAAAAAAAAAAAAGATTTTCTTAATTCTGTGTAAATAAGATGCCAAAGACATAAGAGACAAAAAGGGAAAATTTCTGAACTGATATATTTGTGTGTACAGCAAGGAGACAGTATAGTTTAATGGTTAAAAACATATACTCTGGAATCACACAGATCTGAGTCTGGGCGTGTGCTTAACACGTTCAAACCTCAACAGTCTTCTCTGAAGAGTGAAATGAGAGTGACAGCAGCAGTTCCTATGTGTTGAGTGTTTCTTGTATGACAGGCACGGCGTTATCCTCATTTAATCCTCAGAACAACGGTCACAAGGTAGGTACTATTACTGTCTGATCACAAATAAGGAAACTGACACAGAGATAGTTTTAGTTGCCTAAATATCTAGTAGAATTGACTTGTGGATTAAGCAGCTACCACAGCATCTGATACATATTAGCACTAATAGATGATACCTATAGATGGGATTGGATAGTTGGTATAATGTGTATAATTACTTTCTGCTTCATTTTGAAATGCATTTTTATAGGTTTTTTTCCCCTTTTCTTTTTCCCCAGTTTTATTGTATTACCATAATTGGTATACAAAAAGCCACACATAATTAATGTATTCAATCTTGTGAGTTTAGATACATGCATATACTTGTGTTACCATCACTAGAATCCAGGCAATAAACATATACATCACCTAGAAGTTTCCCTGTGTCCCTTTGTTGGTTTTTTTTTTTTTTTAACAAACACAACATTAGATCTACCCCTCCTAAAATTTTAAGTATAAAATGCCTTATTATAGTTACTATTATAATATGTAATACTTTGTCATTAACTATAGGTACTGTGTTGTACAGCAGACCTTTGAACTTACTCCTCTTGTATAACTGTAATTTTATACTCATTTTCAAACAGCAAATTTAAAATCCCAGAAACTGATCTTCCCTGTGACAAGAAATAAGCAATAGGTCCTCAAAAAAAAAGATTTTCTTGTGCTACTTCTTCTCTACCTAGAGTCACCATTAAACATCAAGGGACAGTTTTACTTTTAAAAGCTGTTTTTATGCTACTCTAAAATGGGTTGTCTCACCTCCAAACTTTTTATAGGTTTTGGGTTTTTTTTTGTATATTTTCGGGAGGGCATTTCACCACTTTCTCACCTATCATGGGGAAAGTACAGAGCAAACTTTCTTTGGGGAGAATTTCTTTCATTGAAAAGGAAAAGCCTAAAAATAAATCTGAACAGTCCAAACATCCATAAGTGCTTTAAAAGCAAATATTAGGATCCCCATATTTATACACATCCAGAGATAGACATATTTTCCTTAAGTTTGGACAAGAGCCCAACTCTGGCAGTTTCTACAGTGATGAGAAAAAAAATAAATAAATGCACATGGAGCCATGATATAGTGAAACTCTTAGAAGCCTTACTGTTTCCTGCCAGATAAAATAAAAGTGAGCTGATTGGGAAAGAATTCCTAATAATGCCAGCATCATCAAGAAATAGGTTAAAAGATTTTAGAGTGAAATGAGGGCCAAAACAGATAATCGTGGGCTTATTATGTAAGTAATAATCTGTCCTCATGTTGTGGTTGTGGCCCATAAAACTTGATTCCTTTTTCTGGCAATAGGGATGAATGTGTGCTGACCCCCTCACAGTCTTCTTGTCTGGACCACCTTATGATGAGGGTCAGGAATTCATGGATAATGGGTGGGATCTGAGCTCT
Organism: Bison bison bison; assembly: GCF_000754665.1. NCBI lineage: Eukaryota > Metazoa > Chordata > Mammalia > Artiodactyla > Bovidae > Bison > Bison bison. The sequence goes on along the minus strand of NW_011494813.1, from coordinate 2,496,339 downwards.
ATCCAGAACATGAATCAGGGGCATGACTTTCTGCTCCAAACCTTGTCCTGGCCATGCTGCCATGGTGTGTGTGTGTGCTAAGTCACTTCAGTAGTGTCCGACTCTTTGTGACCCCATGGACTGTAGCCTGCCAGGTTCCTCTGTCCATGGGATTTTCCAGGCAAGTATACTGGAGTGGATTGCCATTTTCTCTTCCAGGGGATCTTCCCAACCCAGGGCTCACACCCACGTCTCCTGCATTCAGTTCAGTTCAGTCGAGTCACTCAATCATGTCCAACTCTTTGTGACGCCATGGACTAAAGCATGCCAGGCTTCCCTGTCTATCACCAACTCCTGCACTGGCAGGCAGATTCTTTACTACTCCTGCATTGGCAGCCAGATTCTTTAGCATTGCACCACTGGGAAGTCCATGCTGCCATGGGGCTATAACCAAATGAGTTATCATAGGAAGCTGACAGCTCCAACACAGTATTTCCAGTTTCAAAGGATGTTGCATTTTGCTCATTGAACTCACACTTCTGAAAAGATAGCTCTTGTTAGGGCTGACATTCAGCAGGCGTGGATGGGAACCCTAGCCCTTCTTCTGCATATGATGTCCGAAAGTTACAGGTTAGTAAATATTTTGAATATCACCCTGAAAGACTGCATGGTACAACATAACCTGCTCATACAACATATCTATCAAAAGTCTGAAAGCAATATTAGATTTTAAAAAGATCAATCCAAAATTAGACATCCAGAATATGATGTCTAAAATTGGCCTTGTTGTGTCCATCTAGATATGAGGTTTTAAATTTTTTGCTCAGCAGATGAATCTCCAGAGTTGCCAATTAAGTATTGATAAATGATTCTTACATGAAGGTATAGGCTTACACTGCTGAAGAAATGATTAAGTCAACCTTCTACAACCATAGGATCTACCTGCTTAAGGCAATCACTGAATCCAAACTTCACAGCCGTTTCAAAGTATGTATTCAGACATCACAGTTTTGAAAAACTTTCAATACATTTGCCAAGTGCCTTCCCCCCACAACTTTTTAATATTTGAACAGATTTAAAGGAAATCTAATCCATATGTTTCTGACTCATTTACACTTGAATCATAAATATATTATTATCTAAGAACCATTCAATATCCAATAGCTTTTTGTCACCTATAAAAGATAAAATTTTCAAACTTCTTCCCTTAAAAACAAACAAACAAACAAAACACAACTTTGAGCAAACTAACATAGAAAATAGGTACAATTCTAGTTGAAAGTTTCTGTTTTGGGTTCATCTTAAACTTGGCAAAGGGTGCTCCTTACATGTTCCCTATTTGTTATGTTAACTTCAGAAGCATGCCAATTTTTCATTCTTCTACTATATAATTATTAACTTTAGTACCATTGTGGTTCCTGTTAATTCATTCCACACGTTGAATATTCTCTGGAGACCTTTATTTTTCAAGTATCTTTAAGCTTAGGTCATTTGGGGCTTAAGAAGTAAACGAAATGGTTTTTTTGTGGGGGCGGAAATTTTGCTTTTTTTGGAATGTAATTTTTCAGCAAATAATTTCTTAAAAGGCATATACACTGTGTGATCCATAGCCAGCTCTGGATTATTTTTTCCTTCATTTTGAAAACAAACAAATAAAATTCCAGACAGACAATCATTCTAGGAAAATCCTCCAAGGAGGCCAACAACCATTAATGCAGTGCTTGAATTTAAGGTGATTTGAATCAGAATCTGCTGTTTCCAATGCACTCGTGAATAAAGAGGATTGAAGGTCTGGGAACTTAAGAAACACTAGTATTACACATTACTGTATGACAGCCAAAAAGCTTTTATTTTTTTAGCAAATATTATTTTTTCACTTTCTCCAAAAAGTTCATCTTGTTTAATGCATTTCAGTAATGGCCATAGATATGTTTCTATTTCTCACTGAAAATATTTCTATTAATTGCTTCCATGTGTTGGTATCCATGCTGATGTAAAGCTGTCTTTGCTTGGAAGCACCCAGTTATTTACTTTGACATGACATTTTAAGGATTCTGTCTTTTCCTTACATTTATTTAAGGGCTTCATATACTTGATGTAGTTCAATTGCTATCAGATTTATAGATCTATCTTAAGAAATAAAATGGAGCCCAAGAATCTTCAGAAGAATAATTACATTTGGCCCCTTGAGATATTCCATGCATATTTATGTGATCTGGCAAGCGATCTCCCAATGCTTACTTATCATGAGGTATAATCAACACAACAGGAATATAAGAATATCCAAGCTCCATTAAACTATTTAATTTAAAATTTTAGAATTCACTTTTCCTTAAAAAAGGAAAACTATAAGCATTCAATATCCATGAAGGCTGCTTTTGATTTGGAGGTATATCAGAGGTTACTGGGCTTCCCAGGTGGCGCTAGCAGTAAAGAATCCATCTTCCAATGCAGGAGACATAAGAGATGCAGGTTTGATCCCTGGGTCAGGAAGATCCCTTGGAGAAGGAAATGGCAACTCACTCCAGTATTCTTGCCTGGAAAGTCCCATGGACACAACAGCCTGGTAGGTAACAGTCCATAAGGTCACAAAGAGTCAGACAAGACTAAAGTGACTAAGCATGCATGCACGTGCTTAGTAGAAGCACGTGTAGAACTTATTAGAATATTAAGTAAAAACAGTTCAGACTACATCTATATGACACACTCATGGTAGTCTCACAATATGTGAGTCTGCAGTAATTCATGGTAGATGCAAAATCAACGACATCACCAACTCAATGGATGTGAGTTTGAGCAAACTCACGGAGATGGTTAAGGACAAGGAAGCCTGGCATGCTGCAGTCCATGGGATCGCAGAGAGTCAGACATGACTGAGCAACTAAACAACAAAAAACAACATAGTCAAAAGAATGATTGGTGTGGGTGGCCTTGCTTTGGTAACCAAATGATTTGTTGTCCCCACCCACCCCCATTTCAAGCCATTTCATCAGCTTATGCACTTGACTGACAGCATCTCAGGACTTCCTTTCTATTCTCCCACTTTCTCACCCTCACTGTTACAAGTAGGACATCCTCCTCCCTTCCACAGCTCCCACTGACAGAGACAGTAGTTTGGGATACATCCTTGCACTCATACAGAGGAAAGAGAGCTAATATTTTTGAAGAACTCAAAGCAATCGAGAAGGCTTTTGTTATCATTTTCCATGACTGATCCAAGTTGGAGAACACAGGAAACTTTCAGTAATGAATAAAATCCTAGGATCACAATGCCTTGCATTCCTAAGCATGCTTTGGTGAATCACCTACTCATTGACAACCTACATGGTGTAACTCACCTCTATGGCTTGGGTGTTCCAAAGAGACACAAAAGATTTTGTCAACTCCTTTTGTAGCCACATTGCTTAAACATGAATAGCATGTGTCAAAGAAAGAAACGCTAATACGAGCCATGCCAGGAATAGTCAATTCAACAATTAAATCAATTAGATTTTAGATTCCCGATCTTGTCTTAGAAATGGAAATTGCTCTTTGATTCCTACTTCAAGCTAGGAAAACAGAATACACATTTCGGCAGCAATGGACAGTATTAAGAAAGTCTCAAGCAGAAGCCAACTTCCTCAGAGTTGATATTTCAAGGCTTGTTCTTAAGGACCCATAGTCAAATGTTCAGACAATTTATGTTCTGAAATCCTGACTCTGCCATTGGTTTGGCTCACAGCCTAGGCATGTCACTTGGATACCAAAGGATCATGAAAAAGTACTATTGAAACGTTTGAAACTGTAGGGTGTTGGTGAAAGGGCTAGCCTGTACTCAGGCTTAGGTATGATTACAAACGTGGAAATAGGGGTACCTATGGTGGTTCATGGTATGACTAGGGGGAAGAAAGAGAGGGGAAGTAACAGAACGGATGACCAGGGGCCAGACTGAGATAAATTCTTTAAGCCATGCTCTTGAGTTTGTACTGTATTCTCATGGCCAAAGGGAGCCACTGACATGATTAAGGAAGGGTTTGACAGTCATCTGGGCTTCCCTGATATCTCAGCTGGTAAAGAATCCACTGCAATGCAGGAGATGCTGGCTCAATTGCTGGGTCAGGAAGATCTGCTGGAGAAGGGACAGGCTACCCACTCCAGTATTCTTGGGTTTCCCTTGTGGCTCAGCTGGTAGAGAATCCGCCCACAATGCGGGAGACCTGGGTTTGATCCCTGGGTTGGGAAGATTCCCTGGAGAAGGGAAAGGCTACCCACTCCAGTACTCTGGCCTGGAGAATTCCATGGACTGTATTATAGTCCATGGAGTCTCAAAGAGAAGGACATGACTGACCAAGTTTCACTTTCACTTTGACAGTCATTTAGAAAGCTCACTCTGGCTAAAAATAGTATATTATTGAAGTTTGAGGTCAACAGAAGCACTATGGACCTTAGACTGTAACTCAGCATTATTCTACCAGGCTCAACAAGGAGGCCACCACTTAACCAATACCTACATTTTAAATTCTGATAATTATAAAATAGAATAAGGCAGACAGTATTGCATGAGTTATTTTAATGGCAAAAAAAAAAAAAAGCTTGAAAACTAAGTGCTTCCTCTATGCACTATCTTCTATGGTTACAAGAAGAGTACTGGAAACTTTTTACCACCTGATTAATCTTTAACACTGCTATTTCTATGTACCAAATTATCAAGTTTATACTAGGTGATAATAGATGTAAATTACTCCATCTTCTAGGTTAGCTTTGGGAATGAGACAAATTCATCAAATTCTGTATAAGATGTCCTTATGTGACAATGACTCTGAATAAACTGCTAATGTCACTGAGAGATCAATTTCCTCTTATTCCAAATAAAATATTGTATGGAAGCAGTCTTTCCTTTGAATCAATTCAAAACCCATTCTTGGACCACTCAGCTCCTCTAACCCCTATCGGCCTCACTAATCTTTCTTTAACTGTAGCTCCTGGAAGGGGCTACTGGAAAACTTGTTACGGTGGCCAGAAACAGAAGGAGCAGGAGAGAGACAACTTAAGGCACCAACTGAAAGATGGTCAAGTGGAGAAAGAGAGTCATTAATCTGCAACAGGGATTTTGTTCAGGGCAGAGAGAATTAAACTTGGCCCAAGCTGGGGAGAATAGTTGTTCTGTTATTGTTATTACTTCTGATTGTCATACATTCAATTTCCACTGAAAAAAAATATTTATTCCACTAGCCGCTCCATGGGACATGACTAATAAATAATACATGGAAACAATAACTCCATTTGGTACAATTTATTTCAGTGGGTCAAGGCACATTTTTATTGCTTGCTGTCGAGGACCTTGTGTTTAGAATGTGTTCATGTGTCTATTTATCAAGAGACAGGTACTGGTATTGGTGGAAGAGGGGGACTAACAGGAACTAATCAATTCCAATCCCGTGGTTTCTTTCGAGTTCTCCAGCTGCCAACGCGCAGGCTGCATTCAGCATTCAAGAGCCTAGGAAACCACAGGCCCGTAAAACCTGCTTTCCTCTTGCAGTTCTACATCCTGTAGAAGGACAGATTTCCCTGGTTTGGGGTGCACCGTGACATTTGGTGGTGAGGAGGAGGTGGGGGCTGATGCTGGCCTTCAGAGAAGGCCTGGCACTGGTGACTGTTAAGCCAGCTGTCTGGCATCACATTACTTGGAAAACAACCCTTCATTTTTCACTCCCCTAAAGCTGGAGGGCGGTAATTCTTGGGCTCATTACCCTTGTCTGTAAAATACTGGAATGTGAGAATGTGCTGGAGTGGGTTTCAAAGCCGTCGGACTTTGTGGTCTTGGTATCTACTTGGGTGCCCAGCTCTGTGTTTTATAGAGCCCTCGTCTTGTGTGCTTTGTGGGCATCATGATGGATAAGCACTTTGCTGTGGCCAAAGCCCAGAGGACATGGAGTGACCAGACTATCAGGCTGTCATTAAAACTCCAATTGCATAGAGATAGTTCTAGACTATATATTGTAAAAATTTTTTAAAGGGTATAAAAGATGGGTAGATATCTGTATATATAAATTTTATACATAATATTTGTAGGGGAGAATTTGGAAAGCTACACAACAGCCATGTAACAAATAGCTCCTTCTGAGTTCTGGGATTTGGGTTAGTTTTGCATGTGTTTATTGCCTGTTCTATTTTAAGAGAGCCAACTCTGGGTTTGAGTTCCACACACCGCTCCCCCCCTCCCCCAATAATAGCTGGAGACTTGGGATCTAAATCTCAGCTTTTCTATTTGCACAAATGGAAATAATAATAGTATCCACTATGAAATGAAATGAAACGAGGTTAGATATATAAAAAGCTCAGTTCAAGTCCAGGTTCACAAGAGGTACTCCATAAAGGTTGGTTATTGTTCATATAGTACTATTATGTTGGTGCTGTTGTTATTGGTACTATATACACACATATATATATATATATATATATTTGGTGAAACTAATTGAGGCATTTCCCCAGTTGTGATTTCCTGCTCATATGTGTATGTCGCTCTCAGACCCCTATGGGCCAGCATTGTCCCAGCAGCACTTCCCAAGAAGAGTGTACTGGTGGGTTCCAAGCCCACCTAGACCACTCACCAAGCTGACTTGGTCCATACTTTCTCTAAGAAAACCATATATTCATGTTTTTGCCTTAACTAAAATGAAAATAATCTTCAGACCATGGCTACTCACCAGGATTCTCTGAGTTCTCATAAATCATGAGGGTTGTATTAAATGTCACAACAACTTAATTGAAGAGTCCCATGAGAGAATTCCAGAGTGAACTTCTCACTCTTCTGATAAAGTTCCTCATCTTTCTGAAACAAGGAGAAATAGCCTCTAGTGCATGATTCTTATAACCTCAAAGATTCTGAAAAAAATAAAATAGGCAACAGATGAGAATTGCATTCTTGCAAACTATGCTTCATTAGGTTGCTGGAAGTCCTTACACTTTCACGATTCAAAATTGAGGCATTTTGGAAAGGTTGTTGACATTTCAGATTTTGAACCTTTCCACAAAGTTCAAGATATTTTACCCGAATCTTGTCTATAAAGAACCCGCCTGCCAATGCAGGAGATGAAAGAGATGTGGGTTCGATCCCTGGGTTAGGAAGATCCCCCTGGAGGACAGCATGGCAACCCACTCCAGTACTCTTGCCTGGAGAATCCCATGGACAGAGGAGCCTGGTGGGCTACAGTCCAAAGGGTCGCAAAGATTTGGACACAACTGAAGTAACTTAGCATGCACACCTCTCTATAAAGCCATGTAGACAAAGCTACATGCATTTCTCTAAGGGGAATTGATCTTATGTGAGAGCACTTTCCCATGGATGAGATTCCAAAAACCTCGGTCATGTCATCCAAGAAGCAGTTACCACATAGCTACAGACTGTGTAGCTATAGATGCCCCAGCTTCAACCCTGCACACACACTCAATGCTACATACACAGTAGGCCCAGATCCATAATAGTCTGTAACTCAGTGTCAGACGCAATCCAGAACCGAGAGTGCTAGTTGCTCAGCCATGTCTGACTCTTTGCAACTCCATGGACTATAGCACATGGACTATAGCATTATGGGCTCCTCTCTCCATGGGCTTATTCAGGTAAGAATACTGGAGTGGGTTGCCATTCCCTTCTCCAGGGAATCTTCCTGACCCACGGATCAAACCCAGGACTCCCACAGTGGCAGGTGGATTCTTTACCATCTGAGATACCAGGGAAGCCCAAACCAGATAAGGGCAGGATAATAACTCTCCAGCTGCACAGTCATGAGAACCAGTGTCCACAGAATCCTCTTGACTCCACATCCTTTTTCCCCCCATGGCAGTGGCCAGGGAATCCTGGTCCCAGTGAACAAGTCATGGCAGGATCCATCTGCACGGTCACCCATCATCTGGTGCAGAAACCTCACCTTCACCTTCTCTCTTGGACAGGTGTTTCCCTGAGACGACTTTATATATCTTTCACTTAAAGTCAAATTGTGGAGGGAAACACCACATTCTTTAGAGAAGACTATCTAGACATGATCTGCATGCACGCTGAGTTGTTTCGGTTGTGTCTGACTTTGTGCAACCCCATGGCCTGTAGCGTGCCAGACTCCTCTGTCCATGGGATTCTCCAGGCAAGTATACTGGAGTGAGTTTCCATGACCTCGATGATCTCAAAATATTTTTGTGCCACTCTCAAGCTCCCCAGTCAAGAGTGACTTCTCCCTGGTTGGTCAGTGCAGTAAACATGACTCCAGCAGCTCCCCATACAACTTCACAGCCTGAGCTATTTGATAAGAAAATGAAAGTGAAAGTATCCCCATGGAAGATATGGTCCATGCAATTCGCCAGGCCAGAATGCTGGAGTGGGTAGCCTTTCCCTTCTCCAGGGGATCTTCCCAACCCAGGGATTGAACCCAGGTCTCCCACCCTGCAGGCAGATTCTTGACCAGGTGAGGCAGAAGGGAAGCATTTGATGGGAAATGGCCTCAAAATTACAGTGAGGGTGACAGGATGCTTGAAGCCTGATGTTGGAGGGCTCAGGCTTGTTCTTTGATGGAGACGGCTTCTGAGGGTACAATGGGGCAACCTGCGGAGCTTTGGGATCTTGAACTCCTGAATGTAAATGATATCCTGTGTCTGTGGACATCAGCTCAATCCTTTTAATCCTCAAGTCCTTAGATTTGATTCTGACAAGATCAGAGTAACAGGACATGGTCAGAAGCTTCATTATTCACTTCTAGGGCTCTCTTGAGGGAAGACCCATGTTGATGATCACAAAAATCAGAGAGTAGCAAAATAAATTAGATTTTTCAAATATTTAATAGGGAGAAACTTGTGGTAACAATAAATCAAGCAGTTAAATAAAGTAGTAGAGTGATTTGAAGTCTCTCTCAACACACATACAGGCAAATGTACAGAGAATTGGCATAACACCAGAAATTTTTTTTCAAAAGCCCAAAGACTAGAAAAAGGACAGGTCTAGAATTACTGAAGTGTGATGCAGAAATTGAAAAATTAATAGAAGATGTTATAGAAACACAGAGTCAATGTTTCTGTTCACAAATTTTGACGTTTTAGCTGCTAATCCTATCATTCTGAACTTTGCTGTGTACATCTGTAGAATTAAAAACTAAGCTCCCAATTTTGTTTTTCTTCATTATTTGCCCTTCATTATAAACATATTTGACCACTTCCAATTTGCCTTGATTCATGGACCTAACTTTCCAGGTTCCTATGCAATATTGCTCTTTACAGCATCAGACCTTGCTTCTATCACCAGTCACATCCACAACTGGGTATTGTTTTTGCTTTGGCTCCATCCCTTCATTCTTTCTGGAGTTATTTCTCCAGTGATCTCCTGTAGTATATTGGGCACCTACCGACCTGGGGAGTTCCTCTTTCAGTATCCTATCATTTTGCCTTTTCATACTGTTCATGGGGTTCTCAAGGCAAGAATACTGAAGTGGTTTGCCATTCCCTTATCCAGTGGACCACATTCTGTCAGACTTCTCCACCATGACCCATCCGTCTTGGGTGGCCCCACATGGCATGGCTTAGTTTCATTGAGTTAGACAAGGCTGTGGTCCTAGTGTGACTAGATTGACTAGTTTTCTGTGATTATGGTTTCAGTGTGTCTGCCCTCTGATGCCCTCTTGCAACACCTACGGTCTTACTTGGGTTTCTCTTACCTTGGACGTGGGGTATCTCTTCACAGCCACTCCAGCAGAGCGCAGCCACTGCTCCTTGCCTTGGATGGGGGTATCTCCTCACGGCTGCCCTTCCTGATCTTGAACATGAAGTAGCTCCTCTCAGCCCTCCTGCGCCTGTGCAGCCTCCGCTCCTTGGACGTGGGGTTGCTCCTCTAGGCTGCTGCCCCTGACCTCACCATGGGGTAGCTCTTCTCAGCCGCTGCCACTGACCTCGGGCGTGGGGTAGCTCCTCTCCACCACCACCCCTGAACTTGGGTAAGGGGAAGCTCCTCTTGGCCACCAAACAATGTTCAAACTACCACACAATGGCACTCATCTCACATGCTAGCAAAGTAATGTTCAAAATTCTCCAAGCCAGGCATCAGCAATATGTGAACCATGAACTTCCAGATGTTCAAGCTGATTTTAGAAAAGGCAGAGGAACCAGAGATCAAATTGCCAACATCCACTGGATCATCGAAAAAGCAAGAGAGTTCCAGAAAAACATCTATTTCTGCTTTATTGACTAAGCCAAAGCCTTTGACTGTGTGGATCACAATAAACTGTGGAAAATTCTGAAAGAGATGGGAATACCA
>NW_011494813.1:2485529-2485817 GCF_000754665.1 Bison bison bison | reverse complement strand
TAAGATCATGGCATCTGGTCCCATCACTTCATGGGAAATAGATGGGGAAACAGTGGAAGCAGTGTCAGACTTTATTTTTTGGGGCTCCAAAATCACTGCTGATGGTGACTGCAACCATGAAATTAAAAGACGCTTACTCCTTGGAAGGAAAGTTTTGACCAATCTAGACAGCATATTCAAAAGTAGAGACATTACTTTGTCAACAAGGTCCGTCTAGTCAAGGCTATGGTTTTTCCAGTGGTCATGTATGGATGTGAGAGTTGGACTGTGAAGAAAGCTGAGCGCTGA
>NW_011494813.1:2467945-2485429 GCF_000754665.1 Bison bison bison | reverse complement strand
TCATGTATGGATGTGAGAGTTGGACTGTGAAGAAAGCTGAGCGCTGAAGAATTGATGCTTTTGAACTGTGGTGTTGGAGAAGACTCTTGAGAGTCCCTTGGACTGCAAGGAGATCCAACCAGTCCATCCTAAAGGAGATCAGCCCTGGGTGTTCTTTGGAAGGACTGATGTTGAAGCTGAAACTCCAGTACTTTGGCCACCTCATGCGAAGAGTTGACTCATTGGAAAAGACTCTGATGCTGGGAGGGATTGGGGGCAGGAGGAGAAGGGGATGACAGAGGATGAGATGGCTGGATGGCATCACTGACTCGACAGATGTGAGTTTGAGTGAACTCAGGGAGTTGGTGATGGACAGGGAGGCCTGGGGTGCTGCGATTCATGGGGTCACAAATAGTCGGACACGACCGAGTGACTGAACTAAACTGATAAACATATTTTAAAATATTGAGAGACTGTTTTGCTCGGAGAGATTTAATCATAATATTGAGGTACCTGATCCATGCTGGGTGGCAATAACCCCATTCCTCCACCCATTCCTTCATGCAATAATGCATTCTTTCATTCTTATGCAGATTTTCAAGTACCTGCTGAGATTTAGAAGCTGAATTCCACTCCAAAATAATCTCACCCTCCTCCTTAAATCATCCCCTTCTCTGATGTCGACCATCTCTGCAATGGCAACCCTGTCCATCACTCTCTCCTTTCCTCTCTAAGCACCCCTTCCCAACACCATGACAAGCATCCTTGAAAATCTAAGTACTGGTTAAACTGCTGATCCCTGAATCAGGGATTCTCTGATTTTTCTTTGAATCCCTCATACAAAGAAGATACATGGTCAGAGTAAGTGTTTAATAAAAATGGAAGAGATGAACGAAAGAATGAAAGAATGAATGGTTCATCCTCTAATGTCTCTCATATTCACATTCTCTTTCTATCCCTGGGATCATAATTCAGGTATGTAATCTCTTCAAGCAGACCACTGAAGTCACCTAATGGACAGGGTCTCCATTTCTATTTCCTCTCCATGACCATCCATTCCTGGCACCCCTTCAAGCATGTTTCTCAACTCACTATGTCTCACGAAGCCTGAAGTCCTTATGGTGGCCTTCAGAGCCAACTCCATTTGGCTCCAATTTATCTTTTCAGCCCCACCTCCTGCTACATCCCATTAAATTCCTGCTTTATCCAGTCCAGATGACAAAAATGGCTTTGCCAGTGTTTGAATCTCTATCTCTATAATACTTCTGCCTGTGCACCCATGGCCACTCCATCTCATCCAACCGACTTTGAAGGCTTATTTATACAGTCTTATCAATTAGTAGTTTACTCTGTCCCCTCAAGGTAAATTTTATTTATAGCATTCATCACATTCTTTCTTATCTTTCAGATATTTGTGACCATATTTTATCTTCCACTACTAAATCATAATCTCATGATGGTGAGAATGTGTGTCTCATTTATGCTTTCCCCACAGTGTCCAGAAAATGCCTTATACATTTTAGGTACCTAATAAACAATTCTGAGTTGAACACAGAAATGCAATACGGTTCTTACTCTTGAAAGAATAAGGGAGAATATACATGAAAGAACACAGTATAGTGAAAGCCATCAACTTTGGGCCCTGGAGATATTTTCCTACTAACAAGAAAATGCAGATTTATACCACGTACTATCAATATGCCTGACACAGAGAATACAGGATCCTCCATAGTCTAATACCTCCATCCTGATCATGGTACTAGCAGTCAAAAGTTAAACACACATATTATTGAGCATTTTCAATTGCTAGTGGACTTAAAGATCTCTTCTAAAGCCCTCATATCAAACATGAAGATGCTGAAGGAAGTCCAAGGAGGTTGATAATGTCCTTGTACATTTATTTTGTGCCAGATGCTGTGCTAAGTGCTTTATATGCAGTTTAACTTGAATCCTTACCACCCCATGAAGTGGGGACAGTTAATAGTCCACATTCCATAGGTTGGAATGAGGTTTGCAGAGGTTAATAACTTGCCCAAGTTACATAAATCAAGGAGCAGGCAGAATCAGGGTTGCAATATACATTGTCTAACTTACACATATTCTTTATTATGTGGGTAATGCAATGCTTCCAAGATCTTTCCATGAGTTACAGGTAGGTATGAGATGACAGCTGCAAAACTCCCAAATCTGTTTCCTGTCTCCTTCATTTATCACTTTCATTGGGATTTGCCTAGTAAATTTCACAGGTTTTAAGTGCTTAGGAAATGCAAATTAAAATCAAATAAACTTGTTTCATGCCCCTGAGTGGTAGGGGATACTCTTTATCTTTTGTGATCTTTTGTCTTCTGTGCTTTTCTCTGTTTGAAATTTTCTGTAATTGACATATACATACTTTGTTGTGCTCAGTCTCTCAGTCGAGTCCAACTCTTTACAACCCCATGGGTTGTAGCCCACCAGGCTCCTCTGTCCTTGGGATTTTTCAGGCAAGAACACTGAAATGGGTTGCCTTTTCCTCCTCTGTGGGATCTTCCCAACCCAGTGATCAAACCTGCATCTCCTGCTTTGGCAGGCAGATTCTGTACCACTGAGCCCAATATACATAATACTATATATAAAATAGATAACTAATAAGAATATGCTATATAGTACAGGGAACTCTACTCAATACTCTGTAGTGGCCTTTATGGAAAGAAAAAAAAGTCTTAAAAAAAAGAAGAGTGGCTATATGTATGTGTGTGTGTGTATATATAAAAAACTGATCCTCTTTGCTGTATACCTGAAACACAGCATTGTAAATCAACTATACTACAATAAAAATTTGTTAAAGGCATAAATTTAAAAGTTGATATTTTATAATAACTATAAATGGAGTATAACTTTTAAAATTTGTGAATCACTATATTGTACGCCTGTAACTTACATAATATTATACATCACCCATACTTCAATTAAAAAAGAAAGAAAAATTTAATGAAAAAGCCTATGGCCAAAAATAAAACAAAATAAAGTAGGATTTATTATTCTTTAATACTAGAGAACCATTCTTTAGGGAAAGACCGTATCAAAAGCTTCTTGGTAGGCTCTATCAGAAATAACCCTTTTTAAGATAATTTTATACCAAGGCTCATCAAGGAACAGAATTTTAAATTTAGATAACGAGCTGGGAGAAAAGTGTATCAGAAGATGAGGAAAGATCAGTTATGTATTTGAGATAGAGAGAGTGGGTTGCTACTCTTATTCCCTTCACAGGCAGAGGCTGCCCTCTGCTGGAAGAAACAAGCCTTTACACCCCCTTATCTGTTGAACTGCAGAACTCTTGTTATCAGATGTGCTGCATAAAAGGTTGTAAGATACTAGGTGTAACGTTTACATTCATCATGAGAAAACTTTTACTGCTGTGGATCTGAAAGGCAGAATATGAGCTTCCAATTGGTGGATTTAGTCAACGAGGTGATTTTCATATACATCTTAAAAATCACATTTTTACTTTACAATGACCAAGTCTTATTTAATGGAATGCCAGAGCCACTAGCCAAAGCACTTCTTCTACTCTCCTACTGGAAGGAAGTACCAAGTTCCCATCACAGGATAATGGTCCAGATTAAATTACATAAACAAAGCACCCAAACACAAAGCCAGGCACATAGTAATTGTTCAGCAAATACAAGTTTTCCTTATTATCTTTATCTCCATCACAGTCATATCAAGGGCAGTGTATTAGTTTGCTAGCATGCCAAAACCAAATACTCAGACTGGGTCACTTAAACAGCAGACACAGTTTTGGAGGCTACAAGCCCAAAATCAAGGCGCCACTGGGGTTGGTTTCTGGAGAAACACCTCTACGTGACTTGCAGATGGCCACCTTCTCACTGTGTCTTCACGTGGCCTTTCCTCTGTGCATGTGTGAGGTAAGTAAGCTTTGGTATCTCTTCTTTGTGTAAAGATGTCAGTCCCGTTGGGTTAAGTTCCACTCTTACGACCTCACTTAACCTTAATTACCTCTGTAAACTGCCTACCTCCAGAGAGTCACGTTGAAGCTTGGGGCTTCAACATATGAACTTTGTTATTTAGTTGCTAAGTCATGTCCGACTCTTTGTGACCACATGGACTGCATCACCCCAGGCTTCCCTGTCCTTTACCATCTCCCGGAATTTGCTCAGACTCGTGTCCATTGAGTCAGTGATGTCACCCAACCATCTTATCCTCTGTCACCCACTTCTCCTCCTGCCCTCAATCCTTCCCGGCATCAGGGTCTTTTCCAGTGAGTCAGCTCTTCCCATCAGGTGGCCAAAGGATTGGAGTTTCAGCTTCAGCATCAGTCTTTCCAATGAATATTCAGGGTTGATTTCCTTTAGGATGGACTGCTTGGATCTACTTGATGCTTAAGGGATTCTCAAGAGTCTTCTACAGCACCACAGTTCAAAAACATCAATTCTTCAGTGCTCAGCCTTCTTTATGGTCCAACTCTCACATCCACACGATTACTGGAAAAAACCACAGCTTTGACTATATGGACCTTTGTCGACAAAGTGATATGAATTTTAGGAGAACACAATTCAGTCCATAGCAAGGAAGATAATGAAAACATTACTTGGATACATCTTGGAATGTACAGACAGGCTGGTTGCCTGCCCTTCTGACATTCGTCATTTAGGTCTACAACTAGGTAGAATGAGCACTCAGGCATGATAAAATAACTTGAAAATCCCCTTGCCCAGTTGCCTGGATCTTCTAGCATGGAATTCACAGGCTAGCCTCCTACATTTCAAGATTTTCAATGAGGGCTGAAACAACTTATATTTAATACAAAAAGGAATTGAATAAATCTTAATTTAAGCTGAAGATTCAACAAGAAAAATCCAGTCCTCAAAGCCATCTGACTAATGGAAGTTTCTTATTTTTCTGTGGTTTCATCTCACATCTTAAAGCCAGAATGGATTCTAGTGCTGACCAACTACAGAGCAGTCAGCCTGACCTTGTGTTGGAGTCACCAACACTTCAATGCTGCTGCTGCTAAGTCGATTCAGTTGTGTCCGACTCTGTGCGACCACATAGACAGCAGCCCACCAGGCTTCCCCGTCCCTGGGATTCTCCAGGCAAGAACACTGGAGTGGGTTGCCATTTCCTTCTCCAATGCATGAAAGTGAAAAGTGAAAGCGAAGTCATTCAGTCGTGTTCAACTCTAGCGACCCCATGGACTGCAGCCTACCAGGCTCCTCCATCCATGGGATTTTCTAGGCAAAAGTACTGGAGTGGGGTGCCATTGCCTTCTCCTAGAACTGAAGCAACTCGGTTCTTAGAGGGAACTGCTTTACTTTGTACTGGAAATAAATGTTACCTTGTGCCCACAGAAGAATTTTTTGACCTCCCAAGTTGCTATTTCATTCACAAATCCTTTAAGATCCAAGGCACTATTTGGCATAAGATAGTAACTACAGCTGGAGGAGGCAATGGCACCCCACTCCAGTACTCTTGCCAGGAAAATCCCATAGGCGGAGGAGCCTGGTAGGTTGCAGTCCACGGGGTCGCAAAGAGTCGGACACAACTGAAGCGACTTAGCAGCAGCAGCAGCAGCAGCAGTAACTATAGCAGAAACACTGAACATGCTAAGATCTTTGAGGATTTAGTTTTAAAAAATTTTAAACTTGGGCCAGAGTGCTTGGGCCAGAACATCAACTTTCACTGGGCCCACCACCACATTTCTTTTCAAAGAATAACTCAGGAAAATGAAACAAAACATCAACATTTCTATTTTGCTTACAGAGATTTTAATTTTTCCTGTGCTTTGGAGGTAAGAAATCAATTAGGAAAAAAGAACAAATTAATACAAAGAAGACAGTGAAGCTCTTTGTTTGGAGCAATGGGTTATCTGGCCTCCTCCTTCCTTTACTATGGAAAATATTTCATCCTTTGACAAGTAAGTAGTCAAAGCTTGTTGCCATAGAGCGCTTTCCTTTTGGAAAACAAAAATCCTCGTGGTTTTAAAAATCTTCTTTGTCCCAAAATTATTCCCATCAGTTTTTAAAAAAATTAATTTATTTAATTGGAGGCTAGTTACCTTTACAATATTGTGGTGGTTTTTGCCATACATTGACGTGAATCAGCCACAGGTGAACATGTGTCCCCCCGTCCCAAACCCCCCTCACACTCCCCTCCCCATCCCATCCCTCTAGGTTGTCCCAGTGCACTGGCTTTGCGTGCCCTGTTTCATGCATCCAACTTGGACTGATCATCTATTTCACATATGGCAATATACATGTTTCAATGACATTCTCTCAAATCATCCAACCCTCTCCTTCTCCCACAGAATCCAAAAGTCTGTTCTTTATGTCTGTGTCTCTTTTACTGTCTTGCATATAAGGGTCATTGTTACCGTCTTTTTAAATTCCATATATATGCATTAATATACTGTATTGGTGTTTTTCTGACTTACTTCATCTGTATAATAGGCTCCAGTTTCATCCACCTCATTAGAACTGACTCAAATGTGTTCTTTTTAATAGCTGAGTAATATTCCATTGTGTATATGCACCACAACTTTCTTATCTGTTCATCTGCTGATGGACATCTAGGTTGCTTCCATGTCCTGGCTATTATAAACAGTGCTGCAATGAACACTGGGGTACACGTGTCTCTTTCAATTCTGGTTTCCTTGGTGTATATGCCCAGCAGTGGGATTGCTGGGTCATGTGACAGTTCTATTTCCAGTTTTTTAAGGAATCTCCACACTGTTCTCCATACTGGCTCTACTAGTTTGCATTCCCACCAACAGTGTAAGAGGGTTCCCTTTTCTCCACACTCTCTCCAACATTTATTGTTTGTAGACTTTTTGATAGCAGCCATTCTGACTGGCATGAGATGGTACCTCATCGTGGTTTTGATTTGCATTTCTCTGATAATGAGTGATGTTGAGCATGTTTTCATGTGTTTGTTAGCCATCTGTATGTCTTCTTTGGAGAAATGTCTGTTTAGTTCTTTGGCCCATTTTTTGATTGGGTCCTTTATTTTTCTGGTATTGAGCTGCTCGTATATTTTGAAGATTAATTCTTTGTCAGTTGCTTCATTTGCTATTATTTTCTCCCATTCTGAAGGCTGTCTTTTCATGGTTTTCGAGGGATAGCAGACACTTTAGTGGGATTCCCAAGTGGCACCAGTGGTAAAGAACCTGCCTGCCAATGCAGGAGATGCAAGAAATGTGGGTTTGAATTCCTGGGTCAGGGAGATCCTCTGGAGAAGGAAATGGCTACCCACTCTAGTATTCTTGCCTGGAGAATACCATGGACAGAGGAGCCTGGCGGGCTACAGTCCATAGGGTTGCAAAGAGTCGGACTAAGGCGACTTACACACAGACTTCAGTAACTTCGTTTTTTCAGCAATCTGGAGGGACTCGCTAGTAATGAGACTTCTCAGCCAGGAAGCCAGACTCTTGCAGATCCAGCCTCAGACTCCCTTTTCAGACACCCCTGTCCTCCTCACCTTCTCCTCCCTCCCACCAACCAACCCACTGGTCCCTCAACATGCTGTTGTCATTACTCTCTTCAATCCCCATGCCTTTGCATAAGTTGTTGCTTTTGTCTTAAACACTTCAACCTCCCTCTTATTTGCCTATCAAACTTGTAGTAATTTTACATTTTAGATTAAATCATCTGATCCTTTGGAACAGCTTCATGTTCATCCTTCACTACAGAATTCATTTTCATAGAACATATTTCTGGGACAGCACTTCTAATAATGAACAATAATGATTTCTTTACATAGTAACAGCTAGAATTTTTTTAGTATACAATATGATAAGAACTCGGTTCTATGTTTTATGTGTATTATTCCTACTCCTCTTATTAAATTGAACAGATGCAGAAACTGAGGCTTAGAGGCATTAAGTGATTTGCCTGAGATGACACGGGGTGTGGAGCTCAGATGTGAACCTATTTCCTTTCAGTTCACAAGCCACGTGATTTGTCACTACCTCACACCACTTTCTATTAACCATCTCCCAAGATGATCAGTTCCTTTATGTCAGGGTCACACGGAATTCCTTTTGGCAGTCTTAATGTAAAGCACAGTACGTTTTATCTAAGTGTTGTGTTAGAATGTAGGCTGAATGTATAAGTGGAAATTAATGAAGCACTGCAAAAGCTTTTTGAAATAAGCATTACATAGTAAGAACTCTACTTTCTAAGGTTGAGAAAGGAGGTTCTCCAAGGAGGTCTACAAGAACTACTCCTGTTCCAACCCCATATCCTCTCCTCCCATCCTCTTCCCTGCCTGTACCCTGTTCGCTGCACTTCAGTCTTTGCTGTTGTCCAGTCGCTCAGGTGTGTCTGACTCTATGGGACCCCATGGACTGAGCACGTCAGGCCTCCCTGTCCATCACCAACTCCCGGAGCTTGCTCAAACTCATGTCCATTAAGTCAGTGATACCATCCAACCATCTCATCTTTTGTCATCCCTTTCTCTTCCTGACTTCAATCTCTCCCAGCATCAGTCTTTTCTAATGAGTCAGCTCTTTGTATCAGGTGACCAAAAGATTCACCATCAGTCCTTCCAATGAACATTCAGGATTGATTTCCTTTAGGATGGAGTGGTTGGATCTCCTTGCAGTCCAAGGGGCTCTCAAGAGTCTTCTCCAACACCACAGTTCAAAAGCATCAATTCTTCAGCCCTCAGCACTTCACTCTAGCAGAGCTGATTAATGCCTCCTTCCTCAGAACTGCCAGGGCAGCTGCCCAAGTTGCACTCACTATTCCCACCCCTCTTCCACCTTCCTCACCAAGCCCCTTCTCATTTTCACACATATAACCTGTGAAATCTAAACTCCCTGCCAATAACAGTTCTCTGGACTGATCAGACAAGGAGTAAAGTAAGAATACTAAGCGCTGTAAAAGATCAACCCATGGGGCAGCAGTGAGGAGTGGTCAGAGGTGAAGGCTCTAGAGTCAGACACACTTGAGTTCATTCAATGGTGCTGCCACTTTTTTGTTGCATCATTTTGGAAAAGTAGCTAAAGGTCTCTACATGTTATGGAACCATTGAGCAAAACCGCCTGCCTTGTCCAGGCACAATAATAACCGAATGCATGAGTCATCTCACAACAAGAGGTTCCAACAAGGAACATGTTGCTGACACCAAAAACTAACTGGGAGAATTCAGGAGGGGCCAAAAGGAAGGAGACTCCAGCCCATAATAGTCCTTCCCAGTAACTCTCACACTAGAATCTATCTTGGCAGAGAGATGAATGCACCACCAGGAAGGACCCTGAGTCAGATCAAATATGGGTGCAAGCAAGACGACTGGACAGAGACAATCTGGAAAGTTAACCCTACTACCATAAAGCCTGAGACTGCAAGTCACCTAGCAAAGCAGATCTCCTGGGTCCCCTTACCCTGTTGCCTCTTTCCAATAAAGTCTTCTGCTTTGTCAGTACGTGTGTCTCCTCACAACTCATTTCCAAGTGTTAGATAAGAGCCCACTCTTGGGCCCTGGAAGGGTTCCGTCTTCCAGCAACATACAGGACAATTTTTTAAATCTACTCATCTTCTAGGGTAATTCTGAGAATTCATGCCTCTAAAGCTTAGGATTTTGTACAATATAAACACTCAACGAATATTAGCTAATATTATTAATAAAACAGAAAACTGTAACCTTTCGTAGATGAGTGGTCTTGCCAAGGGCTTCTCTGGTGGCTCAGCAGTAAAGAACCTGCCTGCCAATGCAGAAGGCCCGGGTTCAATCCCTGAGTCAGGAAGACACCCTGGAGAAGGAAATGGCAACCCACTCCAGTATTCTGAGAAATTCCATGGACAGAGGACCCTGGCGAGCTACAGTCCATGAGGTCACAAACAGCCAGACATGACTGAGGGAGCACGAGTGTGGTCTTACAGAAAGGAAAGGAAACCTCTCCAGATTTTGAGGCCCAACTTTCAGTGACCTGATGAGAAAAAGTAACTCCTGGGCTATGTACATGGATGCAAGACTCACTGTCTTGCATACTCAGGTGGACTCATTGTCTATGAGTCTTTCCTAGAAAGCACATTGAAATTTGGGATCAAAAAGCAAAGACTATAGTCTTCCATCTAGTAAAACAGGTAACAACTCCACACCCTGTGATTTTTGGCAAAGAGATTGATTCAAGGGCAACAGTTCAGGAAAAACAGGCTATTTCCTGTTTTATGGAAATGGCTCATAAACACATGGGCTATACTCTTTGAACTCAAGTATGTCAGGCCTCCAGTGACTCGTGCTCACAGAAGTTCTTAATTGTGAGGCAAAGACACTTAACAAGTGTTGAGTTTTCACAGAAAATTAATGACGATTTCTTTAGAGGTACAAAGAGGGAACATGGTAGGGGTGGGGAAGAGAGGAAACAGCATACAACAAAGAGCAGACTTGTAGGACTGTTCAGAAGGCAAGCAAGTTCGTGTGCCCAACTCACAGTGAGGCCAAAGAACACCAAAATGTCAAGAGTTTGGAGCAGAGAAACGCTTACTGCAGGGCCCTGCAAGGAGATGGGTGGCTCATGTCTTAAAAAAAAAACCTGAACTCCCCAAAAGCTTTCAGCAAAACCCCTTTCTAGGAAAGGTAAGGGAGGGGTGTGATTAGTTGTTGAAAACCTCTTGGTGTCAGATCTTTTGTTCTTGAGGTCAGGTCATGGTTGGCTCAGAGTATTCCGGTAAACCTCCACCATAAAATGTTGTTCTCTGTTCTGAGAAGAAAGGGCAGAGTCCCAAGGCTCAACTTCCCTCTCCCAGGTCCAGGGCCTGGCTAAGACCTGGATAGGCTGCCTGGGAGTGATTGTTCAGCACCCAGTCAAGGTCCTTCTGCCACTGCCCAGGCCAACTCAAGAGGCAGATCTAAGTTGACGGCACCCTCAAAGCCGGCTCCCCAGACTCTGCTCAGCCGGGATCACCAGGGAGCCAGGCGCTCAGGGCCTAGAGGGCCCTCAGGCTTTTCACTTAAACTGGGGAGAATCATTTGTATAGGATTAATAGGAACTAACACACAGTTGTAGCAAATACCAGTTAATTACCCCCTTTAGCTCACAATTAGCTCACAACTGCCCCTCTTTATAGACAGCCCCCAAAACGGAGTGGGACCATAAGTAATAATATGCAATATCCTTGCAACTTCAGCTGGACCAATATTGAAATTTGAATGGAGAG
This sequence comes from Bison bison bison, assembly GCF_000754665.1. Taxonomy (NCBI): domain Eukaryota; kingdom Metazoa; phylum Chordata; class Mammalia; order Artiodactyla; family Bovidae; genus Bison; species Bison bison. Next base: position 2,474,291 of record NW_011494813.1, on the reverse strand, counting down.
ACTGAAGCTGGTGGAAACTGTTACTTTAACAGCACTGTCCGGTATACTTCAGTTGCTGAGGCCTCCATGGGCCTTGACCCACAGAAACTGCCGAAGCCATTAGGTCAAGGCTTAGGCCTGGCTAGCAGGCAGCCAGGCCGAGAGCTCTGGAGCTCTGCCGGACACACCCCCAGCCTGTCCCCAGGCCCCTCAGCTTACCTGCTGGCCTCTAGGCCTGGAGGGCTTCAGGAGAAGGCTGCAATCCACCTCACACTACACTCTCTGCCACGAGGACCACAGTGAAGCTGACTGTTAGTAGAGCTGATCCTCAAACCTCAGAGTTCAGGGTCTCGCGAGAACAGTGCTAAGCGTGTCCAGATAATGACTGTGTGGCCTGCTCTACCCCTATTATAGAAAGGTAATAAGACCAACTGGCTTAATCTGTATTTCTTCTGCTGCTAATGAGCCATGTACTTCCTTTACCCTGGCCTATAGATTTCCCAACAACTTCTTTGACAAGTAAAGGAAACATTTTCCGTTTCTAAGTATCCCTCTGAACTAGAGGCTATGCCCCCAAACAATGGTTCCTTGGGGGAAAAAAAAAAAAACAACACAAAAAACCCTTTGTTGGAAGCAGTAGAGTGTGGTAGTCAAAGCAGGAGCTTGAAGTAAGATAGCAAGTTATTTCCATTTCAGACAGTAATTGCAGGGATTCAATGCAAATATCTATGAACCATCCTTAGCATGATGCTAACACTCAACATTTGGTAGCTATTTATAGAAGGAAGGAAAGAAGGAAAGAGAGGAAGAAAAAAGGATGGAAAGAAGAAGGGAAGGAGAGAAGGAAGAAAGGAATTTTTTAAGTAACCTAAATTATATTTGTGTTAGATTCTCAATGCCCTATTATAATACATCTACTTTATATTATCTATTTTTTGTTTTTTAATTGAAGTATAGTTGATTGACAATATCATGTCAATTTCTGATATACAGTGAAGTGATTCATATATATCTGTGTATGCATACATATAATTTTCAATCTTTTCCATTATATATTATTGTAAGATATTGAATCTAATTCCCTGTGCTATATAGTAAATCCTTGTTATCTATTTTACATACAGTGGTGTATCTGTTAATCCCATACTCCTAATTTATCCCTCCCCCTTCCTCTTTAGTAACCATGAATTTGTTTTCTATGTCTGTTTTAAATACTAAATTGAATGAGAAAATCCATCCATAGTCCATCCATTCCCAAACTCGTCTTGCTACTCTAGGGATTATCACAGGTGCCTGGATGTATCATATCATTAAACAGTTTTCATCCTAAAGGAGATTCCAGTTTTGGTTATAACCAATGGAAAATTCACCTCATTCTTCCCAGGGAGCAAGCAACTTGACCAAATTAAGCTGAGTCTGATTTTCTTTGTGAGCAATTCAAGCCTCATCTCAAGAAAGTTGCTGCTGCTGCTGCTAAGTTGCTTCAGTTGTGTCCGACTCTGTGCGACCCCATAGACAGCAGCCCACCAGCCTCCCCCGTCCCTGGGATTCTCCAGGAAAGAACACTGGAGTGGGTTGCCATTTCCTTCTCCAATGCATGAAAGTGAAAACTGAAAGTGAAGTCACTCTGTCGTGCCCAACTCTTAGCAACCCCATGGACTGCAGCCTTCCAGGCTCCTCCGTCCATGGGATTTTCCAGGCAAGAGTACTGGAGTGGGGTGCCATTGCCTTCTCCATCAAGAAAGTTACTGTGTAGAAATTGCTGGAGAGTGCCAGAGATAGATCCTTTGGGTTCCCACCCTAGAAGTGAAAACACTGCAGGCCCCTCACTAGCAAGCATCTGACTGTGCTTGAGAATGAGCCACCTGTCCTGCTAGAATAGTTGGCATCTGCATCTCAGGACTAATCTTAGGTAAGAAGAGAAGGTATTGAGAAAACTAGAATAAAATGGAACAAATTCACTTCCGGCATTTCCACCTTAGAGGAATTGCTGTACCTTTCTCTCCTCCTTCTTCCTCAACTAGAGTGAAAGCTCCTGAGGTTGGGGAGCAGATCTCTTGCTAAGTGACCCAGGCAGCAAATGCTCAATAAAAGTTTATGGAATTGTTGAGTTGAATTTACTGTGACATTAAAACACAACCTTTCCCTGGTGTGGGAGTGCCTATTTCTGCTCGGTCTTCTGAAGGGATTATATTTGTCCACCTCTACTTTCCCTGACAGCAGTTGGGAAAAAGGCAAGTGAGTATTAAAGTGGCTAACTGTAGCTGCTGCTGCTGCTAAGTCGCTTCAGTGATATCCAGCTCTTTTCGACCCATGGACTGTAGCCCGCCAGGCTCCTCTGTCCATAGGATTCTCCAGACAAGGATACTGGAGTGGGTAGCCCTGCCCTCCTCCAGGGGATCTTCCCAATCCAGAGACTGAACCCGCATCTCTTACGTCTCCTGCATTGGCAGGCAGGCTCTTCACCACTGGTGCCACCTGGGAAGCCCCAAATTGGCTAAAAGCCCATCCTAATGAGAACATCCAAACCATAAATAATGTGTTTGCTGGAAATGAATAAAAACAAGTTTTAAAAAGATGAATCATTGGTACTGTGTATAAAATCTTCTAGTCTCCAATCACTCTTAACTTCTAGAAATAATGGTATATGATATTCATAAATAGAGAATTCTTAGAAAACATATATTGAAAGGGCAAAACTTTTTAATATACCCCACAACCTTCCCTAGTAACAGAGAAGAGGTGAACAGTGATGACATCAGTGTAGTTCTCATACCCAACCAGAATTTACAGACAGAGAGAGCTCTTGCTGAGTGTTAATGGTGAAATCCACATTAAGTCTAAATATGACATTAAAGACTCTGTAGGTTAAGGCATTCTCCCCAGGTAGAAAAAGTCTGCCAGGAGGAGAAAGGGTGTGTTCCAGAACACTTTGGTTTTGTGACTGCCACTCAGTTTAAAAAGATAATTATATTAGTAATAAAATTAATGCCCTTTCTGTTTCTTTTCAGAATCCCATCCAATCCTTTCTCCAAGGGGTAACCACCACTGTCAATTGAGTATTTATCATTTCTATGCACTTCTTTTACTTCTGCTACCTAGGTGGGTATCGCCAAGCAACATAGAGCATTACTTTGCCTGTTCCAACTTTATATAAGTAGAATCCTGCTCTGTTTCTGCAGGTTTTTTTTTTTTTTTTTTTTTGCTGCATATCAAAAAATGATTTATAAGCTTGCTATATTTATTTTCAAAACTTCTGATCATCAAAAGACCAGAGGTAAAAGGAATAAGCCTTAGATGGGGAGATGATAGTTGTAAAACTCATGAGTAATGATCACTACCCAGACACTAAGCTCACAACTTATGTCAGGTTGAAACTTGAGTCTCTAGCACGCCCTTTCCAGGCCTCTGGACAAATGCGCCCTACAGTGCTTCAAATGATAATGTCATTAGCTCTGGACCCACAGAGCCTTCCTGTCATATTACAGCTGCTCAGTGATGAGAACAGATCAGAAATCGAGATCAAGTTCAGACCGTTTGTTTGGAGACCACCCAGAAAAGACGTTGTCTGTGCCAAGAAACCCAACTTCTCCAACCCCAGCTAAATTAGACAAGCTAGATGATACCAAAGGAAAGAAAAAGAAACCAGGGATATGGTGAGTAATTGCTGGTGACTGATGAGCTTATAAAGGAAATCTTAAAAATCAAACTAAAAGGTCAGCTGAAGTGACAATCAGAGTCCTCGGCATCATGGAACATGAGGTCATGGGATGATCCACTGTAGTCACTAAACATGACCCCCCAGAAGATACTCTACTCCAACTCTGCTCTCCGGAACCTGTAAATATGACCTTACTAGGAAACAGTCTTTGCAGGTATGATTAAAGAACTCAAGACAGGATCATTCTGGATAATTTAGAAAGTGAAAGTGTTAGTCACTCACTCATCTCTGACTCTTTGTGACCCCCACGGATTGTAACCTGACTCTACGCAACCCCGTGGACTGTAGCCCGCCAGGCTCCTCTGTTCAGGGGATTCTCCAGGCAAGAATACTGTGATTGCCATTCCCTTTTGCAGGGGATCCTCCCAACCCAGGGATCAAACCCAGGTCTCCTGCGTTGCAGGCAGATTTTTTACCATCTGAGCCACCAGGGAAGCCCCAAGTAAGTACGTAAATAAGTGGTAGTGACTCAGTCCTGTCTAACTCTTTGCAACCCCATGGACTGTAGCCTACCAGGCTCCTCTGTCCGTGGGATTCTCCAGGCAAGAATACTGGAGTGGGTTGCCATTTCCTTCTCCAGGGGATTTTTACCCCCCCAGGGATCAAACCTGGGTCTCCTGTATTGCAGGCAATTTCTTTACTGTCTAAGCCACCAGGGCAGCCCCAGGTGGAGCCTAAATCCAATGGCAAGTATTTTACAAGAGACAGAAGACACAGAAGGGGAGAAGGCATATGAAAACAGAGCCAGAGACTGGAGTGATCTGTCCACAAGCCTAGGAACTCCTGGAGCCATGAGAAACTGGAGGAGATAAGCTTTGCTAGTGCGTTTGGAGGAAGTGATACACCTTTCTGAATGCTATCAGAAAGCCAACTGTATTTTCATTGTCTAGGATTTTTTTTTTTCTCTAGGATTTCCAATATTTAAAGACAGCTGGCTTCCTCTGTTCTCTGTTAACCTTCAGACCTGCTGAACTACCTGCATCTTCCACAAGCATAGTCTCTTTCAGTGACCCAAATAGGAAAAATAATTTGGGAAAATTAATAAAACCTCATACCAGATGGCTAGAGACTCCATCATTAATTTAACTGGGGCCTGCAATTTAAAAAAAAATTACAGGCTAGTTTTAATTTTACCAGTTTAATATTAAATGGGCATACATACAAAGTTATAAATTGGGGATAAAAGGATACAACTGTGCATATAAAGATTAAACAGAATAGCGGTACAGTGTGTGAAAAACAAAGTAAATCAACAGAGATTGAGACACAGGGAAGACTATGTGAGAATACAGGGAGAAGACTGCTGGATAGCTACAAGCCAAGAAAAGAGGCCCCCCCAAAGAAACCAGCCCTGCCAACACTTTGAGCTTGAACTTCTCGCTTCCAGAACCAGAGGGAATAAATTCCTATTGTTGAAGTAAAAAAAAAAATTGAAAATGACATGGACATGCTGATCAATAGCAACAATTCTGGGCTGCATTAATAAGAATATAATAATGGAACAAAGCAGTCTCTACTCTGTCCATTCCTGGAATCCACCCCATGCTAAGAGCAACGTCTGCAAACTTAACTTACCCAATGGAAAGCAAAGCCTTTAGAGTGTGGGTGTCATGACCAATGACCAGCAGATGAAACAGTTCATGATTTTCAGCTTGGAGAGAATCTTTGGGTAAATGTGATGCTGTTTTCTTGCCTTCAAAGGACCATCACAGGAATTTGATTGAACTCTGGGTACCAGAGGGCAGAAACGGGTGGAAGTGGGTGGGCCTTCAAGAGGCTAACAAGAGTTCATCAGGGAAGGAGTGGGTGAGGGGGGACCAAGAGTGTGTTGTATCACAGAAGCCAAAGGGACAGTTCCTGGCCAGGTGGTATTTGTGTGGAAAGAGACCCAGTCACCAGGACCACACAGATTGAGGGAGACAGAGGACTTTTCTAGAAAGGGAGAAATCTTTGAAGACACTCACATTTACACTCTGTGTTACATCACGTATCTATTTGTCCTGGATTTTGGCTAATCTGTAAAAACACAATAACAAGAACAACAACTCATCTATCCTCTATGTTTCCTATGGGTCTTAATGATTGTCCACAGTTGCCAACCACCTGTGAGGAAAGTTCCAGTTTTTGTTTTTTTTTTTAAGGTTTTTAAACATAATTTTATTTATTTATTTTTGGCTTTGGTGGATCTTTGTTGATTGTGGCAAGTGGGGAACACTCCCATTGTGTGTGGGCTTCTCACTATGGTGGCTTCTCTTGTTATGGAGCGTGGACTCTAGGGAATGAAGGTTTCAGCAGTTGTGGCTCCTGGGCTCTACAGCACAGGCTCAACACTTGTGGTGCACTGGCCTAATTGCTCCACGGCACAAAGGCTCTTCCTAGACTAGAGATCGAACCCACGTCTCCTGCGTTGGCGGCAGAGTCTTTGCCACTGAGTCACCAGGGAAGCCCAAGGTCATTCTAGTTTAACAGAGAAAGGCATCATCCCTTTTGTGCTCACCTAGGCCGGAGAAGGCAATGGCACCCACTCCAATACTCTTGCCTGGAAAATCCCATGGATGGAGAAGCCTGGTAGGCTGCAGTCCATGGGGTCGCTAAGAGTCGGACACGACTGAGTGACTTCACTTTCACTTTTCACTTTCATGCATT
>NW_011494813.1:2452226-2467845 GCF_000754665.1 Bison bison bison | reverse complement strand
GGACACGACTGAGTGACTTCACTTTCACTTTTCACTTTCATGCATTGGAGAAGGAAATGGCAACCCACTCCAGTATTCTTGCCTGGAGAATCCCAGGGATGGGGGAGCCTGGTGGGCTGCTGTCTATGGGGTCGCACAGAGTCGGACATGACTGAAGCGACTTAGCAGCAGCAGCAGGCCGGGTGCAGAGCAACATTGGTTCACGCGTCACTCTCCCAGCCACTCTTTCAGATATTCACTTCATTTTACAGATGAGAAATCTGAGAGTTTGGAGTAGTTAACCAGCAATGAAAGAATTTAGTTGCATAGTAATCTCCACCACAGTACAAGGAGTTTCCCCAAAGAGCCGTATTTCTTTCTCACTTTCACACCCTCCTTCCTATGATACCACTCTTGACCACAAGGGGGAAGTATAGACTCATTGTAATGTGTTCATTTTACATGACCAGTTTTACCTATTCTTAGTTTTACCCATTTTTAATCAAAACAAACTGCAAAAATCTATATTACCATTTTTTAATGCTTCTGTTTTTGTCCACAATATTATTTGGCTGGAGTGAAGAACCAAAATGGACTTCCCTAGTGGCTCAGATGGTAAAGAACCGCCTTCAATGTGGGAGACCTGGGTTCGATCCCTGGGTTGGGAAGATTCCCTGGAGGAGGGCATGACAATCCACTCTGGTATTCTTGCCTGGAGAATCCACATGGACAGAGGAGCCTGACAGGCTACAGTCCATGGGGTCACAAAGTGTCAGACACGACTGAGTGACTAAGCACAGCACAGCACAAGAACCAAAATGGACAGAGTGAGTAGAACTCTGGACTGCATTAGAGAGTGTGTTCCTCTTAAAGCACAAACACAGAATTCATACCTGTGGATGCAGGTTTTCCATGAGAAGGATCAGAATGATTCTAGTATTTTCATAAAGATGTAGCAAGTGAATCTACCACTTGCTGTTTATTCTTAAAGACAAGGCCCAGGTCTAACAGGTATAAGGTGGCCATAATCATCCCCATTTATTTCTCGCAGGATTGTTGGAAGTTCAAATGAACTGATCATCACTGGTCCTTCCTTGAATAACTCCTGCTCCAAAAATCCTCTAAGAACTGTAACACTGCTAACAAATATGACCAAATGATGAAGCAAGTTATACATCTGTGTCTCATTCATAAACGAAGTAAAGAATCCTCCTGAAATGCAGGAGACTCCAGTTTGATTCCTGGGTTGGAAAGATCTGCTGAAGAAGGGAAAGGCTACCACTCCAGTATTCTTGGGCTTCCCTTATGGCTCCGCTAGTAAAGAATCCTCCTGCAATGCCGGAGACCTGGGTTCGATCCCTGGGTTGGGAAGATCCCCTGGAGAGGGGAAAGGCTACCCACTCCAGTATTCTGACCTGGAGAATTCCAAGGGTTGTAAAAAGCCAGACACGACTGAACCACTTTCACTTCACTTCACATAAACTAAGTAGTTGTGGGTAGCTTCCTAAAGTGGTTTTCTAGAAGGGCTCTGATAGCAACAGTGTCCTTGAAAAATTACTACAGGGGATCTGAGACCCCCCAGATGGCCCACAGGTGAAAGAAATCCTGACTGTGTTGTGGGTGCTCCTAACAGTTTGACACATGTGCATCGCCCAGTTTGTAAGCCTCTTTGGATCCTCTTCAGCATGGCTGCTGCTGCTGCTGCTGCTAAGTCGCTTCAGTCGTGTCCGACTCTGTGCGAACCCATAGATGGCAACCCACCAGGCTCCCCCGTCCCTGGGATTCTCCAGGCAAGAACACTGAAGTGGGTTACCATTTCCTTCTCCAATGCATCAAAGTGAAAAGTTAAAGTGAAGTTGCTCAGTCATGTCCCACTCTTTGCGACCCCATGGACTGCAGCCTACCAGGCTCCTCTGTCCATGGGATTTTCCAGGCAAGAGTACTGGAGTGGGGTGCCATCACCTTCTCCGACCAGCATGGCTAGGTCTCCAGAAAGACCTCTGCCACCAGCTGCTTTCTTGATGGTTACAGAAGAAGAAGATACACTTCCAGAAAAGTAAATTTTGTTGCGTTCCATAGCTGCCTTTAGGAAATGAACAATGGCTTACAGTGAACGATGTCAGATTCGTGATCTCCGAAGAAGATTAAGCTTCAGGACCAGAGACCAGACTTGACCACTCAGGGCTCTTGTGTGGCAGAAGTTTTATTACAGTGAAAGGGGACAGAGAAAGGGTGCGGAGAGTGCCCCCGTCACTAGTGTTAGCAAGGGAGTTATGTACTTTTTAAGTTCAGTTCAGTTCAGTTGCTCAGTCCATGCAATCCCATGGACTGCAGCATGTCAGGCTTCCCTGTCCATCACCAACTCCTGGAGTTTACTCAAACTTAGGTCCATTGAGTAGGTGATGACATCCAAGCGTCTCATCCTCTGTCATCCCCTTCTCCTGCCCCCAATCTTTCCCAGCATCAGGGTCTTTCCAAATGAGTCAGTTCTTTTCATCAGGTGGCCAAAGTATTGGAGTTTCAGCTTCAGCATCAGTCCTTCCAACGAACACCCAGGACTGACCTCCTTTAGGATGGACTGGTTGGATCTCCTTACAGTCCAAGGGACTCTCAAGAGTCTTCTCCAACACCACAGTTCAAAAACATCAATTCTTCGGTGCTCAGCTTTCTTTATAGTCCAGCTCTCACATCCATACGTGGCTACTGGAAAAACCATAGCCTTGACTAGACAGACCTTTGTTGACAAAGTAATGTCTCTGCTTTTCAATATGCTATCTAGGTTGGTCATAACTTTTCTTCCAAGGAGCAAGCATCTTTTAATTTCATGGCTGCAATCACCATCTGCAGTGATTTTGGAGCCCCCCAAAATAAAGTCTGTCACTGTTTCGACTGTTTCTCCATCTATTTGACATGAAGTGATGGGACCAGATGCCATGATCTTAGTTTTCTGAATGTAGCTTTTAAAATTAGTTATTACAGTAAATCAAAAGAATGTCTCAAGGCTGTAAAGATCTTACTAGACCCACTCCCATAATTTACATTTTAAGATAACAGGATTAGCTGGAAGGTTTTCAGGAAGGAGAAACTGTCCTCAAGCAGGATTGTTGTTATATAATCCTTAGTGCAGAGTTTAAACTGAGTTGTTTGTTGTGTAGTCATCAGTTCCAGGCTTAAAGAAAAAGAAAAAAAAATTTATGTGACTAAGACTAGGGAATGTAGAGAGAGAGAGAGAAAAAAAAAAAAGATGTTTGTCCTTTCCTCCTTGAGAATTCCAGACCCCTATCTCTACTTCGAGAGCCCTAGACACCTTTCTCCTCCTCAAGGACCCTGGACTTCTTATCAATCTGCCTAGGAATTGACTCTCTCAGAAAGGGACCACTTCTCAAGTGAACTGAGGGCGGGGGCAGGTCATCAAGGCAGGGCTGTGTGAAAGGAGAAGTTCAGGGCCTGATCCCACCTGGTGCCCAGGCAGGAGTAAGGGAGGAGACCCCAGGTGGGGCTGACCTCCAGGAAAGGGAGATGGAGCAGGCGGGAAATCCCTTCCCCTAACCCCCCCTCAGCAGCCCCAGCACCACCACCCTTAGGGGACCCGGTGGCTCCCTGCGTCCTCTCTGAGGACGTCCTGCTTGTCCCCAAACTGTAACCAGCTTAGCTTTGCACTACATGGGGTTCCATCTCCTCCTTCCCTGCCTCGCTCCCATTTCCTTCCACTTCCTCGCTCCTGTGATCCCAGATTCCCCGCATAAGGTGTTAGCTCCAATGCTTTTGCTTCTGGCTCTGTCCTCTAGGGAATCCAGGATAAGACAGAGTGCTTTTGTTGTTTTAAAATGTTGTCTTCCAGAAGGCGTGTAACCTCGGTCTTTGTATTCACCACCGGAGACCTAAAACGCTTGAGCGTGATGTGAGAGCTGGACTATAAAGAAAGCTGAGCGCTGAAGAATTGATGCTTTTGAACTGTGGTGTTGAAGAAGACTCTTGAGAGTCCCTTGGACTGCAAGGAGATCCAACCAGTCCATCCTAAAGGAGATCAGTCCTGGGTGTTCGTTGGAAGGACTGATGTTGAAGCTGAAACTCTAATACTTTGGCCACCTGATGTGAAGATCTGACTCAGTTGGAAAGACCCTGATTCTGGGAAAGATTGAGGGCAGGATAAGATGCTTGGATGTCATCACCTACTCAATGGACATGGGTTTTGGTGGACTCCGGGAGTTGGTGGTGGACAGGGAGGCCTGGCGTGCTGCGGTTCATGGGGTCGCAAAGAGTTCGACACGACTGAGCGACTGAAATGACTGAACTGAACTGAACCTCAGGGTTAATATATGCAGGTTAAATGTTTGCGGCAACTTACAAATTGGTCACTAGATGGCGCGCTGAACACATTCTTTCATGACTGGGCCCGTTGTATGCTGCTCAAAAACTTGACTTTGGTGTCTTTGTAGTTTTGATCTGCAGCTCTCTTATTCTGAATGATGTTGAGCTTATGTTCATATTAAAGGGCCATTTGCATTTCTTTTTCTGTTAAATCTGTATTATTACCTCTTGCTCATTTTTCAATAGGGTTATCAGAGTTTTTCTTCTGTATATTAGATGATTATCTACTTATCGTCTTTCTATTTTAGGATTGTCAGTCCTTATCTGGTAGCTCAGCTGGTCAAGAATTCACCTGCAATGCAGGAGACTCTGGTTTGATTCCTGGGTCGGGAAGATCTGCTGGAGAAGGGATAGGCTACCCACTCCAATATTCTTGGGCTACCCTAGTGGTAGCCTGCAATGCGGTAAAGAATCTGGATGGTTAAGATGGTAAAGAATCTGCCTGCAATGTGGGACACCTGCATTTGATCCCTGGGCTGGCAAGATTCCCCGGAGAAGGAGCGGCTACCCACTCCAGGATTCTTGCCTGCAGAATTCCATGGATAGAGGAGCCTGGCAGGCTACAGCCCATGGGGTCACAAAGAGTCGGACATGACTGAGCAACTTTCACTTCACTTCATCTGTCATGCATGTTGCAAATATTTATCTGTGTATTGTCTTTTCCACTTTGCTTATGCTTTCTGTCATAATTAAAAAATATTTATGAAATTGAAAAAAATAAAAAATAAAAAAATAAAAAAAATATATATATTTAATTTATTTTAATTGGGGGATAATTACTTTACGTTACTGTGACGGTTTTTGCCATACGTCGACATGAACCAGTCACGGGTATACATGTGTTCCCCCATCCTGAACCCCCTCCCACTTCCCTCCCCACCCCATCCCTCTGGGTTGTCCCAGAGCACCGGCTTTGAGTGCCCTGCTTCATGCATCGAACTTGCACTGATCATATATTTTACTTTCTAAATTCAATTATTTTTTCTGATTGAATCCTGTGATAAGAGTTTGAGCTGCAGAGAGTTCCCAGAATAGCAGAAACAGTGATTATGGAAGAAAATAATATAGTGTGGAAATGTCTGTTGACAGATGTATTTACTGCCCTTGAAGATGAGTTTAAAAGGACTCATTTTCTTATACTTGATAAAAATTACTACTTTTTTAAAAAGAAAAATCCTTTTTGAGATGAAATTCACAAGACATAATTTTAAAGTGAATAATGTAGTGACATTTAGTACGCTGACAATTTGTGCAACTACAATGTACATCTAGTTCCGAAACATTTCCATCATTACAAACTAAAACTCTTTTAAGCAGGCTCTCCCCATGGCCCCCGACTCCAGCCCCTGGCAACAAACCAATCTGCAGTTTATCCTGATGGATTGATTTATCTGTTTCATACAAATTTCATACAAATTAAATCATACAATATGTGATCTTTAGTGCCTGATTTCTTTCACTTTGCATAATGTTTTCAAAGTTCACCCACCTTGTGGTATTTATTCATTTTTATGACTGAATAATACTCTATTGTATAAGGCTACTACAATTTATTTATTTAGGATATTTGGGCTATTTTCAGCCATGGCTGTGAACTGTGCTCTTTTAAACATTCATGTGCATATATTTGTTTGAGTAACTATTTTCAATCCTAGGAGTGGAATTCGTGGGTTATATGGTAATTCTATGCTTACCTTTTTGAAGGACTCTCAAAATGTTTTTCACACCAGCTAGTATTTCTACCACTAACATTGTTGGAGGACTACAATTTTTTCACATCCTCACCAATGCTTGTGATAGTCCTTTTCTGTTACTAGAATAACCATCCTAGTGGGTGTGAAGTAGTCCTTCATTGTGGTTTTGATTTAAATTTCACTAATGACTAATGATGGTAAGCATCTTTTAATGTGTTTTTTGGCCACCAGTATATCTCTGGAAAAATATCTATTCAAATCCTTTGACCATTAAAAACAATTTGGAATTGTTTGCCTTTTTGTTATTTTTAATCTTTGGCAATATGAAATTAAAAAGAAATTGCTTTCCTTCTGTTATTGTTCAGCTCAGTCAACTTCATATATGCTTAATCCTTACCATTCACTTGTGTTTTATTTCATTTTGTTCTGTTTTTCTTTTTTCTCCCATTTCCCTTGGTATATCAATGTCTTGTTACTGATTTCTCAGAACTCATATATGACTAAGGATGTCATGCTGTGCAAATGAAATACCATATTTTATTGCCATCAAGTTACTATGATGTTTTATATTTTGGTTGTGTATTAAAATATAATCATTTTTTTTAAGAATCTTTTATATACTCTGGTTACTAGATCCTTATCAGAATATAATTTGTGTGTGTCTTAGGTGCTCAGTCATGTCCAACTCTTTGCGATCCCATGGACTGTAGCCTGCCAGGCTTCTTTGTCCATGGAATTCTCCAGGCAAGAATACTGGAGTAGATTGCCATTTCTTTTTCCAGGGTTTTGGTATTATACCCACTGCCAAGTCCAAGGTCTTAAAGATTCACCCCTACGTTTACCTCTAATAGTTTCATGGTTCTGGATATTATATTTAACGCATAAGTCACTTAGGCATTTTGAGTTAATTTTTGGTGTGACGTAGGAGTCCAAGTTCATTCCTTGGCCTGTGGATGCCCTGTTGTCCCAATACCATTTGCTGTTGTTGTTTAGTTGCTAAGTAGGGTCCGACTCTTTTGCAAGCCCATGGACAAAGGAAGGCAAACCAGCCAGTAAAAAATAGCTAAGAAATTATCTCAAATGATAAGGGAATGAAAGCTGAATCTTCAAGCAGAGTCTTCCTCTAATCCCAGATAGTTGAGAAGCCACATCCAATTTCCAAAATACAAATTCATTTTCCTTCTCTGTAAAATGAATAGATTGTCTTGGTTTCAATTATCATTATTAAAATTATAATTTCTTATCTGCTCATAGCATAAGCCTTTCCCATGTAGTTACACAATTTGGAGACCATAGTTTTTAATTGTTGCATAAGAGTCTGTGGTTAGGTAATCACAGTAGACATTTAGATTAGTCTTTATTTTTAATTATTTTTAGCATACTGTGATGAAGCTAAAGTAGATATCTATGAGACACCTTCTAGCTCTAAAGTGTTGTGGCTTCATGATTCTATGAAATAGATAACGCAGATCCTACTTAATTTCATGATTACTAATCCCTAATAGTGGAGAAGGCAATGGCAACCCACTCCAGTACTCTTGCCTGGAAAATCCCATGGATGGAGGAGCCTGGAAGGCTGCAGTCCATGGGGTCGCTAGGAGTCAGACACGACTGAACAACTTCACTTTCACTTTTCACTTTCATGCATTGGAGAAGGAAACGGCAACCCACTCCAGTATTCTTGCTTGGAGAATCCCAGGCACTGCGGAGCCTGGTGGGCTGCCGTCTATGGGGTCGCACAGAGTCGGACACGACTGAAGCGACTTAGCAGCAGCAGCAGCAGCAGTCCCTAATAGTAATGGTTAGAAAACCTCTCTATCAGATATCCTTAGGTTTACCCTGATTTTCACAGCTCAATTCAGACGTATCATTTCTTGTCCTGTCATTGTGAAAATGGTTAAGAGTAAATCACCCATTGCTGGTGGAAAGTTGTCACTTCCAAAACTCACTTCAGCAATTCTCTATTAAACACCTCTGATCTGATTGGCTATTCTAGGTAGAGTGGGAGTGCGTCCAGTGCTGTATTCTCCAAGACTGTAATTCTATGAGCTAAAAACCCCAGTGCGGGAGACATAAGAGATGCGGGTTCAATCCCTGGGTCAGGAAGATCCGCTAGAGAAGGGCATGGCAACCCACTCCAGTATTCTTGCCTGGAGACTCCCATGGACAGAGGAGCCTGGCGGGCTACAGTCCATAGGGTCACACAGAGTTGGACACGACTGAAGCGACTTAGCATGCATGCATGACGATAGCTTTACCTCTTTTAGTTCAGCGCATAGAGAGCAGGCATTTTTCAAATCGTCTTCATTAGGAGATAAAGAGGAAAGCATAACCAAAAAGAAACAGATGTCTTTACAGATGACAAATGCCTTCCCCTGTCTGCCTCAGTTGATACTACCAGCTAAGCAGACAGACCCTGGCTCTTTTCCCAAGGTTCACACTGTTTTAAGCACTCAAAACCAGGTAAAACTCTGTAGACTCATCCACTGTTCCAAGTTCACATTCAAGGCCAAGGTGGCCTGGTTGGTGGGCACCATTTTCCCACCAGCTTCCTTTATACCTGAGAGACATATTGAGGAAGATAACAGGATGGGGTTGATTAAGGGTTCAGATTCTGAACTAAAGAGAACCAGGTTTAACCTCTGAGTCTATCACTAACACCCGTGTGGCTCTCAGCAAGCTCCTGAAGCTCTGTGGCCTTCAGTTTTCCTACCTATAAATGAAGAAAAGCAGAGACTTTGTAATGTTCTGAGGAGAGACTTAAACGAGATACTGTCTACAAAGTGCATAGCATAGGACTTAGCGTGTATACAGTGTTAGTGTGTCTCTTCCCATTTTAAAGCTTTTGTCCTTTATTATACTCAAGCAGTGAGTTTCCTTTCTGTCTGAGGGCTCCCAGGAACTATCAGATCCTGGGCAGACCTGAGGCACCTCCTGTTTGGCAAGAATTAGTATCATTGTCAAGCCGTGTCCTGGATGCTTGTGATGATTAAGTATCTCACAGGGGCTCTAAAGAATGGACTTTCCCCAATCACCATCATTTCACAACAAAAAAATAACTTACCCCAACAGTTGTTGCTTAGTCACTAAATTGTGTCTGACTCTTTTTTGACCCCATGGGCTACAGCCCACCAGGCTTCTCTGTCATGGGATTCTCCAGACAAGAACACTGGAGTGGGTTGCCATTTCCTTCTCCAGAAGATCTTCCTGACCCAGGGATTGAACCTGTGTCTCTTACGACTCCTGAATTGGGGGTTTTAGCTCACAGAATTACATAGTCTGCGTCTCCTGCATTGGTGGGCAGGTTCTTTACCACTGAGCCACCAGGAAAGCCCAACCAAGTGTAACAGTAACTATTCTCTATTAGGACTAATTCATTAAATATTTATTGAGCACCTCCTTTCTACTAGAAAGATGGGGCTTATGATTTCATAAAAACTCAAAATGAAAAACCAAGATCCCTGATCTGAATACATTTACAATTCAGGGACAGGAGAAAGTCAAGCTCATGCAGAAGGGTGGCAGGGACATTGTTTCCAAGATGTGTGTCTTTGAACCAAGGAGTCCTTTTCTCTCTCTCTCTCTCTCTCAGCTTTTAGTTGCTAGTGTACCGGTTTAGAATCTGAACCCCAAGACCAAGACCAAATGTGGTAAGAATCTTGTTAGGCCAATGGACAGTAGAGTTCCTAAATGAATGAAAGAGTTTCTAAATTCTGTACTCTTTCAAACTTGCCTTTTTAAACTTCGGTGATAAATGATGACTCATGATGTATACTGTCTGGCCCAAGTTAGAAACCTTGTAGTCATCCTTAATTTCTTCCTGTCTTTCATCACCCACATCCAGTTCACAACCCAGTCAACTCAGTTCTAGCAACAAAATGCCTCTTGAATCCTCCCCTTTATGGGAGGCATTCTCACCATTACCCTCAGCCTGAGAGCTCAGCTTCTCTTGCCTGGTCTGCTCAATCCACAGGTCCTTCAGCCCATCCTGCACACTGCAGTCCAGGGAGTGTTCCAAGCGTCCAGGCTCAGGTGACCACATCTCATCTCTAGGTGTGAAACAACTCACAGGTGTGATGCTAAAGCACCAACAGAGATTTTGAGAAATTACCAAGGTGAAACTTACTAAAGGAAAGCAATGGGAAAATATCCTACCTAAAGGGAGAAAAAGCTCACCAGATTCTCAGAACAACAGACAGGGTTTCAACATTTCCTAGGCTTCTAGGAGTTTAAAGAAAGCCATCCTTTTCTTCTTCTTCTTCTTCTTCTTTTTTTTTGCTGAAGTTGCTTTGATTTGGATCAGATTTTTCCACTATAATTTTTAGTCTGAGGCAAATTAACTACAATCATTGAACGCTTGTTCAAAGGTCTGACCAGTCTCCTTGTCTCATTAAAAAAAGAAAAACTAATTAAAATCTGTTTTTAGAAGGCAATGGCTTTATTTTTAAAAAATGTTTTTAAAATGTGAGCCATTTTTAAAGTCTTTATTGAATTTGTTACAATATTGCTTCTGTTGTCTTTGTTTGTTTTTTTTTCCTGGCCTCAAGGCATGTGGCATGTGGATCTTAGCTCCCCTTGGATGGGACCCTTACCCCCTGCACTGCAGGGCAAAGTCTTAACCACTGGATCACCAGGGAAGTCCCGAGAATAGCTTTAAATACCACAATTTCCACACTTATTTGATTTCTACATCACATCGAAGAAGGCTTTAGCACCTTCGTCAGATTGAGTATGAGGAAAATGAAGAGTCTGTATCAAAGTTTATAACTGACAGTTAAATTGTATTATAATAGCACAATTCTTCTGTACAAGTCAAAAGACACCTGAGGAGTTTGATTTCACCTGAAACCTTTAAGTGAACTTTGTCCTTCTGCTCAGGGGTTCAGCCTCCCTTTTGCTATGTACTAATGAACTGGATCACTGATGTCGAATGGAAGACCTGTAAGAAGTAGAGCATTTTAGAACTGAAAAAGACCAGAGGCTTCATCTCACTCAGGCCCCTCATTTTTGATGAGAACCCAAAGTTGGAACATGAGCGATTGCCCCGGGCCACCCAACTAGTCAGTTTCTCTGATAGCCCCCACTTGTCACCCTCGGCAGACTCCCAGTGCTTGGCCAGCGCACATCACAAGCAGCTGCAGAAAATAGCTGTCCTGGTGCCAAATTCTTATCTGCTGGTGTCCTTCAGATCGGGTGGGCTGAATGCCAACGGGAAACTCAGAGTCTGTGAATTCTAATCCTGGACAGTTCTGGTCATAGGGTCTTAAATTTCCCTCCAGAGCCGAGGTCCTGGGACAGATCAAGTATGACTGGGTGCATCTGAATCCACGCAGATGGTTGGTGCTGTTTATAATCTCAATATGTTATAATGGCCGTAGAGTCAATCTACCCGCTGTTCTATCCAGCTGTCGTGACCATATAGATATATTTTAGAGACCTATTCTCCAAATGAGCTAGATGTGTTGCTTGTTGTGCAAATCAATACCCTGAAGATTTCAAAATTCTGAAAAGGCCAATCCCTTTAGAGGAGAATTGAAACACAGTCAGAGTTAAAGGCTGAGATTTTTCAGATTTATGGAAAAATAAGGGGCTCTGAATGGTCAGGGACTTAGCATTTTCTCCTACATGCTGAGAAAATGACTCTTCCCAGATAGTTATCTCAGTGTGATGATAATGGTGATAGGAACGCTGATACTAATAGATGAACATTTGTTGATGACCAGGCACTAAGTGTTTGATAGTCACTGTGGCTTTGAACCTTCATAAACAACCCTCTCAGGTAGGTTCTATTATATCTTCATTCTACAAGTGAGGAAATTGAGATTCAGTGATTTTAAGTCACTGGTAAGAGTCCATGCTCTCCACTGCCATACTGGCTGTGAACTTCAGCCTCTTGACCAGTACTGGAAGCTCTTCATAACTTATAGTTCTTTCTGGGACGTCTTTCCCCTACCTTGTCTTCCAGCCTCACCTGTCAGCTCTCTGGGAAGCCTTCCACGATGATCCAAGGCTGTGTGTTATACCCTGCCTCCTGAAAGGCCATGTCCCTCCAAAGCGTGCAGCACCCCGTACTTCACAGATCAGTCCATCTGACTGTTTCTCTTTTCCTTTATGGTTCTTTGAGGCCGGCAGCTGTCATTCATTTCACTCTACCCAATGTTGTCCTGGCTCATTGCGGATGACCTATAAGTGTTTCTTGAATAAATGGATGATGTGGAAACTGACAATAAGTTTCAGTTATCTATTGCTGAGTCATAAACCACCCCCAGTTTAGTAGCTTAAAACAACTCTATTATTAATGCATGCGTGCTGAGTCGCTTCAGTAGTGTTTGACTCTGTGTGACCCCTATGGACTGTAGCCTGCCAGGCTCCTCTGTCCTTGGGATTTTTCTGGCAAGAATACTGGAGTGGGTTGCCATTTCCTTCTCCAGGGGATCTTCCTGACCCAGGGATCGAACCCACGTCTCCTGTGTCTTTTGCATTGCAGGCGGATTCTTTACCTGCTGAGCCATCAGGGAAGCCCTTGTTATTATTATCTCTCACAATTCTGTGCATGGGGAATTAGGGCAGGGCCCAGTGGGACTGGCTTACTTCTGCTGTCCGTTCTCTGTGGCTTCTTCATTTGCCACAATATGCGTCAGAGTTGCCTCTGCTGGGATCATCGGTCTCACTGACCTTGCTTTCAGCAAGGCTCCTCCATTCTTAGGTGTAGACTCAAGGTTTCTCTCTTTGTCCTGTGGCCTCTCCATGTGGTCCCTTCAGGAAGGTGGTTGGAATTCTCATGTGAAAGCTCCAGGATCCCAAATAAGTACAAGCAGAAGTGGCTGGTCCTTAAGGCTCAGGCCCAGAACTGTCAGAGAGTCACTTCCACCACCTTCTATTGGTTACAGCAGATCACTGGACCAGCCCTACACAAGGGGTCTGGTTCATCGGGGACCATCTTTGGTGATTAGATACCCCATCATCTAGTGGAACCTAACCCATCCCAACCCAAGCCTCCAAAGAAATGGTGTTGGTCGGAAGAGGGCCTAGGCAGAGAAGGTAGATAGCTGAACCTATTCCACCACCAACATTTAAGGGAAAACCTGTAATTAAAGCCCATGAAAGTTAGGGATTTCCAGAGATTTCTGTCTGTGTAAACAGCCAGCCGTACAGGGCCTGGTCAGAAACACCTCAGGTGTTCTGTTTAGAACATAACACACAGCCCATGTCCAGCAAGGCAGAGGTCTGAGACAGCATTAGGACTGTGCTCTTTCCTCTCCTGACAGCTTCTTCCTTTTCTCTGTGTATATCTGGTTTACCCATCTTGACCCATCAGGCTCCTGAGGCCTTGGTTTGAAGCCCCTCAAGCACTGTCCATTGCAATTTTGATTCTCCTTAATTGGATTTAGCCTGAGGTGTTTCTGCTATTACTTTGCACAGATAATATGCTGTCCAACTGCCTGGCTCTTAAAACAGTTTCTTTAAGGATCAGCCAAGTGCCTTAGATCTCATGTCACTGAGTTTTTTATTTTATGGGATCCTTTCTTTGCATTTGAAGATGCTTGCTTCCAAAGCATTTGATGGCTCAGTGGTAAAGAATCTGCTTACCAATGCAAGAGATGTGGGTTAGATCCCTGGGTGAAATGGCAACCTATTTCAGTATTCTTGCTTGGAAAAATCCCACTGACAGAGAAGCCTGGTGGGCTACAGCCCATGGGTCACAAAGAGTTGGACACGACTTAGCAACTAAACATCAACAACCAAAGCATTTGAGGATTCTCTGGGTTTTTGTTGTTGTTTGTTTTTGTTTCTTTTCTACTCTAATTATGCATGTCCAGGCATTTAGTTGCTTTAGTGATGTGCCCAGTATAAGTTAATCAATATTATCATGAATAAATGTATCTTTCCCTACTTGGCAAACCTACAGATAAAAATAAATTCTTTATTGAGGACCACTAAAAGCAATGCCCGTATTTCCTTAAATTAATTTATTTATTAGTATGATATAGAGAAATTTATTTAAGGGAATATGGGCATTGCTTTTAGTGGTTCTCAATAAAGAATTTATTTTTATCTGTAGGTTTGCCAAGTAGGCTTTATTAGTATAATATACGGAGAAGGCAATGGCAACCCACTCCAGTACTCTTGCCTGGAAAATCCCAAGGACCAAGGGGCCTGGTGGGCTGCGGTCCATGGGGTCGCTAGGAGGACTGAGCGACTTCACTTTCACTTTTCACTTTCATGCATTGGAGAAGGAAATGGCAACCCACTCCAGTGTTCTTGCCTGGAGAATCCCAGGCACTGCGGAGCCTGGTGGGCTGCCGTCTATGGGGTCGCACAGAGTTGGACACGACTGAAGTGACTTAGCAGCGGCAGCAGCAGCAGTATGATATAATGGCTGTGATTCTAATATAGCCATAAGAGAATATTAATATATGGACAAAAGAAAAAGGGATTTTGAGGTCTTGAACTTTGGCCATCACTTTCCCTTTCATCTGAAAAAGGGGGCCAGTCCTGAGGCTACCAAATTAAGAGCCTGGAGGAGACAGGAGAGATGGGAATGAGGAAGAAAGAGTAGGAAGTGATACAAAGATCCTTCCGCCTCCATGGAACCATGCACGTGTTGGTCCAACTGCTTTCCCTGCGAGATACAGGAAGAATGTATGGAGAAAGTGTTGCATGGAGAAAGTCCTTCACATCTAAGCTATCATCCTAACCTCTCATCCTAAGCCATTCCCTGATGGCTCAGATGGTAAAGAATCTGCCTGCAACACAGAAGACCTGTGTTTGACCCTTGGGTTAGGAAGATCCCCTGGAGAAGGGAATGGCTATGCACTTTAGTATTCTTGCCTGGAGAGTTCCATGGACAGAGGAGCCTGACAGGCTATAGTCCATGGTGTCACAAAGAATTGGACATGACTGAGCAACTAACACTTTCACTTAACCTCTCTAGAGAATCTTTCTGATCGAGTGTTTGCTTCTATATCCAATGTAGATTTTATCTACAGGCTCCTGTCCTACTGAGATGATCACAAAATCAAGAAAACATCAATCTTATCAATTGATAAGCCTTAGGAATTATCTAGGCCAGTGGTTCTCAAACTTTTCTTTGCTTCTGTCTTTTTTGACATTAAAAAAATTTTTTTTTAAACCCTGAAAAGCTTTTGTTTATGTGGCTTCTATCTGTTGATATTTACTGGATTAGAATTAAAACCTGAGAGAAAATATTTGTTAATTCATTTAAAAATAATAAGGAAGTAATTACATGTGAATGTAAATAACATATTTTCAATTATAATAACTGTATTTTCCCAAACAGTTGAATGGGCAAAGGGCAAAAAGTTTTATATTTATGCAAGTCTCTTCAATATCTGACAATAGAAGATAGCTGAACTCTCATTTCTACTTTCTACATCAATTTGTTGTGATATGTTATTTTGATTGACGTATATGAAGAAAACCCAGCCTTACACAGATATGTAGTTGTAAAGGGAAGAAGTATTTTAATGGCTGTTTTAGGTCATTGTGGATATTCTTTTGATATAACACCAAGGCTCCTCGAATCTAGCTTCTGTAAGGGTGGTTGCAATACA
>NW_011494813.1:2446387-2451950 GCF_000754665.1 Bison bison bison | reverse complement strand
GGCACTTATGGAACATTGCCTAGGTGTTTAATAGAATTATTGTATTTAATCCACTTTTAATACTTTTAGGGATATAGGACGTATTATTCTCATCTCACAATCCTAAAGGAAATCAGTCCTGAATATTCATTGGAAGGACTGATGCTGAAGCTGAAACTCCAATACTTTAGCCACCTGATGCGAAGAACTAAGTCATTGGAAAAGATTCTGATGTTGGGAAAGATTGAGGGCAGGAGGAGAAGGGGATAACAGAGGATGAGATGGTTGAATGGCATCACTGACTCTATGGACATGAGTTTGAGCAAGCTCCGGGAGTTGGTGATGGACAGGGAGGCCTAGCATGCTGCAGTCCATGGGGTCCCAAGGAGTTGGACATGACTGAGTGACTGAACTGATTCTCATCTCACAGTGAAGAAAGTGCATGAGGATGCTGAGCTGTGAAACGGTGGGACTAGACTGAAATCAGCTACATATGACATGGCAACTTTCAGGCTTTTTAAAAAATTGAGTTTTTAATAATTCCAAAAATAAATATATAACATTGGGTTATCCAAAAAGTTCATTTGTATTTTTCTATGTAAGAGCTTATGGAAAAACCCAAATGAACTTTTTGGCCAACTCGATATATAAACTTTCTTAATAAACAAAGTAAAAAATACAAGTTTCTTGCTCCTTGTTCCCCTCTTCTCCACATGTTAACTGATAAGAGTAATAATCAATATAAATACCATATTTTCACCCAACTGAAAGCTGGTCCATAAGCAATGAAGGACCCCAAAGTTGATCTGTAACCCATCTTGGTGATAGAAGAACCACAAGGGCTGAGAAAATTCAAGGCACTAGTACTTAGTGCTAATTAGGTTTATCTATACCATTATATTGGAGAAGGCAATGGCAACCCACTCCAGTACTCTTGCCTGGAAAATCCCATGGACGGAGGAGCTTGGTAGGCTGTAGTCCATGGGGTCGCTAAGAGTCCGGCACAACTGAGCGACTTCACTTTCACTTTTCACTTTCGTGCGTTGGAGAAGGAAATGGTAACCCACTCCAGCATTCTTGCCTGGAGAATCCCAGGGACAGAGGAGCCTAGTGGGCTGCCGTCTATGGGGTCGCTCAGAGTCGGACACGACTGAAGCGACTGAGCAGCAGCAGCAGCAACACCATTATATATAGATTTCAAATTCTGGCTACTTTCTAGACCTTCTTAGAGTCATTGGATTTCAAGAAATTTTATGGATCATTTTTCACCATTGTGGGAGAGAGAAAAAAAGATAATAAAAATGACAAAATAGTGTAGAAAAGGAGATGAATGGTGTCTTTTTGTTGTTTAGTCACTAAGTTGTGTCCAACTCTTTTGCGACCCCATGGACTGCAGCCCATCTGGCTCCTCTGTCCATGAGATTTCCCAGGCAAGAATACTGGAGTGGGTTGCCATTTTCTTCTCCAGGGGATCTGCCCAACCCAGAGACAGAACCCGGGTCTCCTGCACTGGCAGGTGGATTCTTTACCACTGAGCCACCTGAGAAGCCTGAATGGTGGGGTAGTTAATACAAAGATGCAAGCATTCTGATCATCCTCAGGTAGATAAACAGAAGTGCCCAACGAAAAGAGAATAGCCAGGTGCCCAGGTACAAAGGTGGTGCCCATAAGTTAGATGCTTGGCAATGAGAAGTCAATTATGAACTTTCCTGGGTTTTGTCTTTCCAGACATTAGGAAAAAAAAAAAAAAGTGTTAGCCAAGCTATTTACCTACTACCTATTAAAATAGGATGTGTTCCATTTAGTTCTTTTTATAGAGGGGAGATGTCTTTCTTATTTATTTTTGACTTATGAAGATTTTATTGCCAGAGGGAAAAAAGCTGCGCCTGTAAAAAAAAATCTCCACTTTAAATTGTAATGGTCATTGTCACTATCTGTTGAAGGAGATATCAGATTGAAATAAAGTTGTAACTTGAAGCTCGGTGCAAAAGAAAATGCCCCAAATCAATTCTTCATCCACAACCAAGAGAAACGCCTAAATGTTTCAAAATTACAGTGCCGAAAGTATTTCATGTAGAATATTCATCTTAGGAAGAGCCTGTGAAAGGGGATTTTTGTTCTTTTTGATTGAGTCAGTCTCACTAATAATAATGCTTTGGTCCCTCAAAAAGCCCCCGGAAAAGTATTTTTCAATTTACTCATTTGATTTGTTATTCAGTACTTTTTATATTTCTTAACCTTTCTTCCTTCAACTTTTCTCTCACAGTAGTATAATCAAATCGAAATAACCCTAAGGACAAACTTACTTCTCTTTTTTTAATTTGCTGATTTCCCCAGTCCCAATTCCTGTTTATCCAGCCCAAATCCCTAAAAGAAACTGATGAAGGGAAAAAAGAAGGAAGGCTTTGGGATGTCTTTCTACCCCTTAGAGCACAGAGTAATCACCATATTCACTGGAGATCAAGAAAGGACAGTTCAAGGTACTCCAGGCCTCTCCCAGCAGCAACCCTTGCCCAGAAGTTTGAGCAATTTATACTGATTCATTTGGACTTACTAGAAATTGGCCTCTCCTCTTTTTTTAACTACATAATTCTTGGCATTGAACTTCTTACTGAAACCACGGGGCAAAAAAATTCTTGAGAAAGTTTTTTCTCTTCTCTATAAATTATTAGGTTATCAAGTGCAATAAAAAATGAGCTTGCAGAGAACACCACTCTGGATATGTGAATCATGAAAGCACCCCCTTCTTGGGGGTGGGGGGCAGAGGAGGGGCAGAAAATCTGTGGGTTTGCCCCTGAAGTGTCCTGAAAGGATATAATCATGGTAACACACATTTAAAATATTTTATTTATGAAAATGTGCCCTAATATATTTCCTTGTTTATCCAATGCTTTTTCCTGCTTATATTCACTGCAAGTGGTCTTTTTCTTTTCTTTTCTGTCTCTGTTTCTCTCAATGTTTTAATCCAGGCATCTCAAAACAGGACCCAGTCTTAAAGAATGGATTCCTGAAATGTCCCACCTGTTTAAAGTGGTACCACCTGTTTAAAGTGGCTCCCCCCCCCCCCTTAAAATGTTCCCTTTTACCAAAGTCTTCCCTTCTGTTTCCTTCAGTCATCAATAAGCCTTTAGGACACGGCTCACTGCCTTAGAAAGGATGCTTAAACACTGCTGTCACTTTTATTCCTGATGACCATCTTCTGAGGCAGCCACTGTTACTACCCCATTTTGTAGATGGGGAAAGTGAGGCTGAGGGGAGTTGCATAGTCACCAGTCTGTGGGGGGTGTGCCTGAGCTTGGATCCCAAGGTAGCTTCTGCAGACTTTCAGGTTCACATTATAAGCTAGGACATTGCCTCCTTTCCTTTAAAACGACCTCATTTGCTGGCAGCTTTGTAAAAGACCTCGACTCAGGTCTGGCTTCCAGCAGACACCCAACTCCCAAGAAGCTGGGTCCCCAAAACTGGCCTAAGTGGGCTTCCCGGGTGGCTCAGATGGTAAAGAATCTGCTTCCAATGCAGGAGACCTGGGTTCGATTCCTGGGTCGGGAAGGTTCCCTGGAGAAGGGAATAGCAGCTCACTTCAGCACTCTTGCCTGGAGAATCCCGCAGGTAGAGGAGCCTGGCAGGCTACAGTCCTTGGGGTCACAAAGAGTCAGACAAAACTGAGCAACTAACACGCACACGAAGTGCCTTTAGCCACCATGACAAGGTTTCCTGTCACTAGTTACTCCCAAGTACTCCTTTAATCAGAGATCCCTGATGCCAGGGAAAGCTCCTGCCAGCTTCTGCCACTGAAGACTGGATCCTGAGGGCTGGATCCCCCACCGGGATATGAACAAAAGCCCCAGAAAATCCTGCTAGAAACCAGTTCTCCAGAGTTTGGGTTCGGTTTAGTGCAACACAGGAAACCATGCTCCCTCACTTCCCTCTCACCTCCTAAACTCCAGCTATATTTTCTCTCTCTGGTAAGTGAACTGCCTTTTGATTTCATAAAATAATGGACACACCCCAAATTGGGCATTTGTTTAGTTTCATCCTTCACACTTTTCTAAATTTTTAAGGTTCTACAAAGAGAATGCTCCTCTGTAAAAAGACCTGCATTTAAAAACCCTGTGATGGGTTTCCCCAGTTATTACTTCCTGTGAAAATTGCGGGTGGCTGGATCAAAAGTCTATATAAACATTAAAAAAAAAACAAAACTCTCCTGAAATACAAATCAGTGCCAGTTAGACCCAAGACTCATCCCTACTTTGGATGTGTTGGCTGTAGGGAGTTCTTGAACTACTTGCAATTGTTAGCACTGTAGTGTCTTTTAGGCTGGAGAAATTCTGTGTGTGTGTGTGTGTGTGTGTGTAAGAAAGAAGTGCGCCTATATTGCTTTGAAGAGTGTATCCCTTTCTTTCCACGTGGCCCTGACCCCAAAAGACTATTAAGGGCCTTACAAGCCTCTAGTCGGGGGCTTCCAAAGAACCCTTGCCTTAAGAAGAGGAATCAGAATCAGAGAAAAGCAGAGTTATACTTAAAATTGCAGCGATCCAAACCTGATCAACCCCTCCGCCTCCAACAATGACCCAATTCCCACACAGAGCCAAAGGGCAGCTTTAAATTAATTCCCAGACCAAACAGCCACGGGCAAAAAGACCACGTTTTGACGCCCCAGGGCACTTTTCACAATGCGTTTTATTATTCATAAAAAAATAAATTTATTTACATTTGCTAATTATTGTGGTAGTGCTGCCTGGGGCAGCGGCGCGTTCCGCCGCATCATGGTCTCTAGTACGGAACAGCCTCCGCGCCCCATCCCGCCCGGAGGAAGAATGGGGGCGCCGAGAGGTGGAGTCGGAGGCGGGTGCCACCCGAGGGGGAAGCCAGGTGGGGACAGTTGGGAGTGAGGGGTGGGGAGGGGGCCTGCAAGTAGGTGTGGGAGGAGGGAGCAGAGGGAGGTGCCCAAGCAGACGCAAGCCAGGTCGGTGAGGAGAGGCGGATGGGAGGCTCAAGCCTTAGAAGGGGAGGGGGCACACCTAAGCCTGGTTAAGGGGAGATGCTCGCCTCGGGGAACGGAGGGGCGTCACTGGCCCCCGGAAGCACGACCGCAGGGAGCGCTCCGGGCAGACCCGGTAGGGTGGGTCTCTGCGATCGCGCTCCCACCTCTCCCCAGACTGGCAGGGGATCGTGCGTCCGGCCCAGAGGGAGCAACCCTGTGCGATACAATTCTGGCCCAGGTGTGCCGCGCTCCTCTCTTTGCAACTTAAAAACACACCCCGATGTAGGGTCTGGCGTGAAGACTTCGGTCTTTGAAGCCGGTTGTCCAGAGCGCGTTCTGACCATGGTCTAACCGTGAGAAGCCTGGGCAGTGCAAAGTCGTGCCATCACACGGTAGATCTGGCTCAGTTTGGAAACTAACCCCTAGGCGGCTGCGCGCTGGGCTCTGACTGTACCGCGGGGGTAGTCTATACAGCTAAAGCCCGAGGCTTGATCTGGGTCCGCGTGTAGTGTCGTCGCCCAGACCCTCGGCAGCAGAGCCAGCCGTCTGCGCCCTGCGATGCCAGGCTCACTGCCGACACCTGGGAACTGCCCACCCCCA
>NW_011494813.1:2442829-2446287 GCF_000754665.1 Bison bison bison | reverse complement strand
CCCTAACCCCCCCATGCCCGCCACCTGTCCAGTTCACGGTCCTGGCTGGGGGAGTCTGGGAGAATCCAATGGAACGTTCTTCCCGTTCTTGGGGCTTCTCACACTGTCTCCCTCCTCTCCCTCGTCCCCAAATCCGTGTGCTCAACCAACAATTCCAAGTGAGTTAGACTTCGGTCTAAGCGGTGGTCCCACATAATCTGTTGGCCGCGGAGACTTCTTTGGTGTCAGAGTCGGGTCGTCCCGAGACCACAAATGGCCACGTCTGTAAACCAGAAAGAACATCAGATACCGGAGAAACGATCATTTCAAACCGAAACCGCTCTCCAAAAGAAACCCCGGGATATCCCTGGCTTTGTGTAGCTCCAATTTTATCAGTATTCTGGGAATTTTTCGCGTCTTCTCTCTAAACCAAGACTTTAATTTTACTGGATTTTGATCACGTAAGAAGGGAGTTTTCCGTTCCTGCTGTCCTCGCGGTGATTCCGAGAAATTTGCATGAATTTGGGATTTTGTGGCTTAGTTCCCTTCCCCCCAAACACACACACACACACACACATACACACACACACCCATCAGCCATTCACTCCAAGAAGGAACTGGGATATGATCTTTCTCAAGCCGGGAGAGTTGGCAGGTCGGAGAGGGACTTTCCAGACAAATCCCGTTTGGGGAAACCTCTGCTATTCAAGAATTGAAAAAACCCAAAGGCTTTTAAAAAGGTCTCGGTCTTCCCTCCCTCCTTTCAGAAAGTAGGGCTGGTTGATTTAAACCTGTCAGACTCTTATCTGGAAAAAGATAGGAAGGGAGACTTTTCGTTCTATCTGCAAAGGGACAGTGGACTCCAATGGAACGTAGATTTACCCCGGAAGCAGGATATTAGCCATAGTGATAGTAACCATCAACCGGCAAAAGCGTCACGCACAATGATCAGACTGATGCAAACACAGAAGGGTGGATGGTTCTCTTCCAGGAAAACGACTGGCTCCTCCCGTGACTTGGGAGAACAAACTGGCCTCCTCACCACCCCTACCAGACCTCCCCCCGCCCCACTTCGGGTTCTTCCCAGCGGCCAGACTCTGCCGGGCGCCGGGAAGCGCGCTGGGCATCACTCGACCGCCCCGGCCCGGGCCTCGCGCGCGGCGCTTACCAGGTTCACCGGGTGCACGTAGCCGTTCTCGTAGCGGTCCTCCTGCAGCAGCTGCCGCAGGTGCGCGATGTAACTGGAAGCCAGCCGGAGCGTGTCCAGCTTCGAAAGCTTGGTATCGGGGGGCACCCAGGGCAGGCTGGTCTTGAGTCTGGAGAAGGCTTTGCTCAGCACGCGCATCCGGGCGCGCTCTCGGGCGTTGGCCGCGTTCCTCTGAGACTGCTTGCACTCGGCCGCCGAACCCTTGGGCGGGAGGGGCTTCTTGCCGCCGCCCCCAGCCACCCGAGGCCGCTTCCTCTTGCAGCCTCCCGCGCCGCCCGCCGCGCCCAGTGCACAGCGCTCCTCCTCGCCGTCGGGGTCATCCTCCTCCGCAGACGAGTTGTCGCTGGGCGACACGTAGCTGCGCTCGGCGCCGCGGAGGGACGGCCTCTTGGAGACGGGGACCGGGTACCCTCGCTGCAGTCCCTGCAGCTCCATCTCCTCGGGGTCGCTCACCGAGCCGGTGGACATCGTTGCGTCCCCCGCGCCCCAGCTTTCCTCCCCCAGGCCAGTCTCGCGGCCTCCGCCTTCCGCTCCCTCGCGGAGGCGGGGGCCAGGCTGAACTCCGCAGGCGACGAGAGATCTGGGTCGTGAACCGCGGAGCCCCGAGACTGATCCGGGAGAGCGTGACCGAGAAGTCGGCGCCTGGGCCCAGCCTCGGCGCTCACTACCGCGCACCGCGCGTTTTGACCGGACTATTTATTCTGTACTCCTCGGAACAAACCACCCCGGCAAAGAAGAGGGGGTGGGAAAGGGGGGCAAGAGGTGGGGCGGGGGCGTGGAATGGGTGGGGACCGCTTTTCAGAGTGCCGAGAATCTGCCGGTGGGGGCGGGGAAGGGGAAGTCTCTTGAACTGGGATCTGGACCCCTGGGCTCGAGGGACCCATCACTGCGAGATGAGTGCTCCTGGGTGAGTGAAGGAGGGGACCTTGTTCGTACCCAGGTACCCACTTCCACCCTCTACTGATCTTAACGGAGGCGAAGATCGCCGGACACTTGGAAACCCCAGGATCTCGACCTCTGCGTCCTTCCCCTCTTGTCAGTCGAAATGTATTTTCCAAGTTCATCACTCATAATGTATGACTGCTAGTCAAGCCCGGCCCGACAAAAGCGTAAGAGCTAAACAAGCAACACCGAACAATGGGCGAATTACCTCTCATTTTCCTCCCCTCTTTTCCTTAAACGTCGCAGTTTGATTTACAAAGCACTTTCATCTACAGTGGTTCGTTTCCTTTTCCAACATCTGTGACTTAAATATTATTATCTCCACTTTGCAGAACTTGAAGCTAAGCCGCAGAGATGGATGTTAAGTAAAGGACCCCATATCGACGGGCTGGTAAGCAGAATATGGACTCAAAATCCGTGTGTAGAATCCCAGGCCCCTCGGTATTTCTGTCGCACAGCACAGGATGCTCTGCGTCTGTTTTCTGCTATCTGGGGAGTTCCACGCGTTAATTCTGTTTTCAACACCAGAGTGCGGTAAGCTAGAGGGGTCCTGCCCGCGCTCTGAGTTACAGTCTAGGGAATCGATGACTATTTTCGATGGTGTGTTGAAGAGCACGCTCCTGGATTCAGCATGCAAAGTCAGCACAACCATCCAAAGTAAAACAAAACAAACAAGAAACCACAATAAAACAGCACCCAGAAGTATGCCCCTCAAAGGAGACAAGGCATAACTGCGGTCTCCTTGTTTGCTAACTGGGAGAGCCTTGGCAATACGTGGTCTGGGACTGTGTGCTTCATTTTGGGAGTGGACATCAATGGCCAGCTGTTGAGTGCCTGCAGTGTCAGGCACTGGATTAGGCGTCCGGTGCACCCCTTGAGTAATTAAAACTGAAACAACAGCAAAATAATTAAAATTCTGTGAGTGGGTTTGGGTTGGCCGTGCCATTCTGCACTGAGGAAACTTAGTAGTCACACCCGAATTAGGTATTTACCGTCCTTTCCCTACAAGTCTACAGCCAAGCTGAGAGAAGCTTAAGGAGACAGATGGGCAGTAGACCCGGGACGGTGCGGGCAGAGGCGCAGGCCAGCCTCGCCCCGCCGACTCCTCCAGCAGAACAAATGCGCCGGGCTTGGTGCCTGAAATGCCGCAACAGGTGGCTGGCCAGGGCTGACTTCATCACTCAGGCATCATCGTTCCACCTTCGTCTCCCAGGCCAGGCCTCCCTGTGGGGATGTTTTGCCAAACCTCTCCCGCTCGCCCCGTTTGCAGAGGTTTTCTCCCGATATATTTTGCCATTTTGGGGAGAGGGTGGTGGTGGCGGGGGTGGGG
>NW_011494813.1:2426897-2442729 GCF_000754665.1 Bison bison bison | reverse complement strand
GTCAAGGAGTACTTGACAGAGCTAGAAATCTTTCCTGGACCGCTGCTTGAACTTGAACTTGACTCTAGGTGCTGGGAGAAGGAGGGGAAGGAGGGGCGGTTGGGGAGAGGAGAGAGAAGGGAGGGTGGCAGGGAAAGGGGAGCAAAAAAGATGTAAAGGGAAGATCTCAGGCCGCTTTTTGCACCGCCTATTGATGACCTGAAGCTATCAGTATAAATACAGAGCCTCATACATTAGAGGCAGGCATATAGGTTTTAAAAAACGGGATTGTTTATACAGGTGCAGAACAAAGTCTTTCTTTGGAAAAGATTAATGGCAGGGAGACCGCTAGATTTTCTCTAAACAGTCACAAAAACTGTACCCAGCCTCAACGCCAAGCAGGTCATGGCCAGTTTCTTTTTCTTGAAGAAACTGCCTGACCCCAACGATTCATGTTGTTGTTGTTGTTGTTTTAAAACTAGCTCTTTCCTGTTTTTTTTTTTCCCCCTTCCTTCCTACTTTCTTTTCTTCCATCCTTCCCATCCTTCTTTTTCCCTTACTCCCTCTGATCTCTTTCAAGACATATAGCCATTTCCTCTATTTTCCCATTATTTTGTTTTCATTTTCCCTTTCCCTCCATTTCTTTCTAATTATATTTTTATTCTTTCACTCTTTTTTTTTCAAGTCGCAGACTCCTAATGAAGATTAAGAAATGTATCTTCATATACACTGCATGTTAGTATATAACTGCAGTTTGCTTTAACAGGTTTGTAATGACATCTGATATTATACTTTCAAAATGCTTTTACTTTTCCTTCTCTCTCAGTGATTACAAAAACCTCATAAGCTGAACAGTGCTAATATAACATCTGTTTTGAAAAACCAGTTGTTTTGATTGTTTCAGCAAGTCCCCATACACTGCAAATAAAAAAATGAAACCTTTACTTTTGTATTTTAAAAACAAGCACACTGAAAACAATTCCTATTTGCCCATGCTAATAACCTTTGAGATTTGTAACACAAATATACAGGTTTCTATGGCATATATTGATGATTTTGAAATTCTTTTAAGATGTTTTTTTAAGTATGCAGTGGGAGGTGGGTTAAAGTTACATTATCAAACATTAAATACATTTAATAATGGTTAAAACATTAATAATCCCAGCTCTCCTGCTTATTAACTGTATGACCTTTGGCAATTTTTTTTTCAAGGCCCAGATTACTGATATATAATATGAAATATCTATCTTGTTGTGAGGAAGGGGGAGTCTATGAGTAATTGCCTGGGCCACAGCCTGATGCATGAGAAAAAAAATCAATAAATGCTAGTTATTTTTATTACTATGAATTGTGTGATGCCCAACATCACACATCTAATAAGTGTCAGGGTCCAGAACTGACCCAGGGTTTGTAAGCAAGGGCTTGTTCTGGGTTTCAGGCAGCACCAGAGGTTTCTTTTCTTTAACTGCAGGCTTCTGTGGTTCAAGTGCGTGGTCCTATTACCTGACATTTCCCCCAGGCCTCAGAAAAGACCTCACTGAGAGAAACTGATGGGACTACATTAGAGACTTTCTTTCCCCACGTTTTCTCCCCATAAAGCCACAGCAATTCTCCCAGTCTCCCTTGCCCTATTTGAAAACTGCTAAATAAATGTAAATAAAACTCCTAAATCAGTTACTGAAAGGGTTAAATGAAATTGTGGGGAAGCAACACACTAAGTGTAACACTTAGTGCTTAATTTGCTGAAATATAAAATTTGCAGACTCTGGTTTTCTAAAAAGAAAGAATGAGGTCACAGACCACAGGAAAGGCCATTTAATGCCACACACCCACCCTTTCCACCCCCGAAGTAGGTACCAAGGGCATTTAATGCCACATCACTCCAAAGTAAGTGCTGGAGGAAGAAGTTTGAGGCTGTGCAGATCAAATAGTTGAGAGTTTAGGGAGAGTAGGGACTGTGTCTATACTCTTGGACACCAAGTCAAAGCATGTACAAAGTAGGTGCTTAAGAAATGGGAATGCATTTCCCATATGATTTTCCTGGTGGTGTCTCCCCAGATACTCTTGATGTTCTGGGTTGTCCTGTTGGCTGAACAAATTGCCTGTTTCTTTGATCTAGAAAAATAAGAGTCTAGACCAACACTGGCTAATATTATTGATGTCACCAGCCACATGAGGCAACTGAGTACTTGGAATGTGGCTAGTCATGTCCAGTATTGTAAAATACACACTGGAGATTGAAGACAATGTGAAGAAAAGATGTAAAATATCTAATATTTTAAAAACTATACGTCAAACAATGATAATGTTTTGATATATTGGGTTAAAGGAAGTATATTATTAAAAATAATTTTCCATGGCTTTGTATTTTTATAATGTGGCTACTAGACATTGGGATTTACAGATGTGGCTCGCATTATATTTCTCTTGGATAATTCGAGGATTAACGATGCAATTGTGCATTGAGTGTCTAGTGTTTGCTGTGGCAGGTGTTGGTGAGCCCGACTCCCGCCCACTCGGAAGGCACATTCTCGTGGGGAAAAGCACCATAATGTGGGAAGCACGTCTGCTCTCACTAACTCCTGTCATCTCGCCTGCACCCTCCACGTGTACCCTACCCCATCTAATAGGTCCAACCCCAGAACACGGGGAGAAACGCTTCCGGTGGTTTTGGGCTTCTGGTGGGTTTGAATTTCCGCAGCGCTTCTCACGGGGAAAAGTTACATGGAGGCATCCGTTCCGCAGGTAGTTTGGGTCACCCCACAGACAGCGGATGCCAGGGCTCTGGATGCCCAGTTCCTTGGTCTTTTCAGAACATCCCTGGATACAAAGTACGACGTCCACGCGTGGGAGGCTCAGGGTCTGGCAGTGTGCAAGTCACTTTGAGCACAGGTCATGTGGTATACGGTTACACGGTGGGGCGGGACAGTCACGTGGGGAGCATAGCGTTGCCATGTTTCTTTGTCTCGCGAAGCCGGGGAGCTGATTGGGCTCATCCAGCGTGTTCCCACGCTCCCTGACCCGGAAGGAAAGGAACGCTCCTCACATGGACCCTGACGGCCACGTGGTCAGGTGCCTGTGGGAACTGTGGGGCCTGTGAGTTGAGTCTTCTGTTGTTCCGAAGGCAATCGGTCCTCCGCCAGTTATTTATCCAAGATTTGCTGCTAGATTTTTGCCTCTGTGGAGTTCCGTGAGACCTTAGCCCTTTAGAGAGGCTGGGCCTGGGCAGGTCAGGTTTTCGGAGTCTGAAGGTGGAAAAACTGGAGTTAAGAATGAAAAAGGAAATAGGGAATGTGATCAGACCCAGAGACCTGATTTTCTCTGCCATTTAGGACAGAAGAAAAAAAAAAAAGTCCTCAGTAATTTGTCTTGATAACTAAAATGCAGGTGACTTTGAAATAGATTTTTTTAAAAGCTATACGTGTGGGCACTAACCAATATTTCTACAAACTCCAGGTTAGGACTAGAAAGCTGCGGGCCTCCTACAGATGGACTTTCCAGATGGCTTGGCTGTAAAGAACCTGCCTGCCAAGCAGGAGAGGCAGGTTCCATCCCTGGGTTGAGAAGGTGTCCTCTGGAGGAGAGAATGGCAACCCACTCCAGTATTTTTGCCTGGATAATCCCATGGACAGAGGAGCCTGGTAGGCTACAGTCCATGGGGTCGCTGAGAGTAGGACAGGACTTGGCTACTGAACAACAACAAATTCCTGCAAACGACTTTGAATTCTCCATTAGCAGAGTTAAGCAGCCAGCCCAGCTCTCAGGAGGAAACACATGGCAATGGCTTGGCCCCTGGAGGTTTGTCTGCAGAATCCCTGGACTTCACTTATTTGGAGGATCCTGAGGCACAAGTTGGTCTGCGCTGTGATTCATGGGTCTGACAGAAGTCTTATTTTTTAAAAACTCTTTGTGACAGCCTTCCATTCTTAGAAGCTGAGTCTCTAAGAAGTTTTTCTTTTACTGTTGATTTTTATTGGCAATACTTTGAAACTGTGACAATGCTACATTTCCAAAACATCCCTTGAAACGTAGAGGGTCTCTGGTATGTTGCCCCAAGCCTTGGATTTAACTGTGGAGTTAACCTAAAAGAAGATGACATCCTGCCATGTGGCATGTACTGGAAAGAGGCCCCTCTGCTGTGGACATTAGGAGATCTCTGCTTATCACCTCAGTGGCCTTGGGACACTTGCTGGCTGCCTTGGAGCTCTTTCTCTGTGTATAGCCCACCAACCAGGTGGCGGTGAGGGGAACTGCAAACCCATGTGTAAGCTTCCCTGGAAAGTGCAGAACATTGTACAAGGTCAGTTATTACATTGCTGTCTTCATTCTCTTTCCTAGGGACTCATCTTTGTCCTACCCCCTTCTCTCAGTTGTGAGCCCTGCTCTGTGTCACCCTCATGTTAGCAGCCCTCTACCCTCTACCCCCTTCCCCTCAGCGTCTCATCCCCTATTGAACATCAAGTGAAAACTAAATGCCGCCTGGCGCCAGAGGAAGTTGTCCTGTAATAGATACTTCGTGGTGTCAGAGAGCAGGGATCCTGTGCACTTTGTCAACCAGTCCCTTAAAGTCTTCTGTAAAAGGGAGCCTGGCTTATTTACATACAAACTTTGTCTCCCTGGCCCTAAGTCCCTCTCACCTCCAATTCTAAAATGAGCTCCCATAGGGATCAGAGGAAAGGGAGGTGTTTGGGGCAATGTGCGCACTTTTCCTGAATGTTTTGTCCTTTGGATTATTTGTGCTGCTCTGCCCAATTAGCAAGGATAATGAGCCAGTTAGCAGGGGGAAAACGCTGCCCTCTTTAAGTTTCAAAGACGAACTCCTTGAGGATGTTGGAAACAGAAGTAGATAAGGAATCTTCATGCCTGTTTCATCACTCTGTCCCTATTTCTTCTTAAATTGCCACATTTAGGCAACTTCCTTTAGAGAGGAGAGTAGCAGAATTAAAATTAATAAGAAAACAAAAAGACTAAATTGTCAACTCAGTGATGACAGAGACTGTGCCTTGTTCATCTGGGTATTCCCCCTGTCTGTAACAGACAGTACCTAAGTATTTGATCATTGAAAACATTGAAAAACACAGGAACCCGATCTAATCTTCACCCGTAATTACTGGAAGACATACTCAAACCATTATTTGCCCTTCACTTAACCAACTCAATTTACTCCTGTGTGCTCTGCCCCACTATCAGTACTTACAGAGATCCAATTACATTTCTGATTACCTGAATGGATTTATGGAAACTATTTTCTGTTTTTGAATGTAGCTTATATGTCAGTTTACTCATAATGTAGTTGCCACAATCTGAGTGTTAATTCTAAATAATTGAAGAATTATGTTTATTATAAACATCCCAGCAATGAAATTTCTCCTTATAAAAATGAAATCTGGCTTTAAATAGTATCAAGAATTTTTTTTCCTGATTGAAAAAAATTCAGAATTTTTATAAAATTTCAGAGGGTCATAGATCTATAAAGCCTCACATTAAACCTTTATCATAGTGTAAGGGGAGAATGGAGCCCTGAAAGGCCCACACATTTAATGGGTGAGCAGAGCAGGGGATTCAGAGAAAGTAAGGCCATCATCAGAGAGGTGAGAGGAAAACCAAGATTACTGGTTTTGAAAGCAAGGGAGGGGTTTCAGGAAATAATGGGTGGGGACTTCCAGTTGAGGTGGTATGGTAAAGTCACGTTTTGAAGCTGCCCTTGTGCTCCAAGCACATGGCAATGAGTTAAAGTGTAAAAATAGGAAACTCGAAAGGCGCAGCCAGGTTCAAGAGCAAGAAAAATACCCCTGTGGACCAGGAGTAGAACAGAAACTGAATGTTGAGTGCAGTTGGAGCTCCTGGCAGATCCTCCAGGCAAGAGCATCCAGGAGTTGAGTTCCTTTGCAGAAAGGGGGAACATCATTGTCCCCTGTGAGGAGGGGGACTGGTGTGGGTCACTACCTAAATTAGGATGGAGGTCCACCTTAGTGAGTGCAACCACCAAGGAAACAAAGAAAGCAAGCCCAGCTAGCCTACTGGCTCTGTGACTGAATCAGTTTCATTTTTTTTTTTTTTTTTCTCTCTTAATTGTGGGTCGCTTTTTCCTGCTTCTTTGCATGCTTTGGTGCCTTTTGTTTGGAGGGCAGCAGACATTGTGAATTTTGCCTGTTGGTGCTGGATATCTATGTATTCTTATAAATACTATCAATATTCGTTCTGGGATGCAGTTACTTGGAAATAGTGTAATCCTTTTCAGTCTTGCTATTCAGATGGCTCGGTAGAAGGAATCAACGGTGCTCATTCTAAGTTAATTCTTCCCCATACTGAGGGAAGACTCTTCTGAGCACTCAGCCCGAAGCCCTGAGCATAATGGAGGCTTTCCAGTCTGGCTGGAGCATGTGTTATTCCTGGCCCTGTATCCCTACCTGACTCTGTTCCCTTTAATCTTTTTTGGTGAGAGTTCCTTCACCCTCTGGTAGTTTCCTCCTGTGCTTGTGCTGCTCCACTGAAAACTCCAGGGGGACCTCCTGCAGATCTCTGGAGTTCACCCTCTGGGCCCCTGCCTTCTCTCTGGTCTTCTGTTGGGTGGATTCTAGCTGCCTCGTTCTCCCCACTATCTTGGCTCTGGCTTCTCCACTCAGGGGTCTGCCTGGGTTCTCCCTTTCTGCTGCTCACTTTGGAAACATCTGTGATGGCAAGATCTGGGGCAACGGCAATGATTATAGGCCTTTCCTTGTTTCCCATCTCTTAGGGTCCACTGTCCTTTACTGCCTCCTGTCCAATGTTTGGAGAAGCATTGTTTCATCTCTTTTGCCTGTTTTGTGGTTGCTCCAGATGGAAGGGTGAGTCTTAACACTGGAACTCAATTTTGGCCCTAAGTGGAAGTTTTTGAAATTACTCCTTGGTAGGAAACTGGTTTCTTTTTGGTTTGCTTTTAAGGGTTAGAATTGCTTAAGCATGCTTATGTTTTGAGGAAAAATTAAAGATGTTAAAAATATGAGAAACAGGAGTTCCCCAGAGGAGGTGGAAGGAGATGGGAAGGTAGCTTTGATGAGCATAAAATACACCTCTTTGCCTGAAATGAGCTGAAACTAAATAATGTAGGATGCCACTGTAGATCAGGAATGGTTTCTCATAGGAAGTTAAGAGGTTAGCCCCTGTGAGTAGGAATGAGGTATTGAGGTTAACAGAGGTGGGGAATGTGAGGAGTAACCTTTTGGAGAATAGAATAAAGGACTGAGTAGGTGTAAGACCAAGTGTTTCAAAGACTGTTAAGGGCCCTGATGAGGGACTTTCCTGGTGGTCCTGTGGTTGAGACTTCCTTCCAAAGCAGGGGCTGTGGGGTTCGATCTCTGGTCAGAGCTAGGATCCCACTGTGCCTTGGGGCCAACTGCTCCCCCCACCCCCCAAACATAAAGCAGAAGCAATATTGTAACAAAGTCAATAAAGATTTTTAAAAGAGCCCACCTGAAATAAAAGAAAAAAGGGACCTGGTGAGTTTGAGCATTTATTCTCATTAATAAATATGAAGTTTTCTAGCATATTGGTTGATGTATAGTGGTTATTAGAAATAGTTGAATCTTGATAATAAGATGCCCGGTTTACATCTCTGGTAACAAGAAACTGCAAGAATAAGCCGCAAATGGATTCATTATGTTTTGATGAGGTAGAGAGCCAAGTTAGTAATATGGAGTTTAGGGGAGACACTGTTAGGGATTTAGATGAAGCTTCTATAGTTGGGGTCCCGTGGTGCACAGGAGGGAGGCAAAAATGAAAGTGTATTTTAATTTTTTTTTTCTTTTGGGGTTAGTGGAGAGGAAAGGATTTGCAGAGACACAGTACCACTATGTTGCACAAGCTTTGAGGGTGTCACTGACACAGAATTCAATGTGGAAGAACCATATATTCAATTATCATTTATCTATTATTGAGTTTTTAATTGAATATCTGTTTCTTATATTTTTGTAGTTGTGCCTTGGCCTTGCAACCAGAATACATAAATACATGCACATATGCCTACATACATGTAAACTATTCTTCGAAATTTAGGCTACCTGGAGGTATTAGCAGATTTTTTTTCGACATATCCCACAGCAGTTTAGAACAGAGCAAATATTGTGTATTTTAAATCAATGATAGGCCCCCTGATGTCTTGATATTAGTTAGAGGGTACTCACTGGCATGTGATAGATAGTTTAATGGGGGAAAAAGGTAGGGTGGGTCAGATTGGCCCCCAAATGCCCTTATTTTCTCACTAGTATTCCTCTACATTTTATATTAAAGATATTGAGGTTAAGAGAGGCAAAGTCCCTTGCTGAGAAATAGTTGAAGGTGAACTCAGACTTCTAGATTAGGAGTCTAGCTCTGCATTTACCATTTCATGCCCATGATGGTTAATTTCGTGTGTCAGTTTGGCTAGGCCACAGTTCCCAGTTACTTGGTCAAATGTTGTTCTAGATGTTTTTGTGAAGGTATTCCTCTCTCTCTTTTGGATGAGCTTCACTTTGAAACAGATAGACTCTAAGTGAAACAGATCATCCTCTATCATGTGAGTGGGCCTTATCTCATCAGTTGACTGTCTTAATAGAAAAAGACTGACCTCCCTAGAAGAAGAAGAGGAGATTCTGCCAGGAGACCGCCTTCAGACTTGGACTTCATCTCTTCCTTCTGTGTCTAGTCTGCTGGCCTACCCTGCAGATAATGTTCTTAACCAAAAACTGTTGAATCTTAAAGAATTTAGTAAGCAAGATAATGTGTACTATCAGGCACTCCTAAATTGGAAGTGTTATAAAGGGATAGTGAATCTCATAGTCTTTGAAATTTAGTCCTTATTTTAGAAGTCGTGGAAAAATGAATCTAGCCAGGAAGGAAACTGCCCCAGGTAACTGTAAGTATCAATGCACTGACTTTTCATGTTTTTTTTTTTTTAATAGTATTATGCTACTTGGTTGAAAGATGGTGAATTTAATTACAAAGTTTTCTTTACATTGTTTGGTTGGATGTAACGACTGAGTCTCTTTCTCTAATAGAAATATAAATCTCGTACCATAAAAATTCACCCTTTCCAAATATGTAGTTCAGTGGTTTTTAGTATATTCACAACATTGTGCAATCATTTCCATTATGTATTTCCCAAACATTTTTATCATCCCAAACTGAAACCCCGTAACATTTAGCAGTCACTCTTCACCTCCTGGAAACTTCCCTTCCACAACTCCCGGAAACCGCTGATCTCTCAGTCTCTGTGTATTTGTCTATTCTGGACATTATTACATAAATGGAATCATCTAATTACATCTATAAGCCATCTGTATAGTAAACTATAGACCTTTCCATCTTAGTTTATTTCACTAAGTATAATATTTTTCTAGGTTGATCCATATTTTAACATATATTAGTTCTTCATTTTACACGGATGGATAATATTCCGTTGTGTATATATACCAAATTTTGTTTATCCAATCATCAATTGATGGCATTTGGGTTGTATCCACTTTTTGGCTATTATGAATAATGATGCTATGAATATTTGTGTACAAGGTTTGTGTGAACATGTTTCCAAGCCTCTTGGGTATACATCTAGCGGTGGAAATGCCTGGTTGTATGGTAACTTTGTTTAACTTTTTGAGAATCAGGTTGTTTTCCAAAGTGGCTGTACCATTTTACATTTCCAGAAGCAAAGTAGAAAGGTTCCAATTTCTTTGCATCCTCACCAACACTCTTTATTGTGCTTTTTTCTGATTATAGTCATTCGAGTGAGTGTAAAGTGATGT
Organism: Bison bison bison; assembly: GCF_000754665.1. NCBI lineage: Eukaryota > Metazoa > Chordata > Mammalia > Artiodactyla > Bovidae > Bison > Bison bison. The sequence continues at coordinate 2,432,992 of NW_011494813.1, read as the reverse complement.
GTCATTTTGGTTTTGATTTGCATTTTCCTGATGACTAACGATGTTCAACATCTTTTTATGTACTTGTTGGCCATCTGTATATCTTTTGTGAAGAAATGTCCATTTGTCCATTTTTAAATTGGATTATTTGTCTTTTTGTGGTTGAATTGTAACTATTCTTTATTTATAATAAAGATTAGGATTACTAGAACCTAATCAAATAATATGATTTGCAAATATGTTCTTCCATCCTGTGGGTTTGTCTTTTCATTTGGTAGTATCCTTTAAAGCACAGAATTTTTATTTTGACAAAGTCTATTTTTTTTCTTTGATTGCTTAGGCTTTGGGTGTCAGGTCTAAGAAACCACTGTATAATCTATGGTCACAGAGATTTACCTCTGTTTTCTTATAAGAGTTTTATAGTTTCAGCGTTTATATCTGTCTCTGTGCTTGATTTGTAGTTACTTTTTGTGTATGGTATGAGGTAGAGATCCAAATTCTTTTCTTTTTTTTTGCCTGTGAATATCTACTTTTCCCAGCACCATTTGTTGAAAAGATTGTTCTTTCCTACTTAGATTTGGTCAAGGTCTCCTTGACCAAAATGAATTGAGGAATATGAGAATAATATTTCTTACCAAATAAGGCAATATTTATGGACCCTCAATTCTGTTCCACTAATCTATATGTCTACTTTTATTCCAGTACCGTAAAGTCTTGATTACTGCATCTTTCTAATCAGTCGCTCAGTCATGTCTGACTCTGCGACCCCATGGACTGCAGCACACAAGGCTATCTTTCTAGTAAGTTTTGAAATTGGGGATGTTTTTCAAGATTGTTCTGGTTATTCTGCCTCCCTTGAATTTCCACCTGAATTTTATGATCAGTCTGTCGGCTTTTCAAACAGCCAGCTGGAATTTTGATAGGAATGGCGTTGAGCCTGTAGACTAACTGGGGAAGAGTATTGCCATCTTCGTTTTAAAGCTTCTGACCCATTAACATAGGATATTCATTCATTTAGATATTTGTTACTATCTTTCAACAGTGCTTTGTAGTTTTCAGAGTATAGCCTTTATACTTCATTTGTTAAATTTAGTCCTAAATATTTTTATTTTATTTTTTTATTAATTACTTTTTCTTGGAGTGTAGTTGCTTTAAAATGTTGTGTTGGCTTCTACTGCAGAGAAAAATGAATCAGCCATACATAGACATATATCCCCTTCCTTTTTGGACTTCCTTCCAATTCAGGCCACCACAGAGCTTAAGTAAAGCTCCCTGTACCATGCATGTGGTCCCATCGCTTGTCTGTTCTATAGATCCTGTCAGGAGCGCACTGTATCTGAGTCAGTCCCAGTCTCCTCGTTCCTCCTACCCAACTCCTTTCCCTCTTGTTATCCATGCATTTGTTTCCTACCTTTGTGTCTGTATTTCTGCCTTGCAGATAAGGTCATCTATACCGTTTTTCTAGATTCCATGTATATGTGTTATTTTCCAATATTTGTTTTTCTCTTTCTGACTCACTTCATGCTGTTTGACAGTCTCTAGGTCCATGCACATCTCTACAAATGACCCAGTTTCATTCCTTTTTATGTCTGAATAATATTCCATTGTATACAATAAATGGAATTGTTTTCTTAATTTCCATTTTGGACTGTTCATTACTAGTGTGTATAAATACAATCTATTTTCGCACATTATTCTTGTACCCTGCAACCTTTCTGTACTCTTTTATTAGTTTCAGTGCTTTTATAGTAGATTGCTGAGGATTTTCTGTATGTAAGTTTGTCATCTTCAAGTAGAGATAGTTTTACTTGTTTCTTTCCAATTTGGATGCCTCTTTCTTTCTTCTTCTACCCCCTCATCCCACCTTCCTGCATCGTTCCCTCTCTCTTGCTTTCTTGCATTTTCTTTTTGGTCTAATTGTCCTTGTTAAAATGTTGAAAACAAGAAGTAACAGTGTAAATCCTTCTCTTATTCTTGATCTTAGGGGAAAAGCATTCATTCTTTCATCAAGAAGTATGATCTTTGTTGTTGATTTTTTATAGATGCATTTTTCATATTGAGGATGTATCATTCTATCCCCAAATTTTTTTTTAATTTTATTTTATTTTTAAACTTTACAATATTGTATTAGTTTTGCCAAATATCGAAATGAATCCGCCACAGGTATACCTGCGTTCCCCATCCTGAACCCTCCACCCTCCTCCCTCCCCTCCCCTCCCTCTGGGTCATCCCAGTGCACCAGCCCCAAGCATCCAGTACCGTGCATCGAACCTGGACTGGCGACTCGTTTCATACATGATATTATACATGTTTCAATGCTATTTTCCCAAATCTCCCCACCCTCTCCCTCTCCCACAGAGTCCATAAGACTGATCTATACATCAGTGTCTCTTGTGCTGTCTCGTACACAGGGTTATTGTTTCCATCTTTCTAAATTCCATATATATGCGTTAGTATACTGTATTGGTGTTTTTCTTTCTGGCTTACTTCACTCTGTATAATAGATTCCAGTTTCATCCATCTCATTAGAACTGATTCAAATGTATTCTTTTTAATGGCTGAGTAATACTCCATTGTGTATATGTACCACAGCTTTCTTATCCATTCATCTGCTGATGGGCATCTATATTTTACCATGAAGGGGATTGGATTTTGCAAAACGCTTTTTATGCATCTATTGAGATAATCATGTGAGTGACTTTTTTGTACTTTATTCAGTTGATATGGTGAAATAATTGGCTTTTGGATGTTGAACTACCAACTTTACATTCCTGGATTAAATCCTAATTGATCATCACATGTAATTCCTTTTTATATAATGCTGGGTTTGGTTTGCTAGTATTTTATTTGTTGCTGTTGTTCAGTCACTAGTCTTGTCTGACTCTTCATGACCCCATAGACTGCAGCATGCCAGTCTTCCTTGTCCTTCACTGTCTTCCGGACTTTGCTCAGATTCATGTCTGTTGAATTGGTGATGCTGTCTAACCATCTTATCCTCTGCTGCCCCCTTCTCCTTTTGCCTTCAGTCTTTCCCTGCATCAGAGTCTTTTTCCTGTGAGTTGGCTCCTAGCCTCAGGTGGCCAAAGTATTGGAGCTTCAGCTTTAGCATCAGCCCTTCCAGTGAATATCCAGGGTTGATTTCCTTTAGGATTGACTGGTTTTATCTCCTTAAAGTCCAAGGGGCTCTCAAGAGTCTTCCTCAGCACCACAATTCAGAAGCATCAATTCTTTGGCACTAAGCCTTCCTTATGGTCCAACTCTTGGTTTCTCAAGAGACAAGATATTTGTCTTGTAACAGGATATCTGTGTCTATATCAGTGAAATACGGATTTTGTTTTCTTGGTACATCTTTATGTTCTTGGTATCAGGGTAATACTGGCATCACAGAACAAGTTAGGAAGTGTTCCCTCCACTTCTGCTTTTTGAAAGAGTGTGTGAATGTTCTTTAAATGTTGAGAAGAATTTACAGGCTTTTTTTGTGGGTAATTTTGTGATTACTAATTTAATCTCTTGTCACAAGTCTATTCAGAAATTTTATTTCTTCTTGAATCTGTTTTTGTAGTTTGTGTCTTTGTGTACATATAATTTAGGTTATCTAATTTGATGGCTTACAGTCATTTTTAGTATCTCCTTATAATCCTTTTTATTTTTGTAACTGTATGTGTGTGTGTGTGTGCACACGCACACATGTGCACAGCCGTGTCTGACCAACTCTTTGTGACCTCATGGACTGTAGCCTGCCAGGCTCCTTTGTCCATGGAATTTTCCAGGCAAGAATACTGGAGTGAGTTGCCAGTTCCTCCTCCAGGGGATCTTCCTGACCCAGGAATTGAACCCACATCTCTTGCATCTCCTGTCTTGGCAGGCAGATTCTTTACGACCGCACCACCCGGGAAGCCCATTAATTTTTGTAAAGTCAGTAATAGTGTCCCGTCTTTAATTCTTGATTTTAGTCACTTGAGTCCAGTCTCTTCTTTTCAGTCAGTCTAACTAAAGTTTTGATTTCACTGATCTTTTCAAAGAGCCAACTTTTGGTTTTGTTGATTATTCTTTATTTTCATATTTTATATTTCCACAGTAAGCATTGTTTTCTTCCTTCTGCTTGCATTTGGTTTACTTTACTCTTTCTTCTTCTGGTTTCCTAAATGTGGAAGTTTAGGTTATTGATTTGAAGTCTTTTTTTTTGTTAGTATAGGCATTTACAGGGGTGGTGAATAATTTTACATGTCAGCTTGGGCTAAGCTATCTCCTAGATAGCTGGGAGAACAGTGTTTCTGGATGCATCCGTTTGGGTCTCTCCCGAAGAGATTGATACTTAAATCAGTAGACTACCTAAATGTGATGGTCCTCACTAATGTAGATGGACATTATCCAATCCCTTGAAGGGTCTGATTAGAACAAAAAGGTGGAGGAAGGGTAAGTTCACTCTTTCTTCTTGAGTTGAGATATCCATCTTCTCCTTGCCCTTGGACATCAGCCATCCTGGTTCTTGGACCTTGAAAGTGAAAGTGAAAGTGAAGTCGCTCAGTCGTGTCCGACTCTTTGCTACCCCATGGACTGTAGCCCACCAGGCTCCTCCATCCATGGAATTTTCCAGGCAAGAGTACTGGAGTGGGTTGCCATTTCCTTCTCCAGAGGATCTACCCCACCCAGGGATCAAACCCAGGTCTCCCGCATTGCAAACAGATGCTTTTACCATCTGAGCCACGAGGGAAGCTTGGACCTTGAGACAGACTGAATTACACTACCTAGTTTCCTGGTTCTCCAGCTTGTACAGGGCAAGTGTGGGACTTCTCAGCTTCCATAATCCTGTGAGCCAATTCCTATAATAAATCTTCTGTTGTATGTATCCTGTTGGGTTTTGTTTCTCTGGAGAACCCTAATACAAATATCCTTCCATGTATGGACCATGCTTTATTGTTTCTTTGCATGCCTCGTGATTTTTTTTAGATAATCAGACATTTAATGTAATGTGGCAATTCTGGAAATCAGAGTTTCTTCCTCCCCAGGGTTTTCTATTGTTTATTTTTGGTTTTGTTTGTTTAGTAACCTTTCTGCAGCAATCCCATGAAGCCGGCATTCTTTTTTGTGTTTCTACTTGGTTTCCACTTGATTATCATAGTGGTCTGCTGATTAGATAGGGATTTCCTTACATACCTGGAACCAAAACATTTCCCAGTCTTTGCTGAGGGGCTCTCTGTGTGTTTTGAAGTACAGCTTCAAACCTTCATCCCTTAATCAGACAGGTTCTGCCTTAACCTTCTCTTCCTATTTGCACAGAACCTCCAGATCATCCAGAATTTAGGCCCTAAATTCAGGTCTTTCTTAAGCATGTACACGGCTCTGGGAATGTGCACAGAGCTACTTGTGTTTGTGGCTTTCTTAATTCCCAGAAGCATGGCAGAGCTTTTCAAAGCCCACAAAGATTCTCCTTCCCAAGCTTTTCCTTTTAACATTTTTGGTTAGCCTATTATTTTCCCCAAGCTTTATTCACCACCTTAGGCAGCTTCAGAGTTGAGCAGCTGCCTGTAATTTTTGACGAATGCACCTGGAGGAGAGACTTTTTGCACTGGTTGAGCTGAGTGAGGTCAAATAAAGGCATCACTTCAAGTGGGGTCTTCTAGGGAACTAACAGGTCAGATAACGACATTTCTCTTGGAATGAAAGTTAACAGAGCCCCACCTCATTCTTCTCCCTCCAGCAGCTGCCAGTCTGCTGATTTTTTTTTAAATTATTTATTTTTAACTGAAGGATAATTGTTTTACGATATTGTGTTGTTTTTTTGCCATATATCCATATGAATCAGCCATCAGATCAGATCAGATCAGTCGCTCAGTCGTGTCCGACTCTTTGCGACCCCATGAATCGTAGTCACCCTGTTTATTTAACTTATATGCAGAGTACATCATGAGAAACGCTGGACTGGAAGAAACACAAGCTGGAATCAAGATTGCCTGGAGAAATATCAATAACCTCAGATATGCAGATGACACCACCCTTATGGCAGAAAGTGAAGAGGAACTCAAAAGCCTCTTGATGAAAGTGAAAGTGGAGAGTGAAAAAGTTGGCTTAAAGCTCAGCATTCAGAAAACGAAGATCATGGCATCTGGTCCCAT
>NW_011494813.1:2423982-2426530 GCF_000754665.1 Bison bison bison | reverse complement strand
GGAGAAGACCCTTGAGAGTCCCTTGGACTGCAAGGAGATCCAACCAGTCCACTCTGAAGGAGATCAGCCCTGGGATTTCTTTGGAGGGAATGATGCTAAAGCTGAAACTCCAGTACTTTGGCCACCTCATGCGAAGAGTTGACTCAATGAATCAGCCATAGGTATACATATATCCCCTCCTTCTTGAATCTCCCACCTCCCACACCATCCCACTCCTCTAGGTTGTCACAGAAGCCAGATTTGAGTTCCCTGAGGCATACAGCAAATTCCCACTGACTATTTTACATATGGTAGTGTATATGTATCCAAGTCAGCTGAGTTTTACTCTGATTGTGAGCTGTCAGTTTTCAAGGCTACTGTGGAGCTAGAGAGGAGCAGTGAGCACAGGGCAAATGAAAATGCCTCGAAGCACATTGTTCTTACCAAGATTAAGCAGTTTGCCTTGAAAAACCACTATGCAGATTTCTGGGATCTTTTGATCAATTTCTAGAATTCTTAAAATACTTAACCTGACAATTGTTTGTGAGTTTTCTAGTTGCTTTAATGGAGAAAATGAAGAGAGAATTTCTGTAGTTCCTTGATCTGCCATTTTTGCTGACATCATTTCCCTGGCCCACTGAATTGTGATGTATCAATAGATTATATATATCTTGAGATCCAATTAGAAAGGCAGTACATGAAGTGCCAGTTATCCTGTTCATGTGTAGGAAGGAGAATGTTAAGAGGTCTCACATATGTTGAGGAATTTGCTTTCAGTCTTTTCTTGAACTTCTCTTGGTGCAAGAATCAGAGGAATCAAGGAGCAGCTTGTATTCAGCAAGACTGTTTTCACATTGCTGGTCTACCACATCGTTCCTGTAAACCACACTCCTGTGCATTTGTGTTTTTGCCTCTCCATCTTCCATAATAGCTTTCCTGTGATTAGACTTCCCAGGGTGAGGACTGAATCATTCCACTGAGAGAGTCTGATGTAAGAACTGCTGTGTTGTAAAAACTTTCCCTGCACATTCAAGAAGGAAAGCTACTTAAAAGAATGGGTGCCCTTAACTATTTGTATCATTGATGACAACAAGTTAATATTATGTAGTACTTTTGTAAGACTGTTCCAAGGTGAATAAAAAGAAACAATAGGTGTTTAGTTTCTTTCTTTTTTTCTTATCTCCTTAATAATACTTGCACATATAAGCACAAGTTGCCTGTTGCTAATAAGCAACAGTAGTCATTTTAGCATATATTCAGTCAGTAAATTCTGTAATGAACCCAGGTAAATAAGTTCACTCCCTCAGCAAGGAGATGGTGAGAACTTACTATGGACTAGGCATATGATTAAGTTTGTTGCTCTCATTCTCCCAGAATTCCAGAATTTTCCTATTCCTTCCATATCTTGGGTGTAAACTATGAAATTGACTTCGTTACTTCTCTTGCTTTATCCAGAAACACAGAACAAAGTGATCTATATGCCACACAAAATATTCAGTGCTCCCTCTGCTTTCTCACAGACACACAAACACATCATACACACGAAGTGAAACAGGAAAACTGCCTATAAAATCAAGGAATGTTAAGTGCAAATAATTTTTTAAGCTCATACCACTTCCTGAGACAAGGCATACTAGGGCACGGTCATCTGTTTTTTCTGGTCCTGCTCAACATCCAGAGATACACTTAGATCCTAATTAGAGATTTGGGGATCGTGGGGGCAATTCTCCTCTTGAAAGTTTCCACCTCTACATCCAGTACGTGCCTGGTATCATATTCAAAAATATTTCATGAATTTACTGGGTAGAGTTCAGAATTTGCTGGTTTAGCCTCAGAAGTGATGAGATTGCCAAGATTTTCCAGTTTTCTGCGTGTCACCTTGTTTCCTCTTTGTACATAAGCTTGCAAGGTCTGCCCGGGGCTGGGTACTCCCAGTCCTGTGGGGGAGGGTGGGAACGCTGGCAGCTGCCAGGACGGCTGTGGCGGTAGACGGCTGGATGCAGGTGCACAGCCTGCCTCGATTTGACAGGCTTTAAGGCTCGCATTATCTCTAGTGGTATCCAATATCCTGACCAATATGGTCCTTCAAAACAACAGAAGCAACCCAGTAATGCAACTTCATCAGGGCATCCAGTTCCATAATATTCACTCAGATCTACGTAGATAAAACATCTGCAATGTGGTTTTTTGTGTGATTTGCATGGTCCCCCGTCCCAGCAGCTTAGAAATTAAATCATGCCCCTGACGTTATGATGCATTGGTGTTTGCATGATATTTTTTTCACTTACACCCTGTATGCTCTGTAAAGATTAGAACTTTTAAGGGTGTGTAACAGTTCCTTGCCAGAGCAGTTCAAGGGACAGGTAGTAACTGCTGGGTGAATTATTCTTCTGGTAGAAAGTTGGTGTAGAATTCTGAAGCTGTACAATGTTCATTCGGAGAAGGCAGTGACACCCCACTCCAGTACTCTTGCCTGGAAAATCCCATAGATGGAGGAGCCTGGTGGGCTGCAGTCCATGGGGTCGCTAAGAGTCGGACACGACTAAGTGACTTCACTTTCACTTTTCAC
>NW_011494813.1:2418461-2423882 GCF_000754665.1 Bison bison bison | reverse complement strand
AACCCACTCCAGTGTTCTTTCCTGGAGAATCCCAGGGATGGGGGAGCCTGGTGGGCTGCCGTCTATGGGGTTGCACAGAGTTGGACACGACTGAAGTGACTTAGCAGCAGCAGCAGCAGCAGCAGCAAGTTCATTTGCCTCTGGTTTGGAGAGTCTAGTCTCATTGTCTGATGAATGAACTTAGTCCCCATCCACCACTAACTAACTAGACCATGGATGAGTCACTTGAGTTTTCTAAATCTCCATTTTCTTGGCTGGAAATTAAAACAAATAACCCCTGCCTGGCGGCCTTATGAGGTAGTTTTGAGAATGAAATGATAAGAATGTGTGTGAAAGTAGTTTGGAAATGACTGTTAGAGGCAGATAAGAGCTCAAGATTACCTCTCCTCCCTGCCAGGTTCTCACCTCGAGAGAGAAGAACCAGCCAAATAGGGCTTCAGAGTGCCATCCTGTTAGAGCTGTAGCAAACAAAATTTGGGGCTTGGGAAATTGGAATTGGAGAATGTGGCTTAGACCTGAGGCTAAAATTGTGTCCCCTGCCTCCCACCTCAAATAAAAACCTTTGTATTGGCAAAGAGAGCCAAATTGACTGGGCAGCAGTCCAGTCTACTCACTGCCAATTCAAGGATGCTTCTGGAGGATGAGAGGAGCTGGGACACAGAATGGCAAGCAGTCCACACACACAATGGAGGTGCGGGTCCTCCCACAGTGGTCAGTGCTCAGAGGTAGGAAGCGCTGGCTCACCCCAGAGGAGGAGGGGGCTTCTACTGCCTGAGCCCACGTGGTCAAAGAGAGCTAGACATCCTGCCACCAATGAGTAGTGACCTGCCATCTCCTCAAGCAGGGAAACAGGCTCCTCAAACAGATGAGCACTCCTCCTTCCTGAGGAGAAGAACAAGTAAGGGGGGGAGTGTTGACTTCATCACTCTAGAGGGAGGAAGTGACTGGAAGTTTGTGGATTTGTGAAGGAGGGCAAGAGTCCCCTCCTGTCGCCCAGTCACGGTGGTGAGGCATACAGAGGGATCAGGGTTTGCCTTTATAGGATTTGCCTATAAGTGAAAAGTCTGAGGAACTTGTTTATTAAGGTACATTGCTGCTGCTGCTGCTGCTGCTGCTAAGTCTCTTCGGTCGTGTCCAACTCTATGCGACCCCATAGACGGCAGCCCACCAGGCTCCCCCGTCCCTGGGATTCTCCAGGCGAGAACATTGGAGTGGGTTGCCATTTCCTTCTGCAATGCATGAAAGTGAAAACTGAAAGTGAAGTCGCTCTGTCGTGTCTGACTCTTAGCGACCCCATGGGCTGCAGCCTACCAGGCTCCTGCGTCCATGGGATTTTCCAGGCAAGAGTACTGGAGTGGGGTACCATTGCTTTCTCCGTAAGGTACATTAGAGGATATTTAACAGTCCCCTCGTTTTGTAGGGAGAAGGGGCCAAGGGCAGGTGGGTGACTGGCTCAATTAGTTGATGTCAGTTTTCTAGTCTTCAGAAAGAAGATTAGGTCTAGAGAACAGAACGCTCACCAGGGAGGGTAGGACTTGGGTGGTGCCCCTGGGCAGCCAGAGACAAGTAGGGGAGTTTGGGAGTGTGTTCTCAAACAGAAGTGTATGTGTGTGTTGTGTTCCAAGTTGCTTCAGCCGCGTCCAACTCTTTGCAACCCTGTGGACTATAACTGCCAGGCTCCTCTGTCCATGGGGATTCTCCAGGCAAGAATACTAGGGTGGTTTGCCATTTCCTCTAGGGGATCTTCCTGACCCAGGGATTGAGCCCATGTCATTTATGTCTACTGGCAGGCAGGTTCTTTACCGCTAGCCCCATCTAGGAAGTCCTTCAAACAGGAGTGTGCATGCTAAGTCACTTCAGTCATGTCTGACTCTTTTTTTTTGGTAAATTTATTTATTTATTTTAATTGGAGGCTAATTACAATATTGTAGTGGTTTTTGCCATACACTGACATGAATCAGCCATGGGTGTATGTGTCCCCCCCATCCTCAACCCACCTTCCACCTCCCTCTCCATCCCATCCCTCAGGGTTGTCCCAGTGCACCGGCCCCTAAGTGCCCTGTCTCATACATCGAACCTGGACTGGCAATCTATTTCACATATGGTAATATACATGGTTCAATGCTATTTTCTCAAATCACCCCATCCTCACCTTCTCCCACAGAATCCAAAAGTCTGTTCTTTATGTCTGTGTTTCTTTTGCTATCTCACATAGGGTCATCATTACCATCTTTCTAAATTCCATATATATATATGTTAATATACTGTATTGGTGTTTTTCTTTCTGACTTACTTCACTTTGTATAATAGGCTCCAGTTTCATCCACCTCATTAGAACTGACTCAAATGTGTTTTTTTTAACAGCTGAGTAATATTCCATTGTGTATATGTACCACAGCTTTCTTATCCATTCATCTGCCAATGGACATCTAGATTGGTTCCATGTCCTAGCTACTGTAAACAATGCTGCGATGAACATTGGAGTACATGTGTCTCTTTCAGTTCTGGTTTCCTTGGTGTGTTTGCCCAGCAGTGGGATTGCTGGGTCATGTGGCAGTTCTATATTCAGTTTTTAAAGGAATCTCCATACTATTCTCCATAGTGGCTGTACTAGCTTGCATTTCCACCAACACTGTAAGAGGATTCCCTTTTCTCCACACCCTCTCCAGCATTTGTTGTTTGTAGACTTTTTGATAGCAGCCATTCTGACTGGCATGAGATGGTACCTCACTGTGGTTTTGACTTGCATTTCTCTAATAATGAGTGATGTTGAACATCTTTTCCTGTGTTTGTTAGCCATCTGTATGTCTTCTTTGGAGAAATGTCTTTTTAGTTCTTTGGTCCATTTTTTGATTGGGTCATTTATTTTTCTGGAATTGAGCTGCATGAGCTGCTTATATATTTTAGAGATTAATTCTTTGTCAGTTGCTTCATTTGCTATTATTTTCTTCCATTCTGAAGGCTGTCAGTAACACAATAATAGTGGGAGACTTTAATACCCTACTAACATCTGTGGATAGATCAACCAAACAGAAAATTAGCAAGGAAACACAAATTTTAAATGATGCAATGTAATAGTTAGACCTAATTGATATCTATAGGACATTTCACCCCAACACAATGAATTTCACCTTTTTCTCAAGTGCATACGGAACATTCTCCAGGTTAGATCACATCCTGGGACATAAATCTAGCCTTGGTAAATTAAAAAAAAATTGAAATCATTTCAAGCATGTTTTCTGATCACAATGCAGTAAGATTAGATGTCAACTACAGGGAAAAAAAAACTATTAAAAATACAAACATATGGAGGCTAAACAACACACTTCTGAATAACCAACAAATCACATAAGAAATAAAAAAGAAATCAAAATATGCATAGAAACAAATGAAAATGAAAACATGACAACCCAAAACCTATGGGATTCAGTAAAAACAGTGCTAAGGGGAAGTTTCATAGCAATACAAGCCTACCTCCAGAAACAAGAGAAAAATAAAATAAATAACCTAACTTTACACCTAAAGCAACTAGAAAAAGAAGAAATGAAGAACCCCAGGATTAGTAGAAGGAAATAAATCATAAATATAGGGCAGAAATAAATGAAAGAGAAACAAAGTAGACTATAGCAAAAATCAACAAAACTAAAAGCTGGTTCTTTGAAAAGATAAATAAATAAGGCAAACCATTACCCATACTCATCAAGAAAAAAAGGGAGAAGAATCAAATCAACAGAATTAGAAATGAAAATGGAGAGATCACAACAGACAACACAGAAATATGAAGGATCATAAGAGACTACTATCAGCAACTATATGCCAATAAAATGGACAACTTGGAAGAAATGGACAAATTCTTAGAAAAGTACAACTTTCCAAAACTGAACCAGGAAGAAATAGAAAATCTTAACAGATCCATCACAAGCATGGAAATTGAAACTGCAATCAAAAATCTTCCAACATTCAAAAGCCCAGAACCAGATGACTTCACAGATGAATTCTACCAAAAATTTAGAGAAGAGCTAACACCTATCCTACTCAAACTCTTCCAGAAAATTGCAGAGGAAGGTAAACTGCCAAACTCATTCTATGAGGCCACCATCACCCTAATACCAAAACCTGACAAAGATGCCACAAAAAAAGAAAACTACAGGCCAATATCACTGATCAACATAGATGCAAAAATCCTTAACAAAATTCTAGCAATCAGAATCCAACAACACATTAAAAAGATCATACACCATGACTAAGTGGGCTTTATCCCAGGGATGCAAGGATTCTTCAATATCCGCAAATCAATCAATGTGATACACCACATTAACAAATTGAAAGATAAAAACCATATGATTATCTCAATAGATGCAGAGAAAGCCTTTGACAAAATTCAACATCCATTTATGATAAAAACCCTCCAGAAAGCAGGCATAGAAGGAACATATATCAACATAATAAAAGCCATATGTGATAAACCCACAGCAAACATTATCCTCAATGGTGAAAAATTGAAAGGATTTCCCCTAAAGTCAGGAACAAGACAAGGGTGCCCACTCTCACCACTACTATTCAACATAATTTTGGAAGTTTTGGCCACAGCAATCAGAGGAGAAAATGAAATAAAAGGAATCCAGATTGGAAAAGAAGTAAAACTATCACTGTTTGCAGATGACATGATCCTGTACATCAGTCAGTTCAGTTCAGTCACTCAGTCGTGCTGACTCTTTGCCACCCCATGAATCGCAGCACGCCAGGCCTCCCTGTCCATCACCAACGCCCAGTGTTTACCCAGACTCATGTCCATTGAGTCAGTGATGCCATCCAGCCATCTCATCCTCTGTTGTCCCCTTCTTCTCCTGCCCCCTATCCCTCCCAGCATCAGGGTCTTTTCCAATGAGTCAGCTCTTCGCATGAGGTGGCCAAAGTACTGGAGTTTCAGCCTCAGCATCAGTCCTTCCAATGAACACCCAGGATTGGTCTCCTTTAGGATGGACTGGTTGGACCTCCTTGCAGTCCAAGGGACTCGAAAGAGTCTTCTCCAGCACCACAGTTCAAAGCATCAATTCTTCGGTGCTCAGCTTTCTTCACAGTCCAAATCTCACATCCATACATGACCACTGGAAAAACCATAACCTTGACTAGACGGACCTTTGTTGGCAAAGTAATATCTCTACTTTTTAATATGCTGTCTAGGTTGGTCATAACTTTCCTTCCAAGGAGTAAGTGTCTTTTAATTTCATGGCTGCAGTCACCATCTGCAGTGATTTTGGAGCCCCAAAAATAAAGTCTGACACTGTTTCCACTGTTTCCCCACCTATTTCCCATGAAGTGATGGGATCAGATGCCATGATCTTCATTTTCTGAATGTTGAACTTTAAGCCAACCTTTTCACTCTCCTCTTTCACTTTCATCAAGAGGCTTTTGAGTTCC
>NW_011494813.1:2368651-2418326 GCF_000754665.1 Bison bison bison | reverse complement strand
AAGTTAAATAAGCAGGGTGACAATATACAGCCTTGACATACTCCTTTTCCTATTTGGAACCAGTCTGTTGTTCCATGTCCAGTTCTAACTGTTGCTTCCTGACCTTCATATAGGTTTCTCAAGAGGCAGGTCAGGTGGTCTGGTATTCCCATCTCTTTCAGAATTTTCCACAGTTTATTGTGATCCACACAGTCAAAGGCTTTGGCTTAGTCAATAAAGCAGAAATAGATGTTTTTCTAGAACTCTCTTGCTTTTTCCATGATCCAGTGGATGTTGGCAATTTGATCTCTGGTTCCTCTGCCTTTTCTAAAACCACCTTGAACATCTGGAAGTTCACGGTTCACGTATTCCTGAAGCCTGGCTTGGAGAATTTTGAGCATTACTTTATTAACGTGTGAGATGAGTGCACTTGTGCGGTAGTTTGAGCATTCTTTGGCATTGCCTTTTTTGGGGATTGGAATGAAAACTGACCTTTTCCAGTCCTGTGGCCACTGCTGAGTTTTCCAAATGTGCTGGCATATTGAGTGCAGCACTTTCACAGCATCATCTTTCAGTATTTGAAGTAGCTCAACTGGAATTCTATCACCTCCACTAGCTTTGTTTGTAGTGATGCTTTCTAAGGCCCACTTGACTTCACATTCCAGGATGTCTGGCTCTAGTTGAGTGATCACAACATCGTTATTATCTTGGTCATGAGGATCTTTTTTGTACAGTTCTTCTGTGTATTCTTGCCACCTCTTCTGAATATCTTCTGCTTCTGTTAGGTCCATACCATTTCTGTCCTTTATCGAGCCCATCTTTGCATGAAATGTTCTCTTGGTATCTCTAATTTTCTTGAAGAGATCTCTAGTCTTTGCCATTCTGTTGTTTTCCTCTATTTCTTTGCACTGATCACTGAGGAAGGCTTTCTTATCTCTCTTTGCTATTCTTTGGAACTCTGCATTCGGATGCTTATATCTTGTCTTTTCTCCTTTGCTTTTCGCTTCTCTTCTTTTCACAGTTATTTGTAAGGCCTCCCCAGACAGCCATTTTGCTTTTTTGCATTTATTTTCCATGAGGATGGTCTTGATCCCTGTCTCCTGTACAGTGTCGCGAACCTCATTCCATAGTTCATCAGGCAGTCTGTCTATCAGATCTAGGCCCTTAAATCTACTTCTCACTTCCACTGTATAATAATAAGGGATTTGATTTAGGTCATACCTGAATGGTCTAGTGGTTTCCCCCACTTTCTTCAATTTAAGTCTGAATTTGGAAATAAGGAGCTCATGATCTGAGCCACAGTCAGTTCCCAGTCTTGTTTTTGCTGACTGTATAGAGCTTCTCCATCTTTGGCTGCAAAGAATATAATCAATCTGATTTCGGTGTTGACCATCTGAAGATGTCCATGTGTAGAGTCTTCTCTTGTGTTGTTGGAAGAGGGTGTTTGCTGTGACCAGTGCATTCTCTTGGCAAAACTCTATTAGCCTTTGCCCTGCTTCATTCCTTACTCCAAGGCCAAATTTGCCTGTTACTCCAGGTGTTTCTTGACTTCCTACTTTTGCATTCCAGTCCCCTATAATGAAAAGGACATCTTTTTTGGGTGTTAGTTCTAAAAGGTCCTGTAGGTCTTCATAGAACTGTTCAACTTCAGCTTCTTCAGTGTTACTGGTTGGGGCATAGACTTGGATTACTGTAATATTGAATGGTTTGCCTTGGAAACGAACAGAGATCATTCTGTCGTTTTTGAGATTGCATCGAAGTACTGCATTTCGGACTCTTTTGTTGACCTTGATGGCTACTCCCATTTCTTCTAAGGGATTCCTGTCCACAGTAATAGATACAATGGTCATCTGAGTTAAATTCACCCTACTTAGCCTCAATTTGTAAAATAGGGGGTAATATATTCTTTCTCAAAGACTTTTGAAAATCAAGTGAAATAACTTGTGTGATGTATTCCAGTACGGGCTTCCAAGTGGCACTAGTGGTAAAGAACCCGCCTGCCAATGCAGGGAACATCAGGGACTCAGGTTTGATCCCTGGGTTGGGAAGATCTCCTGGAGGAGAGCATGTCAGTCCACTCCAATATTCTTGCCTGGAGAATCCCATGGACAGAGGAGCTTGGTGGGCTACAGTCCAAAGGGTCCCAAAGAGTCAAACATGACTGACGTAACTTAGCACACATGTACCCTAAGACAAAGCCAGATTCATAGTAGTTACTCAGTGAGTTGTAGTTGGATTGCTTTACAGAAATTTATCTTTTGATGATAGAAATTCTCATTTGGCCAAGAGTAGAGTTTCTCCCTTGCTGGCTCAGCCATAAAGAATTCGCTGTCAATGCCTGCCAATGCAAAAGATGCAGGTTTTATCCCTGGTTTGGGAAGATCTCCTAGAGAAGGAAATGAGAACCCATTCCACTATTCTTGCCTGGAAAATCCCATGGACAGAGGAGCCTGGTGGGCTACAGTCCATAGGGTCGCAAAGAGTCAGACATGACTTAGCGACTAAACAACAGCCAGAAGTCTTTCAGTTGTGACCGGTTGTTAAATGTGCTGAGATTTTGTCTCCATCTGTTACCTTTCACTGTGTGGAGGCATTCTGGGTGGTCAGAAACTAATTCATGAACTCCAGCTGCCTCTTGGTTCCAGAGTCTACCTATTTGGAGGTTGTTATCAATAAAATTGGGCTTCCCAGGTGGCACTAATGGTAAAGAACCTGCCTGCCAATGCAGGAGACATGAGAGACATGGGTTTGATCCCTGGGTTGGAAAGATCCCCCTGGAGAAGGAACTGGCAACCCACAGCAGTATTCTTGCCTGGAGAACCCTATGGACAGAAGAGCCTGGGGGGCTTCAGTCCATAGGGTTGCAAAGAGTTAGACATGACTGATGAGACTTGGCACAGCACCAACAAAGTTAATCTACCTGAGGCCAGAATCATTTATTTTATAGAGAAACAGTGTCATCAAAAGGTAGTAAGTCTAGCATCTTTCTGCAGGACTGCACCCTTTCAACATGGGATTCTCAATCCCTTGCCACAAACTTGATTCAGATCAGGGCTGAGTACAGTTTAGCCAAGCAGTATCATTGAAGGGCATTAGAAAATCTAGTTGAGAGCTCAACAGTTCATCTGTGTAGAAATCTCATCCATGACATCTGGGATACCCAGTCGGCCTCAGAATTCCCTTGGTATTGACATCAGTGTGGAGAGGTTGTTCTGCATTTGTGAAGTCCCTTCCTCTTGATCCATTGTCCTCCCTCCTCTTGTGTCATTATAATCATAATAAATTGGGTCTGCATGCTGGCTGCCTGGATGGAAATAAATTTTATGGTTTTAGTATAATGGGAAAAGAGAAGAGGCACGCATAATACTCATACTTGGAATTGCTAAACTTGGAGCCAATATAGTTATACCCATAGCCGAGTCTGTGAGTTTGTATTTGGTATATGAATTCCTAAGTGCTACTTCTGTAAGTTATGTGCAGGGGGTGTCATTACTGAATTATGAATCTTCTGTACTAGAAGGCTTAATATTTTGTTCAGTGCTTTGCATAAAATTGTTCAAGTGTCATGAGTAGTATATGGATCTGGCCATCATTTTTGAGGTGTTTGAGAAAAGTAGTCCCTGTTAAAGGCTTCTTGTTTGAAGTTTTGTGAAAAAGCCATCATTGTATTTCCACTGATCGTCTCTTAAGCTATTTGTGTTTTTACTTCTTTAAGGCATCTCATGTTGCAGTACTGAGGCAATCTGGAATGTGGGTTTGCAAATTCAGTTCTGAGGAGCAGGCCAGCTGGGAGCCCCGCACAGATACCATGAGCCACTTCTGTGGGAAAACAGAAACCTCTCTCACCACTAATGACCCCTATAGAGACAATCAACTTTTTAAAAAGATATATATTTTTAATAGTAGTTATTAAAAATCTCAACTTTTTAAATGAAGATATTTCTATTCAAACATTTAGAAGAAATGAAATAAAGATGATAAGTACACTTTTTAAATTGATGGTAATGTCAATCAGGTCAACAGTAGTTATTTAACCAAGACATTACATATCTCATCTACCCTATTTCACATTTTAAGATCACTCTAGGTAAGGAGATAGCTTTAAGAAAGTATATGTTAGATTGAAAATTATAGTCTCTTTTTGGTATTATCACCACAGTATTTTTCTGATAATTTAGGCATTAAACTCAATTTATAGGAGTAAAAAAAAAAAAAAAATCCCAGCCTTTGCTTTTTTCATTGTTGTGTTTCACTTAGGGCTTCATTGTCACTATGTGAACTGTGTTTACTCCAGTAAACTATAGCCACGGTAAAATCTCCTCTATTATCTTACATGGAAAAGTTCATTGGATAATATTTGTACATTGCTTTGAATTCCTCCAAAGTATGCACATTGTTCCCCAAATTAAATACCCAAAATCATTTTTTTCACAATTACTTTAAAACAGCATAATTTTTGAATATATAAGTCCTGCTAACTAAAATATCTACCCTCTTTCCATTTTATCAGCATATTCACCGCCTACCTATTTTCTGTTTGGTTACATTTTATCCCACAGACAAAGTAAGTATTTCTAGACTAATGGAAACCAATAGTCACACTGAACCAATTAAAGCAAGCAGAGGAAAGAATTAGCTGAGAAAAATCTGTGGTGTTTTATGGATGAGATTTTATGCACAATATCATACCTCACATTATCATAACTCACAGACTTCTTACTTTCTTAATGAGTGACAATAGCAAATCTGGAAAACATCTGCCTTGAAAAAGAACACTAACTGCTCTCAGCTTAAAAAATGTTGCTCGGCTATTACTGTATAGCAGCCATGCGTATCATATTGTGGTATGAGATGTCTTGGTTGTAAGAAATTAACATTCTCCTGTTTGATTTCAAATTGTCTAGAACAGAATCCCGGCATAACTCAAATCATTGTAAAGCCACAGTTGCAATAAAGAACATGATTTACTATTAAGCAAATCTTCAACACTGCTGCTCAATTCCCAGAAATCATTATGGCTTGGACGAAGAAAATTTAGCAAACTGTTCTGTGATTTTGTGCTATCTAAAAAGAAAACTTTCAATATAAAAATGAAATCTAAAAGCAACTTCTCATTTATATAGCTAAACATTTCGACTGGTAAACATATTTTGGCAGCACAAATAAAGTATTTTCTTTAAATTTCATTACAACCTCAAGAGCAGCTACCATCATAAGTTTATCAAAGTAATTCTCTGGTGGTCCAATGGTTAGGACTCAGTGCTTTCACTGCTGAGGCCTGGGTTCAATCCTTGGTTGGGGAACTAAGATCCCACAAGCCATCTGGTATTTGGAAGATGAAAAATGACACTTTTAGGAGAAGGAATAAAAAACAATTCCAGCATCATTTGTACATTGCATGTCCTAATTTTTCGAGTTATTGTTCAGTAGTTCTGAAAGTTAAAAGTAGCTGTTCATTCATTTTTATTTCTCTTGAAAGTGGGAAGTAAGATCACAGTAAACTGCTTTCTCACTTTGAATATGTGTTCTCATTGTACTCATACTGTATTATTAATTTCTAAACCACCACGAAAGCATAGAGTTTGGCAAAATGCTAATTATTTCTTTCTTGGCTTAGAAAATAAATTTGGTCATGGAAAAGAATTCATTTCTGGACTATCTCAGATATTTGTCATCATCTTTTTTTTAATTTTTTCATTTCAGTAGTGATGCCTTATTATTACAAAGTGTGAAAATTTTCATTCAAGAGTGACTTTATCCAAGACATTATCTAATGGAACAGCTGGTACCCTTGTTCATATTGACCCTGAACTGTTGAGAAGTTCACAATTCTCACAGGCCTTTGACTTGCCTTTGTTATAAACAGAGCAAGGTCTGAATGAACTATATTAACTATTTAGCTCATTCTCTATTATTTTATCTTATTTTAACTTTTTTGGCTGCACTACGTGGCATGTGGGATCTTAGTTCCCCAACCAGGGATCGAACTTGCACCCCCTGCATTGGAAGCTAGGAGTCTTAACCACTGTACCACCAAGGAAGTCCCTTTTGTTATGTTTGATGAAATAATTCACATGAATGGAAGACAGAATTCTTCCATATACCAACTGAGTTTTAAATTATACAGTTGATTTACTTTCAAACATTTTTGACAATCAGAAATGCTCTCAAAACATGCCCTCCAATTCATAATTTTATGTATCAGTATATGTATAGATACTGATATATATCTGTCTTTAGATAATTCTACTGTTTAGCCCAGAGCATAAGCAGATTTGAATTTTTAATCTTATTAGTTCCAGAAGACAAACCTAGTAGTGTGTAAAGAAGACTGAGCCAAGTTGATGATGGCTTGTGAACAGGCTCTGAACAGAATCATATACTGTTTACAGTTGTCTGTTGCATGCAGGTGCATTGTGGGAAAGTAACCCACTTCTGAAGTCACATCGTAAGAAATTAACAATGCTGTATTTGTTTCTGTTTAATATTTCTCATATTTCTTATTCTCATTCTGTAGGAATGCATTCTAATCCAAGCACACATTCTCATACATTCATTAATCCTTGTGCTCCAAAATGATTCACATGAAAACTCAAAATCAGATGGTTTCATGTGTTCCAACTTAGCTTTTGCTAAAACAGGGTCATCCTTGAACTTGTCATCTGCTGAGGTATTGAATTCCCTAATTCATTCAATTACATGATCTTAAGAATGTGGCCATTTGCCATTTCTGTCTCAACTTTGAACACATGTTTTTGCATCTAACTGTTCAGCTTAGGAACCCCTTAATTATAAATGACCTAATGGAAAAAAGAGTAAATCATTTAAGAAACTACCTAAGCAATACATACAAATGTTATTTCTGTTTAAAAATAAAGTTATTAGTGTAAGTTTCCTGGTGATGACAAATTTTAACTCTTTAAAGCATGCTACTGTAATATCTGAATTACAAATTAATTGTTTAAAGAGTAAAATATTTCTTTAGTTTTAAGAAGAATTCTCATATACTTAATGAAGTTTTAATCAGGGTGATATTTGGAGAGAAAATCAGTTGTCATTTTTTCCCTAATTTAAAACAGTATACTAATTCTGGACTAATTTAATTGTAAAAAAATTATTTTCACATGTGTATATTGTTACTCAATTTTCTTCTAAGAATGGACAGATGTTAGTTTCAGATATTTATAATTAAATGGTTGAATCAAATTAAACATAATTTGTCTTCTTCATTGGACTAAAAACTCCTTAAGGGTGCAGATTGTGTCTTTTTCATTCCCCAGATAGAGAAATGACTAGGACAGAATTTGGCATGTAGTAGGGGCTCATTAAATGTGACTGAATTGATCTAAATCTTTATGTGGCCAGATATAAAACCCCTTTTTTATTTTTATCATACAGCCTTCAACTAAAGAATAAAATATAAGCTCATACTTTGCATTTATCCCATGTCTTTTTAAAATCCTTTTCAGATGACTTTCACATAGTTATACCACTTGATCCTTTTGGAGTGATGAGTCTAATAAGTCTCATCAGTCCATTTTTCTTGTTTGAAGTCACACTCCTGGCTAATTAATTACACGGCAGGAACTGGAAACTAGGTTTTTTTCTTTTAAACACTCGTAGGCCCTTTGTCTATTCACTGTCATATGAGCAATATGTGGGATGGGTCAGATTGCCTCTTTGTAGAAAAGACTTCTTTCTTCATTTGGAAATTAAGAGTGCTGAAAAGACTATCACTTCTACACAAACAACAAGGGAAAAAAAAAACCTGACAAGTGGAAATTAATATTTGAACCTGTGAAAGAATTGAGATTTCAGGGTGAACAACTGCCCTGAAATATGGGGAGAGACAAGTGCTTGCAAAGAAAGATGTTGCCAGATTCATATAAGCCAAAGAGAAGATTCAGCTAGAAGTTTTTAATGAATTTCTAAAGATGGTAGCAATAACCCTGTATGCAAGACAGCAAAAGAGACACATGTATAGAACACTCTTTTGGACTCTGTGGGAGAGGGCGAGGTGGGATGATTTGGGAGAATGGCATTGAAACATGTATAATATCGTATGTGAAACTAATCGCCAGTCCAGGTTCGATGCATGATACAGGATGCTCAGGGCTGGTGCACTGGGATGACCCAGAGGGATACATGGGGAGGGAGGTGGGAGTGGGGTTCAGGATGGGGAACACATGTACACCTGTAGCGGATTCATGTCAGTGTATGGCAAAACCAATACAATACTGTAATTAGCCTCCAACTAAAATAAATAAATTTGTATTTTAAAAAATAAAAACAAAAAATATAAATAAAAACTACAAATGTATGAAGGGAAAAAAAAGAAGTGGCTGGAACAGTCTTTTTTTCCCTATGCTATTTGAGATAGTGGTTTGAAATACTTAAACTTTGTTGTGATTTTAAAGGTGATATTGTAAAAAAAAAAAAAAAGTCTCTCATAAGATAAAAAAAAATAAAGCCTGGGTGGGAGGGTGAAGCCCCTGGAGCTGCAGACATTCGTGTGTGTATGGGGTCACAGACACAGAAGAATTTTCCTCTAGGAACTCCCAGGGCAGATTGGCAAACTTCCCTGTGATATGGCTGGAACGGGGGAGGGAACAGAAGCCACTGCCAACACTGCCAGATTCACCTTCTGTATCATCTAAGAGGAACAAAAGCCTTACTATACAGGGAAAGGGAAACAAGGGTATGGACTAAGGCATCTGGGGGATAGGTGAGACCATGTAGACCCAGTACTACCCCTGGAGAAGGAACAGGAATACTTAAGAATGTCACAGACCTGAGATCCAGGTTCATAACGCTTGCCTAAATCTGAGGCTTAATAAGAACATCTCCTTTCACCACTCCCCCTATTATTCTCAAATAAAATTAAGAGTGGAATACAACTGGGAGAGCTGCAGGAGACAGAATCTGTCTTTTGCACAAAGAAAAAAAAACCAAAAAAAACAAGAAACAAAAAAAAACCTTAGCCAAGTAGAAGACCCAGAGCCAAGCAGGAAGCAAGCTTCAAACCCAGCCCAATTCCTGACTTGATGGGCATGAACCCCTATACTAACAGCCCAACAGGGGGAAATGTGTGCCCATCTCCAAGTATAACAATCATATATCCCGATATTTATTTTGTCTTGTATACAATACATCCAACTTGAAACAAAAAAAATTTAGGCATACAAAGAGGGAAGAAAAAGCACAGTTTAAAATGACAAAGGAGTCAATAAAGCCAGACTCAGATATGACCCATATGTTGGACCTATCCAATAGGGATTTAAAGTAGTTATGGTTAATATGGTAAAGGCTGTAATTGAAAAGGGAGACAACATACCTGGCTGAGTAGATGCTTTGAGCAGAGACATGGAAACTATAAAAATGAAAATCCTAGAAAAGAATGGTTCAGTAGCAGAGATGAAGAATGCTTTCAGTGATTTTGCCAGTAGATTTAAGATAGCTGGAAAAAGAGCCAATGAACTTGAAAATGGAGCTAGGTCAATAGAAATTACCCAAAGTGAAACACAAAGAGAAAAAAAAAAGAATGATACAAAAGAGAACAGAGCATCCAGTGGCTAAAGGACAATACCAAAGGATCTAACGTATGCATAATTGAAACTCCAGGAGCTCAGATGGTAAAGAATCTGTCCACAATGTGAGAGACCTGGGTTCGATCACAGGTTGGGAAGATCCCCTGGAGAAGGGAATAGCTACCCATTCCAATATTCTTGCCTGGAGAATCCCATGGACAGAGGAGCTTGGCAGGCTACAGTTCATGGGGTCGTAAAGAATCTGATACTATTGAGTGATTAACACTTTCACTTACTTTAACTTTCAGGAGAACAAAAAGAGTAGAGAGCAGAAAAAGTATTTGAAGAAATATGAGTAAGAATTTTTAAAAAACCCAACACCTGTGAACATCATGCTCTAAATCCTGAAAGCTGAAGACGTAGGAAAAAACCTTGAAGGCAGACTGAGGGAAAAATGATGTTACATTGATGAACAAGGAAGAGAATTACAGCAGACTTCTCATTAAAAATCATATAAATAAGAAGGCAATAGAACGATGTCTGTAAAGTTCTTAAAAGGAAAAAAATCTGACATATCTAGTAAAAAATATCTTTCAATTATGAAGCAGGGGACCTCTCTGGTGGTCCGGTGGTTAAGAATCCACTTGCCTATATATGGGACATGTGTTCAAGCCCTGGTCTGGGAAGATCCCATGTGCTGCAGAGCAGCTAAGCCCGTACTGAAACTGCTCTGGATGCTGTGCTCCACAAGAGAAGCCACTGCAGTGAGAAGCCTGTGCATCAAAGTCAAGAGTAGACCCTGACTGCCGCAACTAGAGAGGGCCCACCCACAGCAATGAAGACCCAGCACAGTCATAAATAAATAATGATTTGTAAAAATTGGAAGTAGAAGCAAAGCCTTTCTCAGATAAACAAAAATTGATGTAAATCATTACCACAGATCTACTCTGCAAGAAGTGTTGACGTTTCTCAAGTAGAAGAAATATGATACCAGCAACTTGGATTTATACAGAGAATAAAGAATGAAGCTAAAATGGAATGTTTTGTTAATTTGTACTTGTTCTAAAAGCTAACTATTTAAAGCAAAACTTGTAGCAATGTATTTATTCCATAAAATGAAATGTATGGCAACCGTGGCACAAGGAATGGAAGGACTTGGGAATGTACTGTCACGTTGCATATGAAGTGGTATAATATTATTTGAAGGAAAACTCATTAACCATTACAAAGTTAAATATTAAAAAAGGTAGCAAGCCTCTATGAGGAAGACACTGACTCTCCATGGTTCCTTCTTGCTGAGGAAGGAAGTCAGTCAGGAAGTTATGCTGCTGCCACATGGCAGCCACGGATTTTAATGCTCCTGGAATGACACTTGTGGACCCAGAAGTGGTGGTTCACTGAAGATTTACCCTAACTGTCCGCCATATAAAATCCTTGGGGAAGATGTGTGCTGACTTGATGAGAGGCTCAAAGGAAAAGAACCTTAAAGTGGAAGGGCTGGTTCAGATGTCTACCAGGACTGACAATCAGTATGAGAAAAACTCTTTGTAGTGAAGGTTCTAAGACTTGCCAGCATTTCCAGAAGATTCTTAAGTGACTCATCCACTTGGACAATCCTTTTGAAAGAGCTAAGCAAATTACTTTTATTATTATTGAGCCGAGAGTAGGGGAAATCACCATTGTGTTGCTTAAATCAACTATTTTAATAAATTGATTATTAGTCATTGAAAAAAGAGGCATAAATAGTAAATAATTGTACGAGATAAAATAGATAATTGAAACGCTTTGTTGTTCAGTCGCTCAGTCGTGTCTGACTTTGCAACCCCATGGACTGCAGCACACCAGACTGCCCTGTGTTCCCCATTTCCTGGAGTTTGCTCAAACTCATGTCCTTTGAGTCGGTGATGCCATCCAACCATCTCTGTCATCACCTTCTTCTGCCTTCAGTCTTTCCCAGCATCAGGGTTTTTTCCCCAGTGAGTCGGCTCTTTGCATCAGGTGGCCAAAGTATTGGAGCTTCAGCTTTAGCATCAGTCCGTCCAATGAATATTCAAGGTTGGTTTCCTTTAGGATTGGTGGGTTTGATCTCCTTGTTGTCCAAGGGACTCTCTAGAGTCTTCTCCAATACTGCAATTCGAGAGCATGAATTCTTTGGCACTCAGCCTTCTTTATGATCCAACTCTCACATCCATATATGACTTCTGGAAAAACCATAGCTTTGACTATACAGAACTTTGTCAGTAAGATGATGTCTCTGTTTTTTTAATATGCTTAAAATGTTTAGTCATTCAGAAAAGGCAGAAAGTGAACAAAAAAGCAGCAAGGGCCAAATTGAACAAATAGAAAATGGCAGGTTTGATGCACGATACTGGATGCTTGGGGCTGGTGCACTGGGACAACCCAGAGGGATGGTACGGGGAGGGAGGAAGGAGGAGGGTTCAGGATGGGGAACACGTGTATACCTGTGGCGGATTCATGTTGATATATGGCAAAACCAATACAATATTGTAAAGTTAAAAAATAAAAAAAAAAAGAAAATGGCTAGCAAGATAGTAGATTTTAAGCCAACCATAATGATAATCACTTTAAATGTCTAAATGCATCAGTAAAAGGCAGATTGTTAGATTGGATTTAGAAAGAAGACTAAGTTTTATGTTGTCTATAGGAGACTCACTTCAAATATAAAGACATAGATAGGTTAAAATAAAAGCATATACAGGTCCCCCAACTATCCACAAGTAAAGTGTTCCTATGAAACCTTTCCTAAGCAAAAATGCCTTAAAGCAAAGAAGCATTTATCTTAAGACACATCTTGCTAACAGATGCAAAAAATAAATCAAGGTAAAGCACAGATGCTCATACGGTTCAAAGCAACGGTGGCTTCATGCTGGGATGCTGAATGTGCTTCCTAGGGAAGAAGTTTGGTGGTGCCACTGGCTGCCAGGGGTGCCCTACCTCCACGCTGCAGAATAATACTGAACACTACGTATTGTTTATTGTAGTTGGTTTGCCCTATTGTGTTAGTTTTGGATGTACAACATAGTGATTCAATATTTTTTATAGACAATACTCCCTTTGTAAGTTATTACAAAATAATGGCTGTACTTCCCTGTACTCTGCTATATAGCCTTGTTGCTTGTTTATTTTATGCATAGTTGTTTGTATCTCCTAATCTGCTTCCTACCAGGGCTTCCCTGATAGCTCAGCGGGTAAAGAATTCACCTGCAATGCAGGAGACCCCGGTTCAATTCCTAGGTTGGGAAGATCCCTTGGAGAAAGGATAGGCTACCCACTCCATTATTCATGGGCTTCCCTAGTGGTTCAGACAGTAAATAATCCGCTTGCAATGCAGAAGACGTGGGTTCTGTTTCTGGGTTGGGAAGATCCCCTGGAAGAGGGCATGACAACCTATTCCAGTAGTCTTGCCTGAAGAATCCCCATGGGTAGAGGAGCCTGTGGGCTACAGTCCATGGGTCCCCAAAGAGTCGGACATGACTGAGTGACTAAGCACACACACAGTCTGCTACCCCTATCTTGCCTCTCATCTCTTTCCTCTTCCACTTTGATTTTTGTCTGTTTTTGTAAGAGCAAAAACCCTCTTCAATTTTTTTTTGCTTAGCTAAAACAGGTACTAATGGAGGTCTTTCAGAAAAGGGGAGTGTATAAAGCAGAAGATACCTGTACCAATTACTGTGTCCTGACTCCTCCATAAAAAAGCCAAAGCTGGACTAAACTATGTTAAATTCAGTCAAAGTAGACTTCAGAAAAAGAATATTGTCAGAAATAAGTAGAACATTACATAATGATAAAGTGGTAAGTTCTGCAAATGGACCTAACAGTCCTAAAGGTATACATACCTAAGAGGAGAGCTTCAGAATACAAGAGGCAGAAAGCTGAGAGGACAGACAGACACATCTGCAATTATCACGGTGACTCCAACCCTCCTTTATAGTTGCTGATAGAACAATTGGGAAAAAAAAAAAAAATCAGTAGCGACATAAATGATCTAAGCAATGTTATCAATCAACTTGACATGGTTGGCATTTATCACTCCACCAAAGAACTTCAGAATACACATTCTTCTTAAGTGCCCATGGAACGTTCACTAACGTAAACTATATTCTGGATCACAAATGAACTTTAACAAATTTAAAAGAACAGACATGGTACCAACTATGTCCTCAGGTCATTATAGAATTATATTATAAATTAATAAGAGAAAGCTGGAAAATTTCCAAATATTTGGAAATTAATACATTTTTAAATAACCCATGAATCCAAAAGGCAATCTTGAGGCAAATTTTAAAAAAATATTTTGAACTCTCAACAAGAGAAAAACAAAGAAGCCAGGCAAATTATTTTAACAGAAACATCACTGAAGAAAATACACAAATGCAAATAAGCATATGAAAACATGCTCAACATCATTTATCATTGGGGAATTTCACATTAAAACAAGATGCCATTACATGTGTATTCCAATGGGTAAAATGTTTTTAAAAATCTGATAATACTAATTGTTGGCACGGGTGAGTAACAACAAGAACTCTCATTGTTTGCGGAAATATAAAATGATACAGGTACTTCAAGAGACGGCTTGGCAGTTTCTTACAAAGCTAAACATAGTCTTATTATACAGCCACAGATCAGGCTCCCAGGTATTTTAATAATAATGAATAAATAATGACAGTTCCTCAAATTTTCTTCCAGAAAATAGACAGGGCTCACTTAATAATTCATTCTACAAGGCCAGCATTCAGTTCAGTTCAGCCGCTTAGTCATGTCCGACTCTCTGTGACCCCATGGACTACAGCATGCCAGGCCTCCCTGTCCATCACCAACTTCCAGAGTCTACTCAAGCTCATATCCGTTGAGTTGGTGATGCCATCCAACCATCTCATCCTCTGTCATCCCCTTCTCCTCCTGCCTTCAGTCTTTCCCAACATCAGGGTCTTTTTCAGTGAGTCAGCTCTTCGCATCAGGCAGCCAAAGTATTGGAGTTTCAGTTTCAGCATCACCTTCCAAAGAATATTCAGGACTGATTTCCTTTAGGATGGACTGATTGGATCTCCTTGCAGTCCAAGGGACTCTCAAGAGTTTTCTCTAACACCACAGTTCAAAAGCATCAATTCTTCAGTGCTCAGCTTTCTGTATAGTCCAACTCTCACATCTATATGTGACTACGGGAAAAACCATAGCTTTGACTGGAGGGACCTTTGTTGGTAAAGTAATGTCTCTGCTTTTTAACATGCTGTCTATCGTTCATAAAACTAAGATCATGGCATCTGGTCCCATCACTTCATGGGAAATAGATGGGGAAACAGTGGAAACAGTGTCAGACTTTATTTTTTGCAGCTCCAAAATCACTGCAGATGGTGATTGCAGCCTGGAAATTAAGAGATGCTTGCTCCTTGGAAGGAAAGTTATGACCAACCTAGATAGCATATTCAAAAGCAGAGACATTACTTTGCCAAGAAAGGTCCGTCTAGTCAAGGCTATTGTTTTCCCAGTGGTCATGTATGAGTTGGACTGTGAAGAAAGCTGAGTGCCGAAGAATTGATGCTTTTGAACTGTGGTGTTGGAGAAGACTCTTGAGAGTCCCTTGGACTGCAAGGAGATCCAACCAGTCCATTCTAAAGGAGATCAGCCCAGGGATTTCTTTGGAAGGACTGATGCTAAAGCTGAAACTCCAATACTTTGGCCACCTCATGTGAAGAGTTGACTTATTGGAAAAGACTCTGATGCTGGGAGGGATTGGGAGCAGGAGGAGAAGGGGACGACAGAGGATGAGATGGCTGGATGGCATCACTGACTCAATGGATATGAGTTTGAGTGAACTCTGGGAGTTGGTGATGGACAGGGAGGCCTGGTGTGCTGCGATTCATGGGGTCGCAAAGAGTTGGACACGACTGAGTGACTGAACTGAACTGAACTGACTGAGGTTGGTCATAGCTTTCCTTTCAAGGAGTGAACATCTTGTAATGTCATGGCTGCAGTCACCATCTGCAGTGATTTTGGAGTGATTTTTTTGGGGGCTGCAAAATCACTGCAGGTGGTGACTGCAGCCATGAATTTAAAAGACCGTTATTATTCCAGTACTAAAGCCAAAGAAAGAAGAACAATATCTTATATGACCATAGAACAAAATTCCTCAATAAAATATGATCAGGTTGCATTCATCATTGGATAAAAAACATAGTCTATCATGACCAAGTTAGGTTCATCCCAGAAATACAAGGGTAGTTTCACATTTTATAACCAATTAATATAATTTGATGCATTCATAGGTTGTATGAGGAACACCAAATGGTCATTTCAATATATGGTGTAAAAAAAGAATTTAACAAATTTCTACATTCTTTCTCAATAAAAACATTTAGTAAACTAGGAATATAAAGGAGTTTCCTAACCTAATAAAGGGCATCTACCAAAAAAAGCAAAAGACAACAACCCCTGCCAAAAACAAAAAAAAAAGCCCAAAACAAAACTAGACCTACTGCCTATGTTACGTTGAATGGTAAGAGTTTGTATCTTTTTTCCAAGACCAAGAATAAGGAAAATATGCCTTCTCCCCTCACTGTTTATTCTTCAGGCAAGAATACTCAAGTCAGCTGCCACGCGCTCTTCCAGGGGATCTTCCCAAGCCAGAGATCGAAGCTGTATCTCCCTTGGTTCCTGCACTGCAGAAGGTTTCTTTACCCCTGAGCCATAGGGGAAGCCCAAAGCTAATCTATAAGAGCTTCCAATAAGTAAACCTGGAACAAATTTGAACAACAAAATGAATGGTATTGGATTATAAGCTAAGATATAAAATCAGTATCTCTTGAGTTTGTACTGATACAATTATTGAATAAGTAAACAAAAAGAGGAAAACAGACTTACCTTCCTTACTTCCTTAGAGAATAATTCCAAATAATAAATGTAGAAAGGATGAGGGAAATAGAAAGTTACCATCCAATCATCTTAGTAATAATGGTAACAGGGCATGATCCACAGATGAATGTCAACGTTAATGGGCAGAACTTTACGGAGAAACAGGATATTTACATAGCCTTGGTGTATATTTCCTATGACATCTATTAATCACTAAGACCACAATAGTGATTAATAGATGTCATAGGAAATATACACCAAGGCTATGTAAATATCCTGTTTCTTTGTAAAGTTCTGCCCGCTAACATTGACATTCATCTGTGGATCAGAGGCAATGGCACCCCACTCCAGTACTCTTGCCTAGAAAATCCCATGGGTGGAGGAGCCTGGTAGGCTGCAGTCCATGGGGTCGCTAAGAGTCAGACTCGACTGAGCGACTTCATTTTCACTTTTCACTTTCATGCATTAGAGAAGGAAATGGCAACCCACTCCAGTGTTCTTGCCTGGAGAATCCCAGGGACAGGGGAGCCTGGTGAGCTGCCATCTATGGGGTCGCACAGGGTCGGACACGACTGAAGCGACTTAGCAGCATTGTGGTCTTAACGTGTTTCCACAGTTTCCTGATGCCTTTCCAGGAGGTGGAGTTTAGTCCCCCTCCTCTTGGGTCAGATATAGATTTAGTAACTTGCTTTCTAATGAATGAAGTATAGAAAGGGGGAAAATGAATTTTACAGAGGAAAAACATGCAGTTAACAAAAACTAAACAATCAAGTTAACTGCACTAACCTTATTAGCCAGTAGTAATTCAGGCTGATATAGTGATTTGTTATATGAGAAGGGTACTTGACTCTGTGATGTTCTTTCCTCAAATCTGTATTCCCTATCTAATGAGAGAACATCAAACAGACAGAGAATCAGTCTACAAAAATATCTGACCAGCACTTTTCCAAAGTGTCAAGGTCATGGAAAAACAAAACAAAAAATAAAAAGGAAAAACTAAAATAGTCACAGATAGGAGAAATAACAAATAAATACAACCTGGTGCATTGGATTGGATCCTGGAACAGGAAAGAGTCTTTCATGGGAAAAGCCTGGTGAAAAGTCTTGATAAACTATAGTTATGTAAGCATTAACCTGTGAGAAAGCTGCGTAAAGAGTATACAAGAACATTCTGTATTATCTTTGCAATTCTTCTGTGTATCTAAAATTATTTAAAATGTTTTTTAAAGGCATGTAGTAAAGTTTTGGTAAATGTGAGGCAATTTGACAGTGCTTTGATCTAGGCAAAGAAACATACAAACTAGCATAGCCACATGCTCTGTTGCTTCAGTCGTGTCCAACTCTTTGCAATCCCATGGACTATAGCCCACCAGGCTCTTATGTCCATGGGATTTTTCAAGCAAGAATACTGGAGTGGGTTGCCCTTTCCTCCTTCAGGAGATCTTCCTGACCCAGGGATCGAACCCACCATCTCCTGTATCTCCTGCATTGCAGGCAGGTTCTTTACTGCTAAGCCACCGGGGAAGTCCCTAGCATAGCCATAGTCATTTATATAAAAATAATAGAGTGACAAAATAATTCTGGTGCAAAAGAGTTTAACATACTACCTTTATATAAAATATAAAAGATAGTGAAGATAATTTTGGTGCAGTATAGAGCATGCTTAATATACAAGTAGTTCTGTCCATCCCACAATTGTTTAATTAATATCTATTTTTTTGTTTCTTCTAATGATACAATATCTAGGTTTGTATTACCCAATTAAAGTTTTTTATAGCGAAAGAAAGTCACTCAGTTGTGTCCAACTCTTTTCAACCCCATGGACTATACAGTCCATGGAATTCTCCAGGACAGAATACTGACTGGAGTGGGTAGCCTTTCCCTTCTCCAGAGGATCTTCCCAACCTAGGGATTGAACCCAGGTCTCCCGTATTACAGATGGATTCTTTACCAGCTGAACCACAGGGGAAGCCCATTTTTATAGCAATGGAACTGTTATAAATCTACTATTCAGTATGGTAGCCACTAGTCACATGTGGCTGTTGAGCACTTGAAATGTGGCTAGTATGACTGAGGGGGTAAATTTTAATTAATTCAACTTTAATTCAAACATAAATTTGAATAGCCACATGTGGCTGGAGACTCTCATATTGGACAACAGAGCTCTATATGATAAGTCCCTTGAGAGCAACAATATGTCTTACTCAGTTTTTATCACTTGTCTGAACAGTGATCAACAGAGATGTATGGTAAATAAAGCTGACAAAGTCACTTTTTGGAGAGTCTGGTGTAGTGATTTTCAACCTGCCTGCACATTAGAATCACATGGAAAAGTGAAAGTCATTCAGTTGTGTCTGACTTTTCTCCAGGCCAGAATACTGGAGTGGGTAGCCTTTCCCTTCTCCAGGGGATCTTCCCAACCCAGCAATTGAACTAGGGTTTCCTGCATTGCAGGTGGATTCTTTACCAACTGAGCTATCACATGGAGAGAGCTTTAATTTGTGATCTCCACCCCAGACAGTCACCTTAAGGCAGGGGCTGGGGGAGCCAGAGAAGGGAAGAGATGTCCAGATACAAGGATTTATTTTAAAAGATGTTAGGTGATTCTAATACAACCAGGGTTGAAAAACACTGTTTTCAGTAAAGAAAGGATATATGACACAATGATCAAAAATGGATTTAAATTCCCTACCTTTTTACACTGCCCAAGATTTCTTACATTGTCTAATAGATGGCAAAGTAAAACTATGTTTCATGCATATAATTTTAAACAAATAAGTGCTAAATAGTACTTTTAGGAAAAAGATATTGTATCATTTAGGCTATTATAACTCATGAAAAAATTGCGTCTTGCTGTATTAGACAGTATAATGGCAACCCACTCCAATACTCTTGCCTGGAAAATCCCATGGACGGAGGAGCCTGGTAGGCTGCAGTCCATGGGGTCGTGAAGAGTTGGACACGGGGCACGACTGAGCGACTTCACTTTCACTTTTCACTTGCATGCATTGGAGAAGGAAATGGCAACTCACTCCAGTGTTCTTGCCTGGAGAATCCCAGGGACAGGGAAGCCTGGTGGGCTGCCGTCCATGGGGTTGCACAGAGTCAGACACGACTGAAGTGACTTAGCAGCAGCAGCAGCATGTGTACTGTACATATGATACACATAGAGTATCAAGGAGAATAAGATATCTTGAACATATATCTCTGCAGTTCAGAAACAAGCAGAATAGATAAATCACAAATCACAGATTTTATTGTTTGTTGTAGCAGAAAGTGGTTAAAGAGAATCACTGTTGGAACTTTTGTTTTTGGCCTATCGAGTAGATTTGTTACCTGGGTTCTAAATAGTGAATTAACTTAAGGAATGAAAAGTTTAAACCCAGCTAGGGTAGAAGCCAAGGAGCTGGCCACCATTATTCCCTCACTACTGATGAATTTCCTCCTTCAGATTCCTGGATCTTTGTGTTTTAATTTGGTGTGTAGGTTGGGAGATTATGTTTAAACCATTAAGGGATTTTAACTGGAGAAAGGTGAGGGCTGAGGGGTAATTGTTATTGGATGACAGTATAAGGTGCTATCAAAGATTCAGCTTCAACTTGGATAATCATTTATCTTCTCTGCATCTAGAATGCCAGCTATAATCATAATCAATTACGTGTTCCTTTCC
Organism: Bison bison bison; assembly: GCF_000754665.1. NCBI lineage: Eukaryota > Metazoa > Chordata > Mammalia > Artiodactyla > Bovidae > Bison > Bison bison. The sequence continues at coordinate 2,398,277 of NW_011494813.1, read as the reverse complement.
TGTTGACTTTTTTTTCCTTTTCTTTTTCTAATAGAGTGATTTGGGGGAATGGGGAGCTGAGAGCCATAAAAACCCTATTAGTCATAGAGAATTATTTGTTGTATAGAATTACTTATTACTGATGGCGAATGGTTTTTATGGGCCATTCCCTAAGACTTGGAAATGATTTAACTGGCGTAGCAGGAAAAGCATGGACATTGTACAGTAAGACCAGGTTTTGAATCTCAGTATTTTCACTTACTACCTATATAATTTTGGGGAATTTTATCTCTGAGTCTCAGTTTCCTCTTTTACATGGTGGAATTATAATACCTGTCCTAGTAGAGCTGTTGTGAAGAATAAACGAGCTAATATAAAGTACATGGTAGGCAGTTAGTGCGTTCTAGTTTTCCTTCCTTGATGACACCTCATGCTTCTCTCCACAAGATCATTCCCCTCGCTCCTTCTGGCTCTCGGGGGATCCAGCACTGTAACCCCTGTGTGCTCTGCAGCCCTCCTTTCAACCCAGCATCACCACCTCACCTGTGGTCTTCCAGGTTCCTGCAGGTCTCAGCATGGTGACTATTCTTACTCCTCCTCTTCTCCCTACTCTAAGTTAATATTTATTGAGTACAGTGTTAAATTCTTTAGGTGTATGTCTACTTAATTAATAACATAATATATAATAACATGATTACGTTTATCTACGTAAAGCTTCCCAGGTGACTCAGTGGTAAAGCATCTGCCTGTCAATGCAGGAGAAGCGGGTTCAATCCCGGGATCGGGAAGATCCCCTGAAGGAGGGAATGGCTACCCACTCCAGTATTCTTGCCTGGGAAATCCCATAGACAGAGGATCCTCGTGGGCTACAGTCCAAGGGGTTGCAAAAGAGTCAGACACAACTGAGCGACTGAACAACAGCTTAATCTTCACGACAGTGTCATCCCTATTTTACAGATGAGACAGCAAGTCTTAGATGAGATCTCCCTCAGGTCATGACACTTAGCTAAGGTGACACAGCCAGTCCACTGTCTTGGTTGGCTCCAGGTTGCCCCCAGGACCCATTGACAGCTTTTCGGGACAGAATACAATTCTCTTCATGGTTGGGACTCCTGTGTTTCCACCTGAAGCTTCAGGGACACTCAGACCCATTCCTTAAACATTCCATGTCTTTTGTGCTTCCTGCTTTTCCACATATTACTCCCTGCGGTGCCCTGTTCTTTCTCCAACCATCCAGTTAGCTTCAGGTTTTTTTTTTTAATTTTATTTTTAAACTTTACAATATTGTATTAGTTTTGCCAAATATCGAAATGAATCCGCCACAGGTATACCTGTGTTCCCCATCCTGAACCCTCCTCCCTCCTCCCTCCCCATACCCTCCCTCTGTGTCGTCCCAGTGCACCAGCCCTAAGCATCCAGTATCATGCATCGAACCTGGACTGGCGACTTGTTTCATACATGATATTATACATGTTTCAAAATGCCATTCTCCCATCTCCCCACCCTCTCCCTCTCCCACAGAGTCCATACGACTGATCTATATATCAGTGTCTCTTTTGCTGTCTCGTTTTGCAGCCTGTCTGAGATGTCAAACTTTCTATGATTCTTCCTAGCTTGTTGCAGGCCCTCCAACTTCTGTAGTCTGTGACACAAGCTTGTAACTGTCACTTTTCATACTCTTTGGAAATTAGTAATTCATCTGTTCCTTTTCCTATGCTATTATTTATACTAAACTATTACACTATTACTGGCTTTCCTGATAGCTCAGTTGGTCAAGAATCTGCCTGCAATGCAGGAGACCCCGGTTCGATTCCTGGGTCAGGAAGATCCCCTGGAGAAGGGAACGGCTACCCACTGTAGTATTCTAGCCTGCAAATTCCATGGACCGTAAATTCCATGGGGTTGTGAAGAGTTGGACGTGACTGAGCGACTTTCACTTTCACTTTTCATTACACTATTACTATCCTTCAGTTGCTAGCTTTCTCCCTTCTAACAGGGAGAAGAATTTTTACTACCTACTTGGTGTTTAATAAAGGTGTATATTGTGTGTGTGCATTAAGCTGGAATTTCTATTAAGATGCTTTTAATTCGCATGTGGTAACAAGAAACAATAGAGATCCCTTACATGGTGCTCATTTTCCTCTAGTTCTGTGTGTGTGCTAAGTCGCTTCAGTCATGTCTGACTCTTTGCAACCCTGTGGGCCCTAGCCCTCCTGGCTTCTCTGTCCATGGGATTCTCCAGGCAAGAATACTGGAGTGGGTTGCCATGCTGTCCCCCAGGGGACCTTCCCAACCCAGGGACTGAAGCCACATCTCTTATGTATCCTGCATCGGTAGGCAGGTTCTTTACTACTAGCGCCGCTGGAACCTTTAGTAAAACTATAGTATAACATCAAAACCAAGAAATTGACGTTGATACAGTCCGCTGATTTTATTTAGATTTTTTTCAGTTTTACTTGGAAATAATACACACTCATTTCTGTGTGTATTAAGATTACTTAAAATTTATCACCCGTGTAGGTTTGTGGATCTACCACCACAATCAAAATACTGAACAGTTCCAATACCACATGGGTCCCTTCTGAGCCCTTTTATAAGCAAGTTCATGTCATTCCCTCCCTTACCCACTTCTTACCACATCCTTTGGCAGCCTTACCTAACCTCTGGCAACCATTTATCTGTCTTTCATTTCTAAGATGTTGTCATTTCAAAAATGTTACAAAAATGGAATCATGTAGTACATAATCTTTTGGGATTGGCTGTTTTAACTCCGTGTTACTCCCTGAAGATTCATCCAAGTTTTTGCATATATTAATTGTTCATTCCTTTTATTGCTTTTATTGAATTCCACGCAATGGCATATCTACACTCCACTTGCTTGGCATTCTACACTCCACTTTCTTTAATCATTCACCTGATGAAGGACATATGGGCTGATTCCATTTGGGGGCTGTTATGAATAAAGCTACTATGAAAATTTGTGTTCAGATTTTTAGGTGACCATAAATTTCATTTTCTCTAGAATAAATAATCAAGAGTGCAAATGTTGGATCATATGGTAATTGCATGTTAAGTTTTATAAGAAACTCTCTTCTTAGGCTCCAAAATCACTGCGGATGGTGACTGCAGGCATGAAGTCAGAAGATGGTTGCTTCTTGGCAGGAAAGCAATGGCAAACCTAGACAGCATGTTGAAAAGCAGAGACACTACTCTGCTGACAAAGGACTGTATATTCAAGGCTAAAGGCTATGGTCTTCCCAGTGGTCACATACAGTTGTAAGAGCTGGACCATAAGGAAGGCAGAATGCCAAAGGAATGATGCTTTTGAGCTGTGGTGCTGGAGAAGACTCCTAAAAGTCCCTCAGGCAGCCAGGAGATCAAACCAGTCAATCTTAAGGGAGATCAACCCTGAATATTCACTGGAAGGACTGATGCTGAAGCTGAAGCTCCAGTATTTTGGTCATCTGATGTGAACAGACGACTCATTGGAAAAGTCCCTGGTGCTGGGAAGGATTGAAGGCAGTAGGAGAAGAGGGCATCAGAGATGAGATGGCTGGATGGCATCACTGATGCAACGAATGTGAACTTGGGCAAACTCTGGGAAGTGGTGAGGGACAGGGAGGCCTGGCGTGCTGCAGTCCTGGGGTCGCAGAGTCAGACCTGACTGGGCGACTGAACAACAACAACAGAACCCCCAAATTGTTTTCCAGAGTGGCTGTACCATCTTGTATTCCATCAATAGTGCATGTGTGGTTCAATTTCTCTAAGTCCCAGTCAGCATTCTATATTTCCTTTATTTTTTATTTTTACCTTTCTGATATTTCTCTCACCCTCTCTCTTCCCCTTCCTTCTCTCCCTCTCTCTTTCCCCCAAACTTCTTTTCTTCCTGAGAATCACGCCTGTCTCATTGTGTGCCGTATTTTACCATGAGGGCATTTTCAGGTAGGTTCCTACTTCACTCCACGGATATTTGTGTTCCTGCCTTTTGTATGTGGGGAGCTGTGTGCATGGAGGGGAAGAAGGGATCTTTCACTGTAGGGTGGGGTGCTGGCCACTCTTCCTGCTGTGGCTTCTCCTTTTTGGTACCCATTCCCAATCTACTCTCAAGCTTGTTTCTTCAAACACCCTTCTAGGAGACTTTCAGGAGAAGGCAATGGCACCCCACTCCAGTACTCTTGCTGGAAAATCCCATGGATGGAGGAGCCTGGTAGCCTACAGTCCATGGGGTCGCTAAGAGTCAGACATGATGTGAGTGACTTCACTTTCACTTTTCACTTTCATGCATTGGAGAAGGAAATGGCAACCCAGTCCAGTGTTCTTACCTTGAGAATCCCAGGGACGGGGGAGCCTGGTGGGCTGCTGTCTGTGGGGTTGCACAGGGTTGGACATGACTGAAGTGACTTAGCAGCATCAGACTTTCAATGTGTGTTTTTTTTTTTCCCTCACAAAATTAACCTTTGCTTCATTTAGCCAGTTATCTGTTACTTACAACTTAGAATGCTGGCTGATATCATTTTCTTTTTTTTTTAATGTAAATTATCTTCACTAATTATTCATAGTAGGGGTTTCCCTGGTGGTTTAGCAGTAAAGAATCCATCTGCAGTGCACGAGATGCAGGAGACTCAGGTTCGATCCCTGGGTTGGGAAGATCCCCTGGAGAAGGAAATGGCAATGCACTCTAGTATTCTTGCCAGGAAAATCCCATGGACAGAGAAGCCTGGCAGGCTATGGTCCATGGGGTCACAAAGAGTCAGACCTGACTGAAGCAACTGAGCATTTCATGGTAGAATATTTAACATATATTTCAGTGTCCATTCTTAGTAATATAGAAACATAAAAGTATTACATAATGTGGAATAGTGCTAAGTGTAAAAGAAAACTCATGCAGATTCAGAGGGAGAACTATTATATTTACCTGAGTGCAGATGGGAAGACGAGATCAGGAAAGGTTTTCAGAGGATAAAGAATTTGAGTAAGGTCTTAAAAAGCAAATAGCATTTGGACAAATTACAATCCAAACTGAACAGCTATTTGCTGAATTTTGGTTCTACATTCATCCAAACAGATCACCACTGAATATCTTTTCTGAATTTTCACTACTTTTGTATTTACCTATTCTAAATAGCTAGAAAATAGACCCTGTGTTCTAACACAGTCTGATCATCTTAGATTGGTGTAACTATATCCTTGTCTGCACTGAATAAGTGATGGTGATTGTGCTGGAACTAAATGGTCGGGACTGGGGAAGAGGTTGCAATGTGATACATTGTATCGGTTCTTCACTTACAAGATGAAGCTCAGATATTTTTTTATGATTATTGTTCTTTCTTTTAGTTTTTCTTAAAACATACTGAGTTTCATCCAGTTGGAAAACTGGTGCACTATTCCACATTATGTGATGCTTCTATGTTTTTATGTCACTAAGAGTAGACACTGAAATATGTTCAATATTCTACTGTGAATAGTGAAAATAATTTACATTTAATACAAGCAAATGATATCAGCCAGAGTTGTAAGTTGTAAGTAGTAAAACTCCTTTTAAATTTTAGTTTTAAAAGTATGAATTTGACTATGCTGGTAGGAATTGCATCACTTGCAGGAGACCTGGGTTCGATCCCTGGATTGGGAAGATCCCCTGGAGAAGGGAAAGGCTACCCACTCCAGTATCCTGGCCTGGAGAATTCCAAGGGGGTTGCAAAGAGTCAGACATGACTGAGCCACTTTCACTTTCAAGGGGACCTGTCTGCCTGTCCCATGCTTATCGGTGGTTAGGAGCAACACCAATGAAGGGAGCATACAATAAACTTGTAAAGAACTTCTTCATGTGTTATAGATGTAGTTCAGTGTGTTTATCACAGCTACTGAAGCCAAAGAAGGGATTCCTATATGGAATGTTGTGACCTCACTGAATATTGTATTTCATTTAGCTCTAAAAGCAATGAAATCTTCTCAAGTTATCAAGTCATAAATTAAAGGTGAAAGTAATACTTGAATTACATAGTTAATAGATAAAAGTATTATTTTAATTTATATCAAGAAATTCATTTATGACATTTTTGAGATGAGCAATGTGAAACCTAAAACATGATGATAGATTCTAGAAGTATACACCACAACCCATATTTTTTATTATGACATACATCATCTCTATAAAAGAATATAAATAGCTATATATACACTATCTGCATACATGTTCAGTTGCTCAATTGTGTCCAATTCTTTGCAACCCTATGGACTATATAGCCTGCCAGGATCCTCTGTTCAGGGATTTCCCAGGCAAGAAGACTAGAGTGGGTTGCCGTTTCCTCCTCCATGGGGTCTTCCTGATCCAAGGATCAAACCCATATCTCCTGTGCCTCCTTGCATTGGCAGATGGATTCTTCACTACTGAGCCACCTAGGAAGCCCATATACACTCTTTAGAGAATAGTAAAATAAATAGCCACATTCCTGGCAATGAGTTTAAGAAACAGAATGTTCCTAATGCCTTTGCAATCTTCATGTACCCTCTAGAGCCCTTCCTCTGCGTCCCTCCTGGAGGTGAGTGGAGCCTAAAGTTTGTATTTATCATTCTCTGTCTTTCATAATGATTTTATTACATATAAATGTAACATAAACAGTAAATATTTTTAAGTTTTGCATACTGCTGAGGCATATATAAATGAAATTTACTGTGTGTGTTCCTCTGTGATTTGCTTTTTTTCATCAGTGTTAGGTTTAACATTTCATCATGTTGATGCCTGTTGTTGCTCAGTTGCTAAGTTGTGTCCAACTCTTTGTGATCCCATGAATTGCAGCATGCCAAGCTTCCCTGTCCATAACTATCTCCCAGAGTTTGCTCAATTTCTTGTCCGTTGCTTCAGTGATGCCATCTAACCATCTCATCCTCTTCTCCTCCTGCCTTCAATCTTTTCCAGCATCAGGGTCTTTTCCAAAGAGTTGGCTCTTCACATCAGCTGGTCAGAGTGTTGGAGCTTCAGCTTCAGCATCAGTCTGAGCTCTAGTTATTCATGTTTCCTGCTCTATAGTGTTCACTTGTAATAATGTCCCACAGATATTTTTATCCATTCCAATTGCAATTGGACCTACTCTTAGTGGATGTAAGCATGTAAATGTAAAATAATTTATGAAGCCTGTTTTTCTGTTATAAAACTGAGCTGAAATACAAGTTCTCCAGAATTGTATTTTATTAGCTTTTCTGACCATGACCTCCAGAAGATACAAATTGGTTTTGGAATTTATATCACTCACAAAACAAAGGATTACAAGGTATGCCTTTTGATATTTTCTATTCTATTCCATTCCATTTAAAAAAATTCTGCCTATGGTCGAAGATTTGTATTGATTTCTTGAGCTACTAATGCTTCACAATCAGTCAACCAGCAATTTTTAAAACATTGCACTCACACCAGGAATGGAATTGCTGGGTGGCATATTATGCACACTCTCAGTGTTATTAGACAGTGCCAAATTGATTTCCAGTCATTTGCACTAAGTTCCTCTCCCAGGAGCAGCCTGCATGTTCCCTTTGTTGTATAGATTTGTTAACACTGGATGCTGTCAAATTTTCCCATTTTCTGGTTTACTGCATTCCATGTTTTTAAGAAAAGTAAATTGAACAGGAACCCAGTTTTAAAGCTCACACAGATAATCCAAATTAAAGTGAACCTATTCAGTCTCTCAATAAAAATTACACGTTCAGAAGAAATCAGAAGTTTCCTTTTCTAGGCATTTTAATATAAGGGTGCTTTTAGGAAAAAGAAAAACACCTCCTGTGTGTTAACTGTATATCCTGAACAGTGAGCTGGAATCAAATCAGATTGCAGATTGATCTTTGGGGGACTCATACTGTCCAGATCAGTAGTCAGCTATGGAAAGCATACATGCATAGTTGTGAAAAATCTACTTTGGACTTTAATGAAGCAACAGGAATGTTAGCATGAATCATACCTGTAAGCAAATGAAACGTGTGGCTTTTGGATCTTTGAGAGCTCAAGTGTACAACACATTGAAGGGATTTCTGGTCTTGTGTTTCTGCTGTTTCTACTTAAAACTTGGACAAAACTATACTTTCTCGATTTTCCCACTATCCTCAATGAAGAATGATGGGAAGAGATTGATCTATTTCTTTCACTTGACTTTGAAATCCTTGAGATACAATTCTGGTGAACCTAGCACTCACTAGTGGTAAATTCGGGGCACAGGAACTTGTCTTCTGTGCCTCTAGCCAGCATGTGGAAGGCTCAGGAATGTAGGATTTTCTAAATTTCCATACACACAACCCTTCAGAAGCTTGTAGCATCCCCAGCCCTCAGTTATGCTGAAGCAAATTAGTGAGGCCAAGCAGTCATTTACCTACTTGGAGAGGGAGCAAATTTATTTATGGCAAATTCTCTGGCCACTTGCCAACATCATACACATTCACAAACAAAACTGGTTGGAGGAGGGGAGGCAGAGAAAGGAAAGTGGTGAAGATGGATCCTGTGCCCTGGAATCATCAGGGCCTCCAAAGGGTGGAGCCTCTACAGGGTTTGAGAAGGGCTGTTTGGGAGAAGTTTTCCTAATCCCGCTTAAAAAGAGAGATGTATTCTGATGTTAGGTGGGCCTTTCTGCTGCCTGACAAATGGTATTTTATAGCATTTCAGTAACGATATTCCATTATACAGAGAGGTAACTAAGGTCCAAGAAAGAAGGAGTGAGGCTGGTAGGAAGTAAGTAAGACGGCGATTTTTAGTCCTGGCTCTGTTGGCAGTTTGGCAATTGTGCATGTGTGCTCAGTCGTATTCATGTTTTAAAGAAATAGCTTTATTTAAATGTGAACCTAAAGACTGAAAAAAAAAAAAACCCAATATATTTTAATTTATATGCATTCTTAGGCCTAATATAGATTAATATTTAAATAATAGCATTCATTCATCATTCATTCACTAAGCACCATGCCAGACACATATCTGACATTTACAAAGGGCTCTATGTTTCTGCAAAGTACTCTTAATGCATCATCACAAAAGTCCAGCAGAACCCTGAGAGTCTCTTAGTGGGTCTTCTCAGATCAGGAATGGTGATGTTTCCTGGCTGCTGGAGGCCTGCTGAACCAGACTGAAACCTAAGGGTCTGCTCTGAGGTGTCACTAGGCAGGGAAAGTAGGTATCTGAAGGCGTTGGGACCTTGGTCATTATGGCACGGTGGTAAAGAATCCTGCATCAATACAGGAGATTTGGGTTCGATCCCTGGATTGGGAAGATCCTCTGGAGAAGGAAATGGCAATTTACTCTAGTATTCTTTCCTGGAGAATCCCATGGACAGAGGAGCCTGACGGGCTATAGTCCCTGGGGTCACAAAAGAGTCAGACATAGTTTAGCGACTAAACAGCAGCCACCTATCGTCCTGTGCCAAACCAGGCCCTGTGCTCTGAATGACGAGGTTGAGATAAAGACACTGGAGTTCTCGTGATTTTCTCTGCCATCCCTCCCTAAATACCTCCCCGAATGCCATGGTACAGCCAGGAGGAAGAACTTGCAGAAATTTCTCATGCTGGAGCTTCACGTGTGACGAAACCTAGGCAGGGGGAATATTTTTGCTGATTCCCGAGGCCAGGCAAATCCAGGTGATAATTTTGGTATTGACCAAACTGCTTCCTTAGTGTTACAATAACAATGGGACTTCTGCTATTTTCATGGCTGTTTTAGCTGCTGCATTGAGTAAACCGTTTCGCAAATAGATATGTTAGAAATATTTTTAAATAATTATGGGAAGGAGTGATTCTTCAGTCTACTGAGGAGACAGCCAGTACAGGCTGAAAAGCTGATAAAAGAACCCACAGACAGACCAATCAGCTAATGATGAGCATGGATAAATTCTACTTAATGAACTGAGCAGGCAATTGTGAAGAAGATGAGTTAGCTTTTGCCTTTCCTCCACATGTATATGTTTGATAATTTTTTGCATAAATTAACTGACTCCTTAGAACCAGTTCCAAGTCTTCCCCCATCCCCTGCCCTGGTGGTCCTAATGAGCGCAGGTACTCTGGCAAAGCAGGCAGGGAAAAGAGGAAAAAGTTGGCCACAGTAAAACAAGTAATGGAATTCATATCCCTCTAGAGAGGTTTTAATGGCACCTGTGCCTCAGGTGAAGAAAAGACTAAATGTTTTAGGTGCCTAGGGGTCTTGCATCATACAAAAAGATGGGAGGTACTCAACCAGGGACTTGGTGTCAGATGCTGAGGACACAAGGAATTCCAAGAATTCGTATCTGCTCTCAAGATTCAGTGCACAGAGCGAGGTCCCAGCATCTGGGGAGCTGAACACAGGACCCAGTGCCCTCAAGATCTCACCCTCCTGGAGGGGAAAAGTAATAAGCCCCAGTGAGGACAGCCAAGGTGAAAGGGTAATGCAAACCATGATTATCTTCTCACTTACAGTTCATACATGGACAGACCACAAGTTGGTTAACCCAGCGTGCATTCCCCATTGCCTGCTTCTGCTAGAGCAGCTGGGAGAGCTAAATGCTATTGTCACAATCTCCCCTGCAGCCTGGAGCAGACATGAGGCAGAAGCATAAAACTGCTGTGGGGTGGGGAGTTGGGGTAGGGAGTGGGGTGGGGAGTGGGATTCTGGAAAAACTTCTGCTTTCCTACTAAAAAAGACTGATGTGGCTTCTTTGCTCCTTCCCCTTTCTTCTCTTCTTTCTGTCTTAGGTGGGGATGTGTTACCAGAAAGTGAAAGTATTCATTGTTCAGTCATTTCCAATTCTTTTCGACACCATGGACTATAGCCTGCCAGGTGCCTCTTGTCCACGGAATTCTCCAGGCAAGAATACTGGAGTGGGTAGCCATTCCTTTCTCCAGGGGATCTTCCTGACCCAGGGATAGAACCTGGGTCTCCTGCACTGCAGGCAGATTCTTCACTGTCTGAGCCACCACGGAAGCCCTAAGCTGGGGGCAGCTATCTTATAAAGGAGAGAAAGGACTTCAGAATCACTGTCCCTGACATTGTTAGGCTGCTGAACTAACACTAGCTTTTGCCAGTCTACAGAATCCGTAAGATATGAGAGAAATCAACCTCGATTTGTTGAGGCCACAGTAAGATTTTTTTTTTGAAACTTGCTATGTATCTTTTGTGTTTTCTCTTTATTCAAACTTTGCAGTACATGTTGTAGTCCTGTTTCTGGAGATATCTGGGTCAGCTCCGGGAGGCAGCAGAACCTCTTGACAACATTCTGTGACACCACCTGGAGGAATTAACAAGACATCACTTGCGTGGATAAGCGACAAATGCAATGGCACATTATCCATTAGTGACCTTCAGTTCAGTTCAGTCGCTCAGTCATGTCCGATTCTTTGCGACCCCATGAATTGCAGCATGCCAGGCCTCCCTGTCCATCACCAACTCCCGGAGTTCACTAAGACTCATGTCCATCGAGTCAGTGATGCCATCCAGCCATCTCATCCTCTGTCGCCCCCTTCTCTTCCTGCCCCCAATCCCTCCCAGCGTCAGAGTCTTTTACCCACTGTCAATTTTTTCTGAACTATTTTTCCAAAAATTTGATAAATTGATGATTCACCCACAATAAGGTTTATTTCCATTCCTGCAGTTTAGGTAGTGTGTCCTTAGTACTACTGAAGCTAGTAGATCTTTTAAGATGAGGTCAGTGGGGGATATTTGGTTTAGAGAAGAAAGAGAATGAAATCTGTAAGAATGAGAAAGAGAAAAATTGTGGAAAGGTTGGAACACGTGTTCAAAAAAATATGCTCAATTATGTTTTCTCTTACTTGTTTCTGGATTGTTTTCAATGAGATGGCATCATGGATTTTGAAAGCAATAATCATATCTGTTATTCTTAATTTATTTTAGGATTAAAGCCCCAGTGTATTTACCGCAAGGCAATCTTTTCTTCTGACATGTGTGTCTCCTGTCTTCATCCCACCCCCACCCATATTCAAAAAGGGTAAGAAACATTCTGAAGTATGTCTAATCGTATGAGCTTTGTGGCTCTATTTTCAAGCAGAAGTGTGGGGATAAAGTTGGCTGATCTGAACCTTTAGAAAAGGGGTGGGATCCACTGAATTTTATGTTTTACTAAGTGTGATGAAAACAAAATAAAACAGGTGCCCTTCAAATGGAGGCCTGAAATCTGCAAAGGTTTTTCCGTTAAGCTTAACAGTAATGGTTCTTTCCTGTGTCACATTTGGCAGGGGCTTAGCAATTGAGTTCTCCCTTCTGTGGGGTGTTGTGAAGGGCAATGAAGCAGGGGTTGGAACCTGAATAAGGTTTGAAAGTTAAAACGGATTGGAAGTGTCTTCTGTATTTTTTCTGTCTTTCTCCCTGAAAGTCAAATAAATCTTCAGAACTCTTCACATTTCAAACATAATATTTTTTCACATCCATGAAATGATTTTCTGAAGCTCACTCTATGCATGTGGCTTTTATATCTGCACAGTGCTTCCCAGGGATGTTATTAGCTATGCCTCCTGAGAACGCTGAGGGGGAACTCATATTGTTACCCTGGTTTGATATTTAAGAAAACTGACAAAGGCTTATCAGAGGCTGCCTCTGTGAGCTCTTGGAATGGTGACATGTCACAAATGGCTGAGTCGTTCTGTACTTCGTCTGTGTTTTTAAAGAGTATTCTAAACATATCCTAGTTTAAAACAGAAGCCCACCACAGCTCTTTAGCTGTATTGCCACTTCAAGATATGTCCTCCAGTAATATCTCATTTTTAAAAAAAAATTCAGCTGCTTCCTAATTTACAGTTACTGCAAGGAGATCCAACCAGTCCATTCTAAAGGAGATCAGCCCTAGGTGTTCTTTGGAAGGAATGATGCTAAAGCTGAAACTCCAATACTTTGGCCACCTCATGCAAAGAGTTGACTCATTGGAAAAAACCCTGATGCTGGGAGGGATTGAGGGCAGGAGGAGAAGGGGATGACAGAGGATGAGATGGCTGGATGGCATCACCGACTCGATGGACATGAGTTTGAGTGAACTCCAGGAGATGGTGATGGACAGGGAGGCCTGGCGTGCTGCGATTTGTGGGGTCGCAAAGAGCTGGACACAACTGAGCGACTGAACTGAACTGAACTGAATTTAGAGATACAGACCTTCTTGTGTAGAACTGGGATTAGGCAGCATGCCTGGAAGATGATACGCTGTTGCTGTCATTCAGTCACTGAGTTGTGTCCGACTCCGTGCGACCCCATGGACTGCAGCACACCACTTTCTTCTATCCTCCACTGTCTCCCAGAGTTTGCTCAAATTCATGTCCACTGAGTCGGTGATGCTATCCAACCATCTCATCATCTGTCGCCCGCTTCTCCTGCCTTCAGTTTTTCCTAGCCTTAGTCTTTTCCAGTAAGTTGGCTCTTAGCATCAGGTGGCCAAAGTATTGGAGCTTCAGTTTCAAGCATCAGTCCTTCCAGTGAATATTCAGTGTTGATTTCCTGTGGGATTGATTGGTTTGATCTCTTTGCAGTCAAGGGGCTCTAAAGGCAGTCCAGGTGATGCCATAGAATAACCCCATACTAAAAACTGGGTTTGTCTTCTTCATCAGGCCCACTCTATTCAATAGTATCAGCTTATAACTCTGTAAAGGACTCTGACACCACTTACCCCTGAGGGTCATATGTTACTCATTTGTGCATGCACCCATCAAACATTTATTAAGAACCTACTATTTGCTGGGAAATTGGCTGGATTCTAGAGACAGAAAGAAAATTGTGTCAGAGGTATGTACAAGTAACCTAGGAAATGACTGAATGGACCTCTGGAATTATTCCCAGGATGCCAAAGAAAAATGCTTTTTTACACAACATTTTAGTAGATCAGTGAATTACTGATTAAATGGGAACATATCATTCAGATGTTGGATTTTAGACTTTTGTATCACTTAATATAAAACACTTGTGGAAGTTTTAGAACAATCTAAACTATTCTATGGAGAAAGTAAATCTGAACACTATTACCTGGAGGGTGGGGGGAATGAGGGTGGTTGTTAACTGAAGGGGAGCAAGAGAGAGTTTTCTGTGCTGGTGACAATGTTCTGTCTTTTGATGGAGGTTTGCATTACACAGATACACATACTTGTCAAAACTTATCAAATGTGCCCTCAGAATTCATGCATGTAATTCAAAATAAAAGTGGCTATAAGTGAAAGATTAAAATTAAAACACTTGGGGGCTAAGAGAGCAAGGAAAGAGGCATTTCTTTACACCAGATCCCTTTTACTAGGTCTAGCCCAAGAAGTTGTGTTGTCCAGTTGCTAAGTCGTGTCCAACTCTTTGCAACCCCATGGACTGTAGCCCACCAGGCTCCTCTGTCCAAGGGATTTCCCAGGCAAGAAGACCGGAGAGGGTTGCCATTCTCTTCTCCAGAGGATCTTCCCAACCCAGGAATTGAACCTGCGTCTTTCATTGGCAGGTTGGTTCTTTACCACTGAGCCACCAGGGAAGTCCCACATTCTTTTTAGCCACCGTGATTCCCAGAATGTGATTGTATCATGGTTCCCTGTGCGGTCTTGATGGTTAACGATAGGTAGCTATTGTTTTAGGAAGGTCCATGCATACTTTCTGAAAATAAAAAATATAGATTCATAAAGAGCAATTTGAATTCTTCCCAGAGTCAAAGATCTCTTTTGTCACAAAAGATTCTGCTTGTGATTGATGAACATCTCTAGGTTTGTTCGTAAATTTTTGAGGAAGCGATAAGTTTCAGTGCTGAAAGCCAGTTATGGTGTCACAAAAGAATCAAACCATCCTTTAGGGTTTTTTTCTCCAGGATTTCCGATAAAATGTTTTCAGAAGGAACATTTTTTCCCATCAAGGCTCATGTTAAAATACAGGTCAGGAAATTCAGTCGAGTAAACAAGTTAGCCACAACTTTCATCCAAGGGGACGCGCATCACGGGTGTCACTTGGTGGAGCTGGAGTTGGTTTAAACACATTGGTCATGGTTATATATAGTACTTGAAGTCCAAACATTCACTCCAACTCCATCATCACTTACTCGGGTTGTCCCAGCAAATTCCACCTGGACTAGTTCTTTGCCAAGTTTAAAAAGCAATGGATTCTAAAGTATAACAGAGAAAAATCAACCTCTCCTTTTTTGAAAACCTTAAAAAGTTTTCCCTTCCTTGCCCCTAAGAGGAAGCTTTTCACATACAAATGCATTTGTAAATAAGCACATTTAGTTACTGCCACAGTGAAAGCAATAAACTTGTTTATCTTGGTAAATGAATTTTTTACAAATTAAAGTTATAAGAAACAATATCCTTATTTTATGGTTTTTAAAAGCAAAGCCACAGAAGATAAAAAGATAAGAAATAGCAAATTAATGTGCCTATTATGCTTTTTCCCCTGGAGAAGGAAATGGCAACCCACTCCAGTATTCTTGCCTAGAGAATCCCATGGACAGAGGAACCTGGCAGGCTACAGTCCACGGGGTCGCAAAGAGTCGGACAAAAAGCATAATTACTTTTTAAAATAATATGCTTTTTTAAGTAAAACACATATTTTCTCTGAAGGAAAATGTATGTATAAATATATACGGTTTGTAAATGTGCAGCTTGAAGAAACTGAATATACCCTGGTAACCAGCACTAGAATTGAGAACTAGATTATAACCAGAGCATTCTCCCAGGAGCCCATCTCTTGTTCTCTGCTAATCGATATCATTTCCTATCTTTTAGGGTAATTATTGCTCTAACTTTTGATATCATACGCTTATCTTGCCTCTTAATATCTTGTATAAATGGAATTATTCAATAAGTATGTTTTTTCTGTCTGGATACTGAGTAGAGCTGGTGGGAACATGGTTGTACACATCTTCAAGTGAATACATACATGCATAGGAGAAGGCAATGGCACCCCACTCCAGTACTCTTGCCTGGAAAATCCCATGGATGGAGGAGCCTGGTAGGCTGCAGTCCATGGGGTCACGAAGAGTCGGACACGACTGAGCGACTTCCCTTTCACTTTTCACTTTCATGCATTGGAGAAGGAAATGGCAACCCACTCCAGTGTTCTTGCCTGGAGAATCCCAGGGACGGGGGAATCTGGTGGGCTTCCATCTATGGGGTCACACAGAGTCGGACACGACTGAAGCGACTTAGCAGCAGCAGCAGCATACATGCGTATCTTTTAGGCATAAACCAAACCATAGAGTTGGTGTGTTATATATATAGAGAGAGCATGTATATGTTCAGTTGTGGTTGTTCAGTCACTAAGTCATGTCCAACTCTTCATGACCCCAGGGACTGCAGCACGCCAGGCTTCCCTGTCCTTCACTATCTCCCAAAGTTCATTCAAACTCGTATCTATTGAGATGGTGATGCCATCCAACCATCTCATCCTCTCTTGCCCCCTTCTCCTGTTGCCCTCAATCTTTCCCAGCATCAGGGGCTTTTCCAATGAGTCGGCCCTTCACATCAGGTGGCCAAAGTATTGTAGCTTCAGCTTCAGCATCAGTCCTTCCAGTGAATATTCAGAGTTGATTTCCTGTGGGATTGACTGGTTTGATCTCCTTGCAGTCCAAGGGACTGTATGGTAGATAATGCTGAACTGTTTGCAAAGTGATTCTATGTGCTTTTTTTTTTTTCTTTTTAATGTATGCCTATGCTAAAATATGTGCTTCCCAGGTGGAGCTAGGGGTAAAGAACCCACCTGCTAATGCAGGAGACATAAGAGATGTGGGTTTGATCCCTGGATCAGGAAGATACCCTGGATAAGGGAATGGCAACCCACTCCAGTATTCTTGCCTGGGAAATCCTATGGACAGAGGAGCCTGGCGGGCTACTGTCCATAGGGTCGCAAAGAATCGGACACGATTAAAGTGACTTAGCACGCACACAAGCTAAACTATAATGCTTTTCCCAATCTCATTTGTCATGAGAGTTTTAAACTGAAAAAATAATCTGAAAAACCAAATACTTTTGCTAATATAGTTATTTTGAGTGAAACTTTTTCGAGACCTAAATCATAACTTGTGAAAACTTGTTCATAAAGGTACCTACAACTCCACCGAAAGCCCAGGCTGGCAGCTCTGCAGCGAAAGGTGAATCACCGTGAGACAAGGCTGTAACCCAGTCCAGAACAAGAGTGTATTCTAATCTTACATAACAAGACCTTCCATGTTACAAACAGATACTAGTTTGCTTTCCAGGATAGTCAGGTAGAGATGTGTTTCTTTCTTCTCAAAATATATCAGGTCGTTTTAAATTGCAAGCCACTGAAACCAATTCTGGTTAACTGAGCAGAAAAGAAGAGAGATTTGATTAGAAGGTATTTAATAATCACTCAGTCTCTCAGAGTGTCGGAGAACCAGCCAAGGAGACATTTCAGTCATGGTTTAGAGCTGCTCTGGGATACAGATTCAAATTCCCGCAGCCTGCCCTGGGTAGCCAGTCTCCATCCAGGTATTCATGTTCTGTGCTCTGTCCTTTCACCTGAAATTAGGGCTTCTTTGTCTGACTGGTAGAGTTTGGCAGATGTGACAGTGTGTGACTCATGAGACGAGGTTATAGAGGACATTGAAGTTTCCCATTGGTCTCTGAGACTGTGCACTCAAAGGGAAACCAGCTGCCACGGGTGGAGGATACACTAGGAACCTCTATGGAGAGGGACTGCATTCCCCTGCTGACAACCATCACCAGCTTAGTAGCCACAGGGCAGAGCTACCTTGGAAGCAGGCCCTCTGTCCCCAGTCACACCTTCAGATGACTGCAGCACCACCTAACATCTTGAGTGCCAACCCCTAAGGTTCTCTGCGTCTGAAGTTAGTCGGCTGTGCTGGCCTGAATTTCTGACCCACAGCACTGTGAGAGAAAGAAATATTTAGTGTTGTTTGAAGCCATCGCATTTCAGGTAATTTGTTACAGAGCAGCAGATAGCTAATCACCAGTCCTAGTTAACGGGCTATAGCTGTTGGAGCTGTTGGCATCACTGCCTTTGGGAACTAGATGTCAGTCAAGCAATGTCACCAACATGAGGCAAACTAGAGTTCAAACCCTTGGCTACTCTATCCCTTGTGGCTAGCCTCTCCAAAATAGCAAAAAGGTTGATGTGATTCAAAATGTTGTATCAAAGCATTTCCTGAATACGGACTTTGTTTCCTCTTTAAGTAAAGGCTTTGTGGCACTCTCTAAGAAAGAACTTTTAGGAAAATGCTATTTTTCTTAATCGTTAATATACTATATATTACAAAGGCTCTGGTACCTGCCTTCTACAATATTATAATGGCCTTGTGACATAATAAGCAGTTGTATTCTATAGTTTTGCTTTTAAGACAAATCTCTTTATTTTTTAGGTCATTTGTGAATATATTTTTTAAAATATTGAAGCCTTTCAAGACTGATATATACAAACCTTTAAGAATTTTAACTTCTGAAGTTTCAAGTGTTAGGTGGCTTTTGGCATTACACACCAATCTTATGAAATATACTGTTAGTTAAGCTTAATTGTGTCTGACTCTTTGCCATCCCATGGGCTGTAGCCTTCCAGGCCCCTCTGTCCATGGAATTCTCCAGTCAAACAATACTGGAGTGGGTAGCCATTCCCTTCTCTGGGGGATCTTGGGATCAAACATAGGTCTCCTACATTGCAGGCACATTCTTTACCATCTGAGCCACCAATGAAAGTCACTCAGTTGTGTCCGACTCTTTGCTACCCCATGGACTGTAGACCACCAGGCTCCTCTGTCCCGTGAATTCTTCAGGCAAGAATACTGAAGTGGGTAGACGTTCCCTTCTTCAGGGGATCTTCCCAGCCCAGGGTTTGAACCCAAGTCTCCAACACTGCAGGTGGATTCTCTATTGTATGAGCCACGAGGGAAGCCAGAGAAACCCATAAAATGGATGGCTGCTCCATGACTGTGAGTTGATCCTTTGACCTCTGGAGATCAGCATTATGGTCTCCAAATGGCCCATGGTTCTTAAGGGGTCAAATTATATATAATATATATTTTATATAAAATTATATATATAATATACATATTAAATGATACATATTATATAATATATTATAACATATATTATTACATATGGATCATGGTTGTTAAGAGATCAAATTATATATAATTATGTATTATATATATTATATATATGTGTGTGTATTTATATATAATTTGATCCCTTGACAACTGTGGTCCATTTAGCAGACCATAGCTGATCTCCAGAGGTCAAAGGACCAACTCAGTTATGAAGCAGCCACCTCTGACCTCAGAGCTGATCAGGACAAGTCTGGACTCCAAGGTGGAGGCTTTAGCCTGTAACAATCCACATGCATCCCTTACTGACAGAGCCCTAACTGAAGATTCCGAAGCTTATAAATTTCCACCACACTTTTAAGAAGTTGGGGGTGGCTAGAAGTCATTTCACAGTAGGAGTGATTTGTAGCCAGAATCAGCCAACCTTTGGCCTCATTTTTGTGTAGTTTGGATGATTCTATCATCAGATCTGCCTCTCTATATAAAGTGTTTCCTGTTTGAGTTTCCTTTTTCAAATGAATGGATTTATTATCCTAGAGGAAGACTTGGTCTAGCTGTTCTGCAAAGGGCAGGATGAATGAAAGGTTATAGATCAAATGCATTTTATGTTGCCAATTCAGCTGAGAATTGGCTTATGTGTATCATTTTATGGAAAGCAAAGGAGCAGTGACACACACATTGAATTTATTGAATCAGGTGTGATAGCACTGGGGAGTTCTAAGAAAACAGATACATGTGTGGAGAGAGAAAGGGAGAGGAAGAGAGGGAAGAGAGAATGAAAGGGTCGGGAGGAAAGGAGAGGAAAGAGAAAAAGAGAGGAGAGGAGAAGAGGAGAAAGGAGAGAGACCTCATGGCCACTTCCTATCTCATTTGGGATGTGTGGGCCAGAACCTTCTGGGCCAGTAAGTGGAGTAGAAGCGAGAGAGAACAGTGTTGGATGAAAAGACTGAGAAGCCTTCATGGAATAGCTGAAATCCTAGGTAGGAGTTAGGTAACAATTTTGCCTACCACTTACTGAATACCTACGATTAGTAAACATGGCCTGGTGTAATCTTTGCAGCAGCCCTTTGAAGTAGGTACTACTGTGCTCTATTTTCTGTTTTATAATTCCAGAAGGTAAATGGTCCATATCACACAGTTCAGAGGTAACTGGAATTCAAACCAGACTATACAGCACACGCTGTTGACTCTGCAGTTCTCTGAGCTGACTCAGTCTGGGCAGAGGAGATGTGCTGAGTCCAGGGATGGACTGGGGGACAGAACAATCTGAAAAAAAGGTTGGGAGGTGAATGAGAGTATCGGTATACTCTGGGGTCAGTGCAGTTGGGCTGACCAGTAGATGACTCAAGTGAATGGTTTTGTAAGAGAAGTTGTGGTGGATAAAAGTAGAGAACTGATAAAGTTGAAAAAGTTTTAGGAATTAAAGATGACTACATTAATGGATTCTGAGCAGGGAAATAGTACTGCAGAAAATATTTTCTTAAGAAGGTGAAATCAGCAGTCATGTATAGGCAAACAGAAAAGGGAAGGACTGGAGGCTGGGAAATCACTGAGAACAGTGTGCACAAGCGACAGAAATACGGCAGTGAAGACCAGGAGTAGTGTAGAAGCAGTTCTCCAAGTTTTGGTCTTGGGATCATTGATACACTTAAAATTGATGGAGGACCCCAAGGTCCTTTTGTGTGTGTTTATCGATCAATGTTTATCAGATTTGAAGTTAATACAGATAAATTTTAAAATATATATTAAATTATTTTAAAATAATAAACCCATTATGTATTAACATACAAGCATTTTCATGAAAAAATAACTTTGGTTTTGAAATAAGAAACAATGAGAAAAATGACTTTTACCCTTTTGCAAATTTCTTTACTGCCTGGCTTAATAGTATCCAGCTGGAATGTTATATAGTCTGTTGCCATGTGTTCAGTTTGTTGCAATGTTGCAAGAAAAGTCCACTCATGCTTGTGAGAGACAGTGAAAAAGGCAAATAACACTCTAAAATTATCATGAAAATCGGTTGACCCCAGGACACTCTGAAAGAGTCTTAGGGACACTCACGGGTCCCTGGATGACAGTTTGAGGACTGCCGGGCTAGAGTGTGGTTGAGGAGATGAGAAACAGGGAACCAACACAGAGGGGGAAAAAACAGAGAAACCAGAAGCATCTGAAGACTGATCAGGCTTAGGGGGCCCTGCAAAGGAGAGAATCCTACATGATCCACACATCAGACCTGGGTGACCTGAGAAAATCATGATGCTTCTTGCAGAGTGGGGAAACCCAGAGAGGAAGGCAGTTTGGTGGGGAAGTTGGTTATTTCTGGTTTTGGTGATTTCAGTGTGAAGTGGCAGAAAGACATCTAAATACACAAAGAATTGGGTCACAGAAGATGACAGAATCTTTCATTACTAATGGAAGTAAATTTTTCAAAAGTTAATTTAAAATGAAATTTAAAATGTCAATTTGAAAAAGAAATGGAAGCAGATACTATACTTTCTAGTTAATTAATCACAAAGTAAATATTTCTTTATTTAGGAGTGGAACATTAGAGGAATTCAACTGTATTTGAAAGATTTTATTTCCTCAGATGAGAAATGAGTATAGGGTCACTTATTGTATTACTATTAATGCAGGTTTATGTCTGGAGTAATTCATAATAAATCAAAAAATTTAAAGTTCATATCATATTAGTTCACACATTTCTCTCCCTCTCAATCCCCCCAAACACACACATACACACACACATACACATACACAATATTTATACTCATTGGATTAGATGCTGTTTTATTTCCAGGTGCTAGTACTGGGGATAGAACCATTTAGAAAAAGAAGGAAGGAAGAAATAAAGAAAGGTGGGGAGGAGGAAGGAAAGAAAGAAAGAATATAAGCTAAATTCAAAGTCTTTCCCCTTCTCTTTAGACACCAAAATGCAGTCTGTTGGGAAAGGACTTGCCGGCCACATTAACAAAATATAAGGCAAATGTAAGCTAAGTAGGAGGATGCCAGCATTCATAGGATACCAAAGACCCTGTATGTTATCACATGCATTGGGTAATGATTCAATCAGATGTGAAGTTCCTGGAGAGGTTTAAAGCACTTTGTGGGAGCGTTGCATGGGTAACAAAGAACTCTTATTCTTGTGATAAGTTTCCAGTAGAATCAGGGCCTCAGAAGAACAGCACTGAGGGAGGGTACCAGAGAAGAAGCCAAGTCTGTGTCCCTACTCTGGAACTGGAGGAGACATGAGGGTGAGCACTGACTCAGGCACAAACTAGCTTTGAGATGTTGAGAAGGTGACTTAATTGCTTATGCTTTGCTGTTGTTCAGCCACTAAGTCCTGTCTGACCCCATGAATTGCAGCATTCCAGGCTTCCATGCCCTTCACTGTCTGTCTCCTGGAGTTTGCTCCAAGTCATGTCCATTGAGTCAGTGATGCCATCCAAACATCTCTTCCTCTGTTGCCCCTTCTCTTCTTGCCTCAGTTTTTCCCAGCATCAAGGTCTTTTCCAGTGAGTTGGCTCTTCCCATTAGGTGGCTAAAGTATTGGAGCTTCAGCTTCAGCATCAGTCCTTCCAATGAATATTCAGGGTTGATTTCCTTTAGGATTGACTGGTTTGATACCCTTACTATCCAAGGGACTCTTAAGAACCTTCACAATTCTTTGGTGCTCAACCTTCTTATGGCCCAACTCTCATATCCATACATGACTACTAGAAAATCATAGCTTTGACTGTATGGACCTTTGTTGGCAAAGTGATGTCTCCGCTTTTTAATACACTGTCTAGGTTTGTCATAGCTTTTCTTCCAAGGAGCGTCTTTTAATTTCATGACTGCAGTCACTGATGGCAGTGTTTTGGAGCCCCCCAAAATAAAATCTGCCACTGTTTCCACTTTTTCCCCATCCATTTGCCATGAAGTGATGGGACCGAATGCCATGATCTTAGTTTTTTGAATGTTGAGTTTTAAGCCAGCTTTTTCACTCTCCTCTTTCACCCTCTTTAAGAGACTCTTTAGTTCCTCTTCACCTTCTGCCATTAGAGTGGTATCATAATATGCTTTAGTTTTAAGATATTTTTATTGATTAAAAACCTAGTAATAGGAGCTGTTTCCCAGGAATTAATGCAGTTTAAGGCTCAGGAATGCTGGCTTCTCTTACCATGTAGCACTGAACAACAAACCTTCCATCTGCCTTCCACACTCACCCCCAGTCATCTCAACATCCACATGTCTCTCCTGGAGGACTTTGAAACTGCTAGTGGCTGCCACTGTGAGCCCTCCACACTCTCACTAACCGCTCTGACTAAATCTCCACCATGCAGTCATGCAATTGTCCTCCTTCTTAGCCTTCAAAAGCCTGGGCCCTGCTGTCCACCAGCCTCAGCCCAATCTAGAGCATTTCTGGAACATACTTTATGCCTTCCTTTCTATTCATTTCACAAGCTTTTTATTTTCTGTTTCTTCTTTAGCTCTGAAAATATTACATATTCACTAGATTATATATATCTTCCTTTGCCTTAAAAATTCACTCCAGAGTGTGTCCTGTAGCTGTTTTATGTGCGTGCTCAGTTGCTAAGTGGTGTCTGACTCTTCTGCAATCCTGTGGACTGTAGCCCACCAGGCTCCTCTGACCATGGGATTCTCCAGGCAAGAATACTGAAGTGGGTTGTCATTTCCTCCTCTGGGAGATCTTCCTGAACCAGGGATCAAACCCAAGTCTCCTGAGGCTCCTTCTGAATTGGCAGGTGGATTCTTTACCACTGAGCCACGCAGAAAGCCCATAGCCATTTTAACCAACAAATAAATGAAGTGGGAAAGAATATACAAGTTTTTTCAGTTTTTACACAAGAAATTGACATGATAATAACAAACTTGTAAAATTCTTTTAAAAAGCATGTTTGTGGGGAGGCAAGATGAGAGGAATGTTTATTAAAATATCTTACAAAATTAATGAGTAAATTTACAGGTAGAAGGAGACTGTTATTTACCTTCAGTATCTATTACTGTGTCTATTGAGTGACTGTACTCTCACCTGAGGCTCTGAACCAGTTATAAACTGGGTATCTTAGAACAATGAATGAATGAATGAGATAAGCAAAATTATACAGACACACACACAGACTGCTTAGCGAAAAATAATGTCCATATGAAGTTCACTCTGTAGCTATTTTAGCTAAAAATGAAGCTAAACTTTCTTGACAAACAGGAATTTAATTTTGGATTCCTTTTCTTTTCACCCAGTGATATAATTCATGTGAAGTAAGGATAAAAGTTACCATAATGCCAGGTAGAACATCCTTCTACTAATAATTGCTTCATAAATATATATGTTCTGTTAACTGTCATAACCTTTCATTTTTTTGTGCTCATTTCATGACCTTCACAAACAAATGAAAGGCTCACGTTTGCTAAGTTCCCGCCTTAGTAATGAATTACTAGAAATTTAAGGACCTAGCAGGGACTGCAGCTGTTGTGAGTTTCAATTATTTTTCTGCTTATCTTCTGGGGTTATAACTTGGAAGTCTGGACTGAATGCATGCCATTTTTAGCAATAGGAAGCATCAAGATAGTCTTGTTTCCCACATAACTGAGTGGAACAGGAGACATAGGTAACCCACAAGCTTCAGAAACCCTGTTGGAAGGGCTTAGGAGATAAGCAGGAACATTTACACTACTGGGAACAATTAGTTTTCATCAGAAGACTAAGCCATAAAAGTGGAAAACTGGGCTGGAACAGAAGGGATGGTAAGAAAGGCTTCCTGGATGGTATAAAGTGCCAGTATAAAATAATGATATACATGCTTTTGGTGGTGTGTTCAGTTGCTCAGTTGTGTCTGACTCTTTGTGACCCCATGGACCAAGTCTGCCAAGCTCCCCTGTCCATGGGATTTCCCAGGCAAGCATACCTGAGTGGGTTGACATGTCCTCTTTCAGGGGATCTTCCCAACCCAGGATGAACCCATATCTCCTGTGGCTCTTGGATTGGCAGGCAGATTCTTTACCACTGAGCCACCTGGGAAGCTGAGCATTGTTGCTGTGATCTGGCACCAAGATGTTGAATCATATGTCTCATTTTGAATCATAGATTTTCACAGCACTCAGTTGGATCAAAGGTCTTCCTTGGATCAATTTCTCTATAGCCAGGGAGCCTGGGGCCCAGAGAGCTGAAAGGACTTATCCAGGGTCCCACAGCTAGTCCAGCAGAGCTGAGAACAGAGTGCATTTCCTATTCCCAGTCAGAGCACTTCCCCCTCCACCACATCTGTTTCCTCTCCTCCTTGATGTGTTTGGCTCTCAGGCCAGAGCGCAAGTGGTCTGATGGGTTTTCTCAGCACAATCTCCAGATGGTTATTTTTGACATTTCTGTATCTGGGCACCACTTTCTTGTCTCTTAACTTAAAAAATAATGCTCTTGTAAAGTTATTGATGTTTGAGAACTGATTGCATTTGGACAATATGTAGAATGCAACTGATAATGTATAGCTGGGTGCTATTGATTAAGGTGTGTTTGGAGAATCATACAGCTGGAAGGAGTTATTTGGATCAAGTGACCCCTGCTTTGCAGATTAGGAAATAAAAGCCTGGAAAATCTAGTGGCCATTAATTTAAAATACTTAAGTTCTAATGTCATGGAAGTGAAGTGAAGCAAAAGTTGCTCAGTTGTGTCTGACTCTTTGCGACCCTACAGTCCATAGAATTCTCCAGGCCAGAATACTGGAGTGGGTAGCCATTCCCTTCTCCAGGGGATCTTCTCAACACAGGGATTGAACCCAGGTATCCGTATCCTGCATTGCAGGTGGATTCTTTACCAGCTGAACCACCAGGAAAGCCCATGGACCATTCATTCAAAGCAACATTTATCTATTTGAAGTTTGACTCTGTGAAAAGGTAACATAAATGGTAATGTTCTTGTTCCATTCCAAATATAGTTCGTATTCATTAAATATTGATGTACTGTACCATATTATTCATTGTTTTATTCATTTTGAGGGATTATCATAGGAATAGCATGAAACCATTAACAATTAAAAATTATTGGAGTGCTGGGGTCCAAATAATTTAATTTGAGCAGCAGTAGATTGCCATAGTCAGCAACAGTACCATTTTGATTAGACTGACTGTCAGTGTACTTGTCCACATGTTTCTGTCTGGATATCATTGCTTTTGCTGTTGCCATCTCACCATCCTACAGCTTCGCCTGTGAAATCCTCCTTAGCCTTCAGAGAAAGTGCCCTCTCTCCTACAAAGCTTTCAACTGTTGCTCCAAATCTAGGGGATCTCCCCCTCCTTTGCATTCTCAAGGCACTTAATACTTCTCTTATTATCCCAGTCTGTGTTTCACTAATAAATTAAATGGTGCTGTTACACCTTTTCTGGATTTTAAGCTCCATAGCAAAAAGATTAGGTCAGTAATTTTGTATTCCCTGCAGCATCTTGTGTTTTCGAGATGCACAGTATTTGTTAAATGAGTAAATGAATGGATAGTAAATACAAAAGCACTTGGCTGAACACAAAGCATTACACTTTAGAATATTGATATTAAACAGCACAAACTGGGGAAGTCCTAGCTTTTTAAAGTTGAGAGTCGTTTGAGAATTTATTGAGAAACTGAGTGTCCAGAACAGGTATCATAAAGAATGCCTTCAGTTCCACTCTGGGATGTCTTTATTCACAGAATAAATCTGAGAAATAACAGTTTGTCAAATGCCAAATGACATCGAAAGTTAGAAGAGTGGAGTTCCCATACTATTCAGTTCCCCACAATTTGAAAACCACATGTTGTCCTTTCAATAACTTTTTCAGCCACATCAGGTGCATGAATGGACCCCAGAAACCATCTGCTCCAAGGCCGCCAATTAAGTTTGCTGTGTTCTCCCTGACAGGCTGACTGTTCCATTAAAACGAAGGGCTTTTCCAGGAAAAGAGATCTTGGGATTTTCTTTGGTCATTAGATAGCTCTACGCCAGATAGGAACATAAAAATTTTCTTTGTGTGGGGAAAGAGGAGTGCTTTCCTGAAGTTGGACTCATATTACAAAAATGGGGGGAAAGGAATTTAAGTGCTTATTTCAGTTCCTTTTCCAAACATGGAAAGTTAAATAGTAGTTCAGCCTCAATCCTTTCAGAGGAAGATCTCGTTGCAAATGTAAACTTCACTGCTCACTCACAGGGTTTCATATATTGCAAATAACCCAGGCTCAAGATTCAAACAGCCCCATGCAAATCCCGGGTAGAAGTCTGAAAGTGTTAGTGAGATCAAAAGCAAAATTCTCTCCATGCACTTAGATTCTGATTTAACTTTCTTTCTGTCTACATCATAGATCTCCATGTTTTATCCTGTGAAGTGTAAAACAGATGAGAAAACTAGTATCACCCAAGTATTAGTTGACTACAGAGTAAATCAGTGCAGAAATAGAGCATGACCTTTGAATTTTGAACTTGCTCAGGTCCATGAGGCAAATTGCCTCGTCCTTGGCTTTGCTCTTTCTGCTGTGGGGTGAGAATGGACCAAGCATACCTGACTATTGTTAGTACACCTTCCCTAAGGCTCCATAGAACATATTTCTCAAAACAATGAATGAAGTGGTGAAACACTTTATCTGTAACTCCATCTTTGCGATTTACTTGACTCCGTGAGCCACATTGTTTCCAGTAACTGGAAATATCAATAACCTCAGATATGCAGATGACACCACCCTTGTGGCAGAAAGTGAAGAGGAACTAAAAAGCCTCCTGATGAAAGTGAAAGTGGAGAGTGAAAAAGTTGGCTTAAAGTTCAACATTCAGAAAACGAAGATCATGGCATCTGGTCCCATCACTTCATGGGAAATAGATGGGCAAACAGTGGAAACAGTAACTGACTTCATTTTTGGGGGCTCCAAAATCACTGCAGATGGTGACTGCAGCCTTGAAATTAAAAAACACTTACTCCTTGGAAGGAAAGTTATGACCAACCTAGACAGCATATTAAAAAGCAGAGACATTACTTTGCCAACAAAGGTCCGTCTAGTCAAGGCTGTGGTTTTCCCAGTGGTCATGTATGGATGTGAGAGTTGGACTGTGAAGAAAGCTGAGCGAAGAAGAATTGATGCTTTTCAACTGTGGTGTTGGAGAAGACTCTTGAGAGTCCCTTGGACTGCAAGGAGATCCAACTAGTCCATTCTGAAGGAGATCAGCCGGCATTTCTTTGGAAGGAATGATGCTAAAGCTGAAACTCCAGTACTTTGGCCACCTCATGTGAAGAGTTGACTCATTGGAAAAGACTCTGATGCTGGGAGGGATTGGGGGCAGGAGGAGAAGGGGATGACAGAGGATGAGATGGCTGGATGGCATCACTGACTCGATGGACGTGAGTCTGAGTGAACTCCGGGAGTTGGTGATGTACAGGGAGGCCTGGCGTGCTTCAATTTATAGGGTCTCAGAGTTGGACACGACTGAGTGACTGAACTGACTGAACTGACATAAAGGTATTGTAAGTGTAGAGTGCTACCTGGACTCATCTTGTGAACCTTTGATTTTCTTCGTTGGAAACAATGAAATATACTGAATGTCATGTAACTCCCCAGAGTGTACCTTCTGCTCTACAATTGTTTACATAGAAAAGGAAAAGGACCTGCTATCCACAGGGGGTGGAGAGTACAGACAAATGTTGTTAATTAGCATGTAAAACACTTGTAGGGAATTTTCTGTCTCCTGAGAATGTGCTTTTCTTTTTACTCTCTTCCTTTTTGTTTTATTTTTTAAATTTATTTGTTTTTAATTGGAGGATAATTGCTTTACAATATTTTATTGGTTTCTGCCATATATCAACACATTGTCTCCTTTGTAAAGTCAGTAATAATGTATTATTTTTATTATTCATTTTGATGCTCAAATTGTTACATATTGACCATGGGGAAGTCCCTTATGTTGTTTCCTGTGACCCACTGACATATCCTGTCATTCTTTGAACACTTCCCTACTAATATTTTACACAAGATGCACTAGGTTCATCTTGTACTTTTCCTTCCCCAGGCCTAGATTCAGCCATTTTTACAAGAAGTGCTGGCTCCTTTTAGTAGAGAAAGGGATTTAGAAACCAAGATCTTTGTACTAGATGTGCTGATTGCTATGAGAGTGTCATTGCTTTTAGGTCCTTTCAGAGGATAGAGGGAAACCAGGAAAAAGATACAGCCAGTCAGAAGTATGTGTCTGCAGTATATGACACAGTGAGTCTTCCAAGTAGAAAAAAGCATGTGCAGATGTGTGTGGGTATCTTATTTTCTTGTTTTTCATTTATCTGATTACTAGTAACGCTGAGCCCTTTTGCCATGTTTATTTGCCATTAATTTTTACTCTTTTGTGAAAAGAAGTGTGCAGTTATTTTTCTCTTTTGCCTAGTTCTCTTTTGGGTTATTTGCCACTCTTGTGTATTTGAACCAGTTTTTTGTTTTTTTTTTAAACCTTAACATTTAAAACTCCGGGAGATGGTGAAGGACTGGGTAACCCTTGGACTGCAAGGAGATCCAGCCAGTCCATTCTGAAGGAGATCAGCCCTGGGATTTCTTTGGAGGGAATGATGCTAAAGCTGAAACTCCAGTACTTTGGCCACCTCATGCGAAGTGTTGACTCATTGGAAAAGACCCTGATGCTGGGAAAGATTGAAGGCAGGAGGAGAAGGGGATGACAGACGAC
>NW_011494813.1:2353355-2368551 GCF_000754665.1 Bison bison bison | reverse complement strand
CTTGGACTGCAAGGAGATCCAGCCAGTCCATTCTGAAGGAGATCAGCCCTGGGATTTCTTTGGAGGGAATGATGCTAAAGCTGAAACTCCAGTACTTTGGCCACCTCATGCGAAGTGTTGACTCATTGGAAAAGACTCTGATGCTGGGAGGGATTGGGGGCAGGAGGAGAAGGGGACGACAGAGGATGAGATGGCTGGATGGCATCACTGACTCGATGGACGTGAGTCTGAGTGAACTCCGGGAGTTGGTGATGGACAGGGAGGCCTGGCGTGCTGCGATTCATGGGGTTGCAAAGAGTCGAACATGACTGAGTGACTGAACTGAACTGAACCTGGCATGCTGTTGTCCATGGGATCGTAAAGAGTCAGACATGACTTAGCGACTGAACAACAACAACATGCTTAAAAACCCTTACAAGTATATACATATTTGAACATGGACTGAAACAGATATGCAAATGTTTATTGTAGCATTACTAACGATAGACAAAAAGTAGAAGCAACTCAAGTGTTCATCAGCAGATGAATTGCTAAACAAAATGTAGTATATTTGACTCTTGAACAACACCAGTTTGAACTTCAAGGATCCACATATCAGTGGATTTTTTTTTTCACTAGTAAATACTACAGTTGGCTGAATCTACAGGTATATAACCACGAATATGGAGGCACTGGGTATATTAGGACAGTTGACTTAAAGTTATAGGTGGATTCTTAACTGTATGGAGGGTGGGCATGCCTATGCTCTCCTTTGTTCAAGGATCAATGTATATGTGTACAATGAAGTATTATTCAGCCATAGAAAGGAATGAAGTTCTGATACATGCTACAAGATGGATGAACCTTGAAAACATTGTGCTGCATGAAATAAACCACACAGGAAGGATAAATATTGTGACTCCACTTGTATGAATTATCTAGAGTGGGAAAACCCATAGAAACAAAAAGTTGATCAGAGGTCTTCAAGGAAAGGTAAATGGGTTATTGCTTAATGGTTAAATTTTCTCTGTGTGTGATGGAAAAGTTTTAGAAATAGATAGTGGTGGTGGTTATATAGCATTGTGAATATAATTAATGCTTTCATTCATACTTAAAAAGGATTAAAATAATAAATTTTATGTTATATATATGTATATATTTAACCATGATAGAAAATAAATGGACGTGTCTACACGGGTAGTATTTCTGGACTCCTTGTTCTTGTCTGTTCATCTATGTGTCTTTCCCTCCCCTGGTACCACACTGTCTTGATTACTGTAGCTATATAATAAGTCTTGAATTTGAGTAGACTAATTCCTCCCATTTAATTTTCTTTTTCAAAATAATTTTAGCTATTCTAGTTCTTTACCTTTCCATATAAATTTTAGAATACTCTTGCCTGTATCTACAATAAAAGTTACTGGGATTTTGATGGGAATTCATTAAATCTGTATTGTTACATCTTTTGATATATTAAAAACATTATGATGTATCCTATATATCCCATGTAATATTTATGTTCATAGTCTAATTTGTCTTATGTAAAAATTGCCACCTAAGTTCTCTTACATTTTGCATTTTATAACATATCATTTTGAATCCTTTTACTTTTAAATTACATGTGTCTTTATATTTAATGTTTGTTGCTGATAGACAACATATAGTGGGGACTTTTTAAATCTAGTTTGATCATTTATGATTTTTAATTGGTTTTTTTATTAATTGCCTATGTGATTAATTAATTACATATGTGATTCAGTTTAAATGTTTTCTGTTTTTTCCCATTTTATTTGTTTCCTTGTTCTTGTTTTATTTTGCATTGGTTAAATGTTTTTGTACTTTATTTTTCTCACTATTACTTGCTCTATCTGTTCAAAATTTTTATTTAATGTTGCTACTCTATCTTTTGGGCTTCCTTGGTGGCTCAGCTGGTAAAGAATCTGCCTGCAATACAGGAGACCTTGGCTTGATCCCTGGGTTGGGAACATCCCCTGGAGAAGAGAAAGGCTACCCACTCCATTATTCTGACCTGGAGAATTCCATGGACTGTATAGTCCATGGGGTCGCAAAGAGTTGGACACGACTGAGAACTTCACTCACTCACTCTATCTTTAAATAATTTTATAACATTTCACTTACAAACCTTGCACATGTGCTAAGTCGCTTCAGTCGTGTCTGACTCTTTTCGACTCCATGGACTGTAGCCTGCTAGCCTTCTCTGTTTATGAGATTCTGCAGGCAAGAATACTGGAGTGGGTTGCCATGCCCTCCTCCAGGGAATCTTCCCAACCCAGGGATCCCACCCACATCTCTTATGTCTCCTGCATTGGCAGGTGGGTTCCTCACCACTAGCACCACCCTGGAAGCCCCAGAAAACCTTACAACAGTTTATTTTAGTTCACCTCTATCCTTTCTTAATCACCCAGATAACCATGCTCATGAGGTCACTCAATTAGAGCCAGACATCCTGGAGTGTGAAGTCATCTGGGCCTTAGGAAGTGTTAATAAAAACAAAGCTAGCAGAGGTGATGGAATTCCAGCTGAGCTATTTCAAATCCTAAAAGGTGATGCTGTCAAAGCGTTGCACTCAGCATGCCAGCAAACTTAAAACACTCAGCAATAGCTGCAAGACTGGAACATGTCAGTTTTCATTCCAGTCCCAAAGAAGGGCAATGACAAAACATGTTCAAAAACTACCATATAATTGTGCTCATCTCACATGCTGGCAAGATAATGCTGAAAATCCTTCAAGTTAGACTTCAACAGTACATGAACTGAGAACTTCTAGATGTACAAGCTAGATTTAGAAAAGGCAGAGGAACCAGAGATCAAATTGCCAATATCCATTGAATCACTGAAAAAGCAAGGGAATTCTAGAAAAATATCTACTTCTGCTTCATTGACTACGCTAAAGCCTTTGGCTGTGTGGATCACAACAAACTGGAAAATTCTTAAAGAGATGGGAATACCACAGCACCTTATCTGCCTCCTGAGAAACCTATATGCAGGTCAAGAAGCAACAGTTAGAACCGGACATGGAACAATGGGCTGGTTCCAAATTGGAAAAGGAGTATGTCAAGGCTGTATATTGTCACCTTGCTTATTTAACTTATATTCAGCATACTGCTAAGTCACTTCAGTCGTGTCCGACTCTGTGCGACCCCATAGACGGCAGCCCACCAGGCTCCCCTGTCTCTGGGATTCTCCAGGCAAGAACACCAGAGTGGGTTGCCATTTCCTTCTCCAGTGCATGAAAGTGAAAAGTGAGAGTGAAATCGCTCGGTCGTGTCCGACTCTTAGCAACCCCATGGACTGCAGCCCACCAGGCTCCTCCATCGATGGGATTTTCCAGGCAAGAGTACTGGAGTGGGGTGCCATTGCCTTCTCCCAATATGCAGCATACATCATGTGAAATACCCAGCTGGATGAATCAGAAGCTGGAATCAAGATTCTCAGGAGAAATATCAACAACCTCAGATATGAATATATCACCACCATAACGACAGGAAGTGAAGAGGAACTAAAGAACCTCTTGATGAGGGTGAAGAGGAGAGTGAAAAAGCTGACTTAAAACTCAACATTCAGACGTCCGTGTTCCTTGTCGCTCGCCGCAGCGCCTGGCGCCCGGGAAGAGGTGGTTGTGAGGGGAACCTGCTCTCGGCTCTTCGGCTTCCTAGGCTTGAGATTTGTCAGAGGGAGGGGGCGG
The DNA here is from genome assembly GCF_000754665.1 of Bison bison bison. Taxonomy (NCBI): domain Eukaryota; kingdom Metazoa; phylum Chordata; class Mammalia; order Artiodactyla; family Bovidae; genus Bison; species Bison bison. The sequence continues at coordinate 2,364,866 of NW_011494813.1, read as the reverse complement.
CGAGTGAAAGAAAAAAAAAAAAAAAACTCAACATTCAAAAAACTAAGATCATGGCATCTGGTCCCATCACTTCTTTGCAAATAGAAGGGGGAAAACTGGAAGCAGTGACAGATTTTATTTTCTTGGGCTCCAAAATCACTGTGGATGGTGACTGCAGCCACAAAATTAAAAGACTCTTGCTCCTTGGAAGAAAAGCTGTGACAAATGCAGACAGTATTAGAAGCAGAAACATCACTTCGCCAACAAAGGTCCGTTTAGTCAAAGCTATGGTTTTTCCAGTAGTCGTGTACATAACACATGTGAGAGCTGGGCCATAAAGAAAGCTGAGCACTGAAGAATTGATGCTTTCGCATTGTGGTGCTCCCATTGAGAGTTCTTTGGACAGCAAGGAGATGCAGCCAGTCAGTCCTAAAGGAAATGAACCCTGAATATTCATTGTAAGGACTGATGCTGAAGCTGAAGCTCTAATACTTTGACTACCTGATGTGAAGAATCAACTCTTTGGGAAAGACCCTGATGCTGGTTCAGGTTGAGGGCAAGAGAAAAAAGGGACTACAGAGGACTACAGTTTGAGCAAACTCTGGGAGATAGTGAAGGGCAGGGAAACCTGGTGTGCTGCAGTTCATGGGGTCACAAAGAGTAGGACACAACTTAGCCACTGAACAACAACAATAAATGGAATAATGCAATAAAAGCATTTGTGAACTGGCTTATTTCACTTAGAAAAATACATTGATATTTCATCTGTGTCATTATGTGATTCAGTAGTTCATTCCTTTTTAGTGTTGAATCCTATTCTAGTTATCCATAATTTGAAGACCATCTAGGCTTTCAGTTTTCAGCAATTTATGAGTAAAATTGCTGTAAATATTGTGTACAGACTTTTTTTGCGACCATAACATTTTAATTCTTCTCGATAATACATAGGGATGGATTGCCAGGGTAGTCAAACTTTCTTTTTTTTTTTCCTTCCTTATTTTCCATCTCATAGTAATCTTTTGAAACTCAAGCATCATGTGTAGGCTGGTAAAGATTTAGATAATTAGTATTTGTGCCTGAAAATGAACAGGCATGCATGCAGTTAAGTTACATGGATCCACTTGATTCTTTTGAGGCTTGTTTTGAATCTTTATTAGTAAAAGTTTAGAGGAGCCTTTACTCCGGGGTATGGCCCTTCTGGAGTCTTTATTAAATATTCTGAGTGGTTATCAAGGGTTCTTTACACAGATGAGTAAGAAATATGAACACCTCTAAGCCCTATGTGGGCTTTGGGAATTGTTTAGCTTGTGACTTCTTATTGCTCTTTATCCAGTTTCACGGAATTTCACCCTGCGTGTGTGTACATTGGTTGTCAGCCAATGAGGCTAGATGAATGAGATGAAGAATTCTAGAACTTTTTTCTATGAAGTGTCCTTTTCTCCCAAACTCTGATGCTAAAATACCAGTTGATTCAGCCTCATGAACTCTAATCTCTGTCTCATAATCTCAGTGAGACTCTTTGGTACCCCTTGTGAGTCCTCCTCCCTGAGTAAGTAAGTAAAGTAGCTCAGTCATGTCCGACTCTTTGCGACTCTAGCCCACCAGGCTCCTCTGTCCATGGGACTTTCCAGGCAAGAGTACTGGAGTGGGTTGCCATTTCCTTCTCCAGGGCATCTTCCCAACCCAGGGATCGAACCCTGGTCTCCAGCATTGCAGACAGACGTTTTACCATCTGAGCCACCAGGGAAGCATGAACCTCCTCCCTGAACCGTGAACCAAAAAGTATCTCAGACTGAATGCCTAAGTGATTAGAGTTGAATTCACTTGCTTACTTTCTTTCAGAAATGACAGTCCTGTGCTGATATCAAGTTTTAAAAATCATTTGTCTTAGATAGCTTGTCCATTTTTAAAAAGGTCATTGTTTACAGTGGGAGGAGAAGTATTGTCTCAGTTATGCCATCACGGCATCCTCATCTCATTTTCCTTATTTGCTTTAATTTTGATTGTGCTTTCCATTGTCATGCTCCTAGCTAAAAAATTCTCTCTACTGTATTTAATATAATGCTTCTGACTATTCAAATTGTTGTGGCAGTTTTTTAAATGGCAATGAATTCATTGCATATCTATAAAATAAAACCCATATTTAAAAATTTTTATGTATACCCAATATTTGTAAGAAGGCTAATGGCTAATTCTGATTGACTGATTGGGTTTATGACATTCTAATTTTTCTCACTGTCAAGATAGTTATATTGAGTCTTAGAAACAATACCATAAAAGTCAGAAGGATAATTAAATGTGGTTTTAAGTTCCCTTATTATCTTGTGTTTTTTGAAGTTAACATGTCCTTCCTTTTAAATATCAATCCACGTTAGCAAATAAAAATATAATTTTAAAATGATGTGTCTAAATAAGTCAAATAAGAGTAACCCAGATGTTTATGAATAGTCCATTAGGTATACTTGTAGCAATAAGTTGAATTGATGTGGAAAAAGCCAGTTTTGTGTAAAATCAGAAACAAACAAAATTACTACTGATCCCCAGAGAAGTGATTTTATTATTTAGTAAATCCTGCCAGGCTGTGATAGTCATATTCCCTCCTCTCAGTTCAGCAGCTTGTCTCTTGTGTCACAGCTCCTGCACTGACATGGCAGCCTCCTTGGTACCACTTGTGAACATATGCAGTGTGCTCTGAGTGTGGGCTCCTTGTTCTTTCCTGTGATCCCTTGCACCACCAGCTGGAGCGCTGATGCTACAGGCAGTCTGGTGCCCACACACAGACTTGGGAGCATCACCAATCTTTGACCTTTGCCTCCTGAAGGAGACTACTGACTGTTGTGTTTCCTTTCCCTTCCTTTGCACCTTTGCAGCCTCTACCAGACTGATGCTTTTTTAGGAGGTTGGGTTTTTTCCACTAAATTAAAAAGGGGGAGAATATGGAAGAGGTGAAGTATGTGAAACTGCTAGAAATAGCAAGCATGCAGAATCGAGGCTGGGTAATGTTCTAACAGCCCTACAAATCCTCATTCATTTAATCTTCACTATATCATGAGCTTGGTGCATTACTGTCTTCCTATGTTCTTCTATCTACATGAGAGATCTGATATTGATCTTGGCTTTACTGGGTTTATGCTTGAAATGATCAGTTTTAAGTCACAAACTTGCACAGAAATGAAAGCTCTCCTGATTTGTCTCACTCAGTTTCACTCCTGCATCCCCCAAACCCTCAAGATTGGCAGATGTGAGAAAGCAAATTTCTCCTAATTTTACTTTCATCTATATATGACAGAAACTTTGAATTTTTTTTTTTAAAAAGTACTTAGTAACACCAACTAACTTAGTAACTCCGGGCAGAAGTGCTATAGTTAGTCTGTGGTTTTGTGTCTCTTTAGCATACCACTGTGACTACCCACCCAAGTGAATGCATAAAAATGGCTTAAAAGAGTTGTTTGAAATATTACATTTTAGCTTCAGTAAAATCTTCTTTTCTAGAGTTCAGTCATTCTCATTTTTAATTGGATGATGCCCAAAGGGGACCCCAAAGGCTGGTCCAGAGAGAGGGCTAAAGGCACGATGGGGCTGCCTGCCCAGTCAACCAATGGAAGGAGAGTCTGAAGGCATAGGTGGCTGGTGAGCGTAAACTGGAGCATATTTTAGTAGCACCTGTGTGCAGAAGATGGCATGCAGAAGCTTAAGGGAGCTGAGAGCTTCACGAGTTTTGCAAGCCAATTGTTAAATATAGTCATTATTAAAAATTAAGTTATATAAACTTCCAATTAAATAAATTACATTAAAAAGAGGTAACAAAACAGAAAGAGACTCACAGACTTAGAAAGTGAAATCATGGATGCGGGAGGTTGGGGGGAGCATGGGGTGGGAAGGATGGTGGGGAGGGATAGTTAGGAATTTTGGGATGGACATGTACACATTGCTATGTTTGAAATGGACAACCAACAAGACCTACAGTAGAGCACAGGGAGCTTTGCTCCATGTTATGTGGCAGCCTGGATGGGATGGCGGTTTGGGGGAGAAGAGATCCATGTATATATATGGCTAAGTCCCTTCACTGTTCACCTGAAACTGTCACAATATTGCTGGTCAATTGGCTATACAGTCCAAAATTAAAAGTTTTAAAAAACACACCAAAAAACAGAGGAAAAAACCCAAAGGTAACAAACTCAAAGTCCTCACTTCCCAATTGGTTTGCTCTTCTCTATGCTCTTGTACTTCTTAACATGTATCATATCTATATGATGTGCTGGTACTGGATGTCTCTTACTAACTCCGAACTCAGAGATGTCACTTTGGTAGCTTGAAATTGTGCAGGGATTTACATGAGAGAGAGCTGATTGTTAAACGTTTAACAGCACAGCACTGCTTGGAGGGAAGCCTGGGTCTGAGAGAACCTGGTTTCTGGGTCAGGCTGAGAAGAGGAAATGAGGAAGGCAGAGATTATACATGAAGCAGCAATTCGAGCAGAGATTTCAGAATGAAGGCATTCCTGTTCACAGATGTATTCTATTTGCCTTCCATATTTAAAAAATTATTTGGATTAGTCGATAGCACTTCTAAATGAGAACTTCATGTAAAAAATCAGAATTCCAGACTTCTTAGAAAAATAAAACATACTGGTAGTATATTAATGCCAAACTGAGTCCTTTGGTAACTTGGCAGCCACTGGCTGGAGTGATGGTTACCTTTTAGGAAAGTATCTGTCTTCCATGGTTATTTGACCTTCCCAGCCCCGGTTGTCTTTAATGTCATCATTCCTGCTGTAATGAAAGTGTCATTAGGTTCAGTAGCCAAGGGAATTGAAAGAATGGGGGAGAATGAGATGCAGACACAGTGACATTAGTTATTTCTAGGGCTCAGTTTACAGACAGGGGCATATCCCCCAGTGTTCCTTTTACAAGAAACTTAGACTTGCCAGGACTGGCATAGCTTAAGAACTCACACAGACCTGGACATAGAAAGATCTTTAAACATCAAGATAGGTGTAATCTAGTTCATGACCTGAAGATTCTCTATTTTATTTATGACTCATGCTCTTACTCAGAGTCTGATTGTTTTAACGTTTATTTTCTTTTAGAAAGAATCACAAAATTATTTGTATTATCTAGATTTCCAAACCACATAAAATTATAAGATAAAAATTACAATAAGAAGAATGCTACTAAAAACAAGGCCTCAAGCATAATTACATGGGACCATTTATTTCGGGGGCAGCAACTTTCTGCATCTCTGTAGCTCCTAAAGAAACCATTTCTTGACACAGCTAATCAGTCATTGATGATCAAAATGATGACTTGTGTTAGCTTTGTGTTTATAACACATTCAGTGCATTTAGTTACAAAGGTAAGGAAATGTAAACCATCACAGCAATTCCTGTCTTTTTCTCTAATCCAGAAGTTTGCTTCCCCTCCGGTCCTTTTCTGCTCTGTGTAAGGTTCTTTTTGCTTCTCTCTTCACCTGGCTAATTTCTGTTTATCTTTCAGGTTATAGCTTAGCATTACTTTCTCAAGGAGGCCCTCCATGATTTTCTGGTCAATATTAGGTCCCTCTGTTATAGACCCTACTCCACTGTACCCTGGACACTTACTTCCTTTATGGCTTATTCAATCATAGTTCTAGCAGTTTCCATCTGTGTTTTTCTTTGTTTAGTGTTTATCAGCATCACTAGACTCTGATTCCATGAATGCATTAACCATATTTATCTTATTCATTGCCATGTTGCCTAGTGTCCATGGTGGCTGTACAGTAAATAATTTTTTGAATAGATAATGGTCAGACTAAAAACAAATCTTGAAACACTACCATATATCTACAAAACTTAGCTCTTAATAAAAACATGGTGTGTGACTGAATTCCCACATATACTTTTCTCTCTTCTTGGTAGATCATATTACAATGGGCCTGATAAATATTTGCTGAATGAACAATGCTAAACAAGAAATTTCACTTTGGTCCTTTTTCCTTAGAGGCAGTGGTCCTCAGCACCGGAGACTTGAGAGTAACTGCACATTTACACATTTTAACTACAAATGCAAACAAGCAATTTCTCTGGAAGTATTGGGAGATTCTAAATCTTGTCAAATGTGACAGCATCGCAGATGGAAGAAAATGCAAGACTATGTGCTTATTCATTAGCCACTTTAAACCCCCAAGTGGTCTCCATTTTACTCTTTTGGATCATAAACACTTTGCAGACTCATAAGAATGTGTGTCTCTCCAAGTGATTCCAAAAATGGGGAAGCTGGCCTTTTCTACGACTGACTACAGGCATATGTGGTAGCCGAAGACAAAAGTGTTAGTCGGGAAAACAAAGGTTCTGTTTTAATGTAATGGAAAATTAGGAATCCTAAACAACTTGCTCATCAATCAAAACACTGGAAATTTTGCAAAAAGGAGCTTTCTAGTTAACAGTGTTTTCACCTGGGGCTCATTAGTGGTTTTAAAAGTGGTTCTTTCTCTAGTTTCTAACTAATGCGTGGCTGGGAGTCAGGCCAGGTGTCCCTTCTACTGATTTCCGCTCTGAGAAGCTTTAGCTGAAAACCCATCCCTTTCACACCACGCAGGCGGAATCTGTTCACTGGTTCCATTAAATTAGGTCTGTCTCCACCACTGTGCACACACCAAGGCAAGTAGCTGGTTTCAGACCCCAAAGCTAAGAACCCTAAATTCTTTGGGTTGCTTGTCTTTCATTGATGAGAATTTGAGCTCCTTAAATTCAGAAGTCTGTTTTAGATTGTGTTGTTCTATTGAAGGAATTAAATGAGACAATTCTCATAGTCAAGGGTTGGGCAATTAAAGTATTAGACTAATAATTTTTAATAAAAAATGTTCAGTTTACAGCCTTTCACATGTTTCAATGAGAGGACCTGCAACTGTGCTTGGAGGAGGAACTGCCCCCAGATCAGTTTGGCTTCTTCTATCAAACTTTCCCTGTAGTTTTCCCAAGCAAGAATAAACTTCTATTCTTCCTAGATTCGGCCTTGATGAGAAATGCCTTGACATTTAATCATATAAGACCTAGCTTTGAAATCTTTGGTGGTAATGTTGTTTAGTTGCTAAGTCATGTCCAACTCTTTGTGACCCCATGGACTGTAGCCCACCAAGTGTTAGAGACTTTCTTTTCAGATCACGGGGCAATGCTGGCAACTGAGAATATAAAACTTCACAGCAGACTGACCGTAACTTGTTCCAGGGGTGATTTGCTGGGGTTTCCTTACATGCCAAATATATGTGAATATTTCAGGCTCAAGTGCTTTGATGAGCGATTAAGAAAATAACAGTCTTAATGGCTTGCGAAAATGGGGAACAAGGAATAAGCTATCATAAGGGAAAGACAGCTTATGACTCCAGTGTAATGAGGGAGTCAGAGAAAGGTCAACTGAAAGAAGCTGAAGGTAAGCCACGGCAGAATGAGCACAGTTCTGAAAGTGAGTCACAGTAGGGTTGGAGAGGGGACCGTAAATTTCACGTATGGTCTTCCAAATTGGATCAAAAGAATTGGATTAATGAGACAGTGAATTGTGTCCTGTGTACTGTGAGGAGGACATGGCCTCTCATGGGCCCCCATAAAAAAGTGTAAAGACTGTTTTCACAATCACTGAATGTACAACTATCAATATTAGACTGACCACATCCTGATGCACGTGGGGAGGAAATGTATTTGGCGTGAACAGTAATTTGGGACATTTAGTATCCTCAAGTAGGGTGAATTTGTATGTTTTTCTTTCTTAGAGAGCAATACAATTTTTCATTTTAAAATAGCATGCAACGCTTTTTGACAATGGCACCTTTTCATTGAGCAGACAGTATCTAATTTATGGTAACAAGAACCAGCTCCTAAGTGTGTTCGTTTTTCTTGCACTATAGCATCCAGAGAGGAAAGTGGACGGTTTTTACCAAGTGTGAACTGTTCTGGGGTACTGATTTATGTGGCTGCCGTAGTGGATGGGGCTTCCCAGGTGGCGCTAGTGGTAAAGAACCCGCCTGCCAAGGCAGGAGATGTAAGAGACGTGGGTTCAATCCCTGAGACGGGAAGATCCCCTGGAGGAGGGCATGACAACCCACTCCAGTATTCTTGCCTGGAGAATTCCATGGACTGAGGAGCCTGGGGGGAGACAGTCCATAGTGTCACACAGAGTCAGACATGACTGAAGCGACTTAGCATGCACCCAGTGGATGAGGCAGAACTAAGAGGGACTCTGCCTAGCTGTGCACTGTGCTCACCGTCAGAACCCGGAATGGTTCCGTATCCCAGTTCTCTTATGCTCAGGGTGGATGTGTTTCAGAGTGACCCAGATGCCTTGGTCTTTTGAGAAATAACTCAAGGTATACCTCCTGTCTTGTCTTAGGTACTGAAATTGTAAATACACATCACATATCTACCTGCCCCTCTATCAGCTTCATTTAAGAAAGGAGGGAGGTGGGAGAAAATATACCTCCTCTTTTCCAAAATAGAGAGTGCGGTGGTTTGTGTTTGGAATTTTAGGTCACTCTAGAGGCAATATTAGAGATCATTTGCTTTCCTTGACCAACTAAGACTGCCCAGAATATGGTGTATATCAAAGTGAAAGTCATTCAGTCGTATCCAACTCTTTGTGACCCCATGGACTACACAGTCCATGGAATTCTCCAGGCCAGAATACTGGAGAGGGTAGCCTTTCCCTTCTCCAGGGTATCTTCCCAACCCAGGAATTGAACTCAGGTCTCCCACATTGCAGGCAGATTCTTTACCAGCTGAACCACAAGGGAAGCCCATGGTATATATAGGTAGTCACAAATAACCATCATCAACACATAATTTTGTTAAATTGGTAAAAAGACTTTTCTCTCACATCCCTTTTAAAGGGTCAAATAATCCTGAAGGAGTAGCTAGCTATCCCCAAGTGCTTTTCGGATGGGTGGGATGAGAATGGCAGAAATCACTCGTCTAAGAATATTTTAAAATATCATTACATCACTTTATTCTCACAGTTCTGTCCTGAATCACTTCCTGGTGGTTCAGTATTACAAAAAAGCCCCAACTCTTTCAAGCTACCAAGAAGGTGTCACAGTTATGGTGTAGCACCTATAGTTACATTTATAGAGGTTCCACGAGTTGAAAATAGAAATGACTCTAACAAGGCTTATAAAGTCTAGTGGTCTTTGGGTCCAATGTACAGTCTATAACACATTAAGAAGATAAACACTGGATTTAATTTTTCATTTCAGAAGCTAGTTGAGCTGTTTCTCTTATTCCTATCAGCCTTTGGTAAAAATGTACATATTCAGTCAAACTAAAATATGGATGATTTATGCATCTCAGCAGGCACTCATTTGAGAAGGAAATTGCACCCCATCCTGGTTCATACTTGTATGTGGCTGTCACAAAATTAGCTTACGGACTGCCTTTTCAAGAATTTATACATATGTAACACCAGCGTTTGCTTTCCTTTTAATGATATCAGTGAAACTAAGACCTCCCATTTTCCTGGTTTGGTAACCTATTAAGTTGTACCAGAGGCTCAGTGTCAGGAAGCCAAAGTCTCAAATGAGAACTAAAGACAATAAACTCCCTATTTTTGGACTTGTGGCAGACAGAGGCAAGTGCACAGTTTTAAACTAGGTCTTGAAGCTAAATCTCTGCCATGGGAAGCTGTAAGTGTTCCTGATAAACCCACGTCCAAGGAGATGGAGGGAAGGAGGGAGAGAAAGGTAAGAAGAGAGGAAGGTAAAGAGGACAAATGAATAAACCCAGGTCTAACAGGGGTTTGCACTAATTAGCATTTCTTTTAGCATTTGTTTAAAAAACAGGATTTAGGAATTAGATGATATTGCTCACCTCTCACCTAGCATTCTCTGTGTAATATTGTTTTGGCCTTCTTGTCTTAGGGCTTCTTCTATCTCCAGGGTATGAATTCTTTTTGTAGGTCACCTTCCATCCCTCATTTTATTCCTTTTTCTATTCTCCTTTTATGACTTTCTAAATGTTCTTGTCATCCTTTTTCTGTCTTCTTCATTCTCTCTACAAAGAGTAAAAATGTCCTTGTGAGTTTAGCATTTGACCAAATTCTAAGCATGACATACATTTTTGTTGTGGATTTTTATAAAATTTGTTTTCACATGCTGTTAATTTAATATAAAGTGGCAGGACAGTGGCTTATTTGGAATATTTAATCATCAAGAATTAGGAATTTCTGAAAAATCCTCAAGAAAGGGGAAGGTCCTAAAAGTTCTTGTGGGAACCTAGATTACAATGTAATTTTACAAACTTGGTCTCATCTTTTTCAAAGTAGATTAGTAAGAAGATGCAACGTTCAGGTATCATGACCACTAAAAGGAGACTGTTTGCCATAGTCTTAAGCATTTTCAACCCATTCGATAAAATATTTAGGGGTGTGATATATCCCAAGGAATTAAGAATTCATTTTGGGTCAGTTTTGGAATTTATTCCACTTTTTTTTTTTTAATCAGTCTTAAATTATGTGAAAAGCTAATCAATACTGATGAAGGCTTATCTTTTTGTAGTGTTAATTTCCTATGTGATTTCCATTTTATTGCAGTAGTTATCTAGAAATATGTTTAGTTTGTAAATTAAAAACATTTAACCTATTATTTTATTTCTAATATAATTTTACTGGGTTATAAGAAAGAGAGAAAATTAAATGACTTAGTATTTAGGATTTTTTAGGCTGAAATTTAGAGTTCATTATGCAGCTAATGCATGGTTTGCTTTTGTAAATATTGCATATGTATTCTACATTTGGTATTGAGTTTTACCTGTTATTAACAGCTTGACTGTGTGGATCACAAACTGTGGAAAATTCTGAAGGAGATGGGAATACCAGACCACCTGACCTGCCTCTTGAGAAACCTGTATGCAGGTCAGGAAGCAACAGTTAGAACTGGACATGGAACAACAGACTGGTTCCAAATAGGAAAAGGAGTACGTCAAGGCTGTATATTGTCACCCTGTTTATTGAACTTCTATGCAGAGTACATCATGAGAAATGCTGGGCTGGAAGAAGCACAAGCTGGAATCAAGATTGCCAGGAGAAATATCAATAACCTCAGATATGCAGATGACACCACCCTTATGGCAGAAAGTGAAGAGGAACTAAAAAGCCTCTTGATGAAAGTGAAAGAGGAGAGTGAAAAAGTTGGCTTAAAGCTCAACATTCAGAAAACGAAGATCATGGCATCTGGTCCCATCACTTCATGGGAAGTAGATGGGCAAACAGTGGAAACAGTGTCAGACTTTATCTTTTTGGGCTTCAAAATCACTGAAGATGGTGACTGCAGCCATGAAATTAAAAGACGCTTACTCCTTGGAAGAAAAGTTATGACCAACCTAGATAGTGTATTGAAAAGCAGAGACATTACTTTGCCTACAAAGGTCCGTCTAGTCAAGGCTATGGTTTTTCCAGTGGTCATGTATGGATGTGAGAGTTGGACTGTGGAGAAAGCTGAGTGCCGAAGAATTGATGCTTTTGAACTGTTTTGTTGGAGAAGACTCTTGAGAGTCCCTTGGACTGCAAGGCTGTC
>NW_011494813.1:2310486-2353255 GCF_000754665.1 Bison bison bison | reverse complement strand
AGAGTTGGACCAAAAAGAAAGGTGAATGCCAAAGAATTGATGCTTTTGAACTGTTTGTTGGAGAAGACTCTTGAGAGTCCCTTGGACTTCAAGGAGATCCAACCAGTCCATTCTGAAGGAGATCAGCCCTGGGATTTTTTTGGAAGGAATGATGCTAAAGCTGAAACTCCAGTACTTTGGCCACCTCATGTGAAGAGTTGACTCATTGGAAAAGACTCTGATGCTTGGAGGGATTGGGGGCAGGAGGAGAAGGGGACGACAGAGGATGAGATGGCTGGATGGCATCACCGATTTGATGGACATGAGTCTGAGTGAACTCCAGGAGTTGGTGATGGACAGGGAAGCCTGGCGTGCTGCGATTCATGGGGTCGCAAAGAGTTGGACACGACTGAGCAACTGAACTGAACAGCTTGAGTTTCTTAATTATATTGCTCATATCTTTGGCATCTCTGCTTAACTTTTCTTCACTTGATCTATTAGTTTCTGAGAGCCATGCAAGTTTGGATGGAAAGGGGTTGGATAACTGACTGTCCAAGGGTAGATATTCAATCAGTACCACTACCACTGTCATTAGCTGCATACACAGGGCTTTTGAACCTCCCTGGTATCAAAGGACACTAGTATGCGTGAGCGTGGGCTGTTTTGCTCATTTCTAGGGAATGGATTGCAAGGATTGTACCAAGCCAATATGGAGTGAAGAAGGAGCAAATGAAATGATTTCCTCCAGCTTCTCCTTTCACTACCACGCTAAGCTCCCTTCTGCCCCAGGTTGCCATGGGAGGCTCCCCCACACGCATCTGTTTAAGACAGCCTGCAGGTTCAGCAGGAGGTTACCATGCTCTTTTTCCTTGTGGTTGTTTCTGATATTGCTAGTCCTGGAATCCATGTTTCTCCTTGGCTTTGATAATTTCTCCAGGCTTGATTCTGGGAAGGAGCTAGCAATGTCTTTACCATCTTGACAGTAACAAGATGCGAAAGAAGTTCTAACTTGTACCTCGGAGGTACAAGTTCTTTTTACATGCTGCTTGACCTCATTTACTAACTGAGAGAGTATCTTTGCATTTAGTAGCTAAGATAAATACTAGGAATGCCCTCAGTGTTCTTATTGAACCTTCAGAATTCCACAGTAGCTAGATAGATTGTTGAAGTTCATATGCTGTAATTTGAAGCCATGAAATTAAAAGATGCTTGCCCCTCAGAAGAAAAGCTATGACAAACTTAGACAGCATATTAAAAAGCAGAGACATTACTTCTCTGACAAAGATCTGTCTAGTCAAAGCTACAGTTTTTCTAGTAGTCATGTATAGATGTGAGAGTTGGACCAAAAAGAAAGGTGAATGCCAAAGAATTGATGCTTTTGAACTGTGGTGTTGGAGAAGACTCTTGAGAGTCCCTTGGACTGCAAGGAGATCCAACCAGGGCATCCTAAAGGAAATCAGTCCTGAATATTCATTGGAAGGATTGATGCTGAAGCTCCAATACTTTGGCCACCTGATGCACAGAACTGAGTCATTGGAAAAGACCCTGATGCTGGGAAAGATTGAAGGCAGGAGGAGAAGGGGATGACAGACGACGAGATGATTGTATGGTATCACTGACTTGATGGACATGAGCAAGCTTCAGGAGTTGGTGATGGACAGGGAAGCCTGGTGTACTGCAGTCTGCAGGGTTGCAAAGGGTCAGACAACTGAGCGATTGAACTGACTGAATTTGACATTTGGATAAATAGTATGTAATTAGGCTGACGAAAATTATATTAATTTTTGTACTTATTATTACTTATTTTGTATTGCCTAATTATTCAGATCATTTGTGACTGTTACTTAATCAGCAAGAAAAAGCAAACGTACTCAAATCCATGATGTATATGAGCAATCCCTGCTTTGTCTGGGACTGTAAAAAATGACTGTGTGAGCTAAAACTATACAAAACAGTGTTAATAACCAGTGGGGGAAAAATTATGGGTTTTTTGTGACCTTTAAGTTTTGTTTTTTTAATCAAACATGAAATACTTTCTGTTAGTTTTAAATTCAATAGGGAAATAAAAATAGAGTAAAACTAAAATTTCTTTAGTACACTGTAATTTAAAACATTTGAAACATTGAAAATTAAAGTTATATCTTTGCAAAAACTTATCAAGATTGTTTTGAACAATGCTTTCCACTTTCTTGTCATGTAACTTACCACACTGAGTGAGCATTTTTCCTATGCTGTGGTGAATCATTACTTAGAAAGTTGTTTGGATCAACGTATGACATTTTTCTTTGTACTTTCAGTGTTGTGAAATATCTCTGGAAGTCCTTTTATCATGAAGATTTTTAATGGCATCATGGTTCTTCTGGGATATCTTCATCCTTTTTATCACAACTTTCCTTGTGTATGTCAGTAACTCCATCTTCACTGTGTTCTTCCAGCTGCATATCTAGAGTCTCAAACAGTGGCAGTATCAACATTTCCATGACAGCTATTTCTTCTATAATTCCATTTACATTCAATTCAAACTTCCACTCCAGCGTTGTCACTTCTTGATTTTTTTGGTTTCACTTTCATATTTGTTAGTCAGTTCCCTCTTCTGATTATCCATTTCTGTAATATCATATCGGATTGTCACTAGGAGACGAGGAGACAACCCAAATGCATGTTTGCTACCTGTGCATGAACTTTATAACTGGTACAGTGACTGATCACCAAGAAATGTGATTGAACATCGATTACTGTGCGCGTCTGTTACTTCAGTAATAGTTTATGGACTAAAGTGGTAGCAGCAAAGTTTGTCCTTCATGCAGTTTACTCACAGTTAATATAACATGGTAACTGAAAGTTGAGTCATGTTGTTGGGGGACTGTTGTTACTTGGCTAAATCATGGTAACTGAAATTCATGCATTTTGGAACAAATGCAAAGAAAGGACTGCCTGTTTACGTTTTACATTAAAGCCAGTCATTTGACAACTGGATGAATGTGGTGACTGTGAAAATACATCATTCACATCTGGGCTAGGGGAAGTGCTTGATGGATGGCTCCAGGTGCTAAGCTTTGAACCTACCACCTTGTTCCCACTGGTGCCATACTTCCCATAAGCTGTGCTCATCCAGTGATTGTGTTTTTTTTTTAATTTAAATTTATTTATTTTAATTAGAGGCTAATTACTTTACAATATTGTATTGGTTTTGCCATACATCAACATGAATCCACCATGGGTGCACACGTGTTCCCAATCCTGAACCCCCCTCTCACCTCCCTCCCCATACCATCCCTCTGGGTCATCCCAGTGCACCAGCCCCAAGCATCCTGGATCCTGCATCAAACCTGGACTGGTGATTCGTTTCTTATATGATATTATACATGTTTCAATGCCATTATCCCAAATCATCCCCACCCTCCCTCTCCCACAGAGTCCAAAAGACTGTTCTAAACATCTGTGTCTCTTTTGCTGTCTCCCATACAGGGTTATTGTTACCATCTTTCTAAATTCCATATATATGCGTTAGTATACTGTATTGGTGTTTTTCTTTCTGGCTTAACTTCACTCTGTATAATCGGCTCCAGTTTTGAATGTGGCACAGATAGAAATGTCCATTCCTACCAGATGGTGACTTTGGCTCAAGGACTTCCCATTGGCTTAGCTGAACCCTTCAGAACTGCTCTGCAGCCTGTGACTCTTCTCACCCAACCTTTCTTCCTTCCTTCTCTCCTTTCTCCTTCACAGGGGACACGCCTGCTTTGTCACCCAAACTCTCCTGACCTCCTTCAGCTGTTTCCCTTGCAGATGTTTCCTTCAATAAACTTCTTGCACATCTAATCTCATTTTGACATCTGCTCCCCAGAAGCCCTAAATTAATAGAATTAGTCCTGAGAGTGGCCTATTAAAACTAGGGACATATGGAGATTTGGGTCTGTCAGTACACAGCAGTGAAGAGAATGCCACTGTGAGTGGTGTGTAGGGTACGGATAGTCCCTTGCTTCAGATTTCACAGTTGGAGAGATGGACAGAAGTCCAGATGAAATAGAGTGTTTATAGATGCGATACTTTGGGTATTTTTGAGAATATCTACAAAGACAGTGGAATTGGCTAGTTACTGCTAAGTTGTTATAGGTGCCCCTCTGTGGGGGGATGAGAAATGAAGGACCATTAACAAGCAAATCTTAAGAAAGGTCCTTCTTTCCTGTGCTTGAAGAGCAAAGGCCACTGAGCAGCAGAATGATCTAATAGAGTCACAGAAGACCAGAAGCTGTTTGAACACTCTGCTAAGCCAGTTTGCCGTGTTAAGGGGAGTGTTGGTTAAGAAAACCTGGTACCCAGATGGGAGTTCCCTGATGGCCTGGTGGTTAGGATTCAGCACTTAAAGATGGGAAGCCTGGGTTCCATCACTGGTTGGGGAACCATCCCATATGCCACGCAGCATGGCCAAAATACAAAAGTAAATAAATAAATACAAATTAAGGGGAAAAACAGTTTAAATAAACAGCTTAAAAAACTAAAATAAGAAAGAAAACATGATACCCTGAAACATAGGTTGGGGACATCTAGGAGGTTGCCCCTGAGGATTTTGGCTCTGCTGAACTACTGTGTAATTGCAGAGTTTGTGGTGGTCCACTGATCCCTGGGACAAGCTGGCACTCCCAGGACTGGAAATACTGCAGAGGCCACTCCCCAGAGGCAATGGGTGCCCCCCAGGAGGTGCCTCACCTGCTGTTCGGCTGCAGGACTGATAACTCGCAGTTGTTGACCAGATGGTATCATCTATCTGGTAGGAAAGCCAGAAAGTAGTGACAGTGCTGGAAACTGTGGAAGACGAAAGGACGTGTGATTCAGTCTAGACCAAAGGAGGGGCAGAGAGAGTACTGAGACTGCTCAGAAATGGTCAGGCATAGATGGGGGGTGTAACCTTGGTGCAAGGGAAGTCTTGACATGAGACAGAAGGGGAGGGAGAAGAGGAGTTCTAGCAGAAGGCGTGGCATGAGCAGAGACATGGAGGCCTTGGAAAACGGCACATCCAGGGGCTGAAATCAGTTCAGTAAAGCTGAAGAGTGCAGAGACACAGAGGACCACAGAGAGATGAGAAAGAGACTATGACAAGTGCCTGGGACACTTGGATAACAGGTGCAGCTTTTGTGATGAGGGTAAGTAAGCCTAAGGGGATTTCAGCTGGGAATGAGGGTAACTTACGTGATTATACTTGCATATATGAAAGATGACTCTGGTGGCCGTGCTGGAGGTGGACGGGGGGATGACAGATTTGAGATGGGGGTATAGGAAGAGGCTAGGAGCAGGGACGGGCCTTGGGAGGTCATTCCAGGGGTCCATGTGAGGAAATATTGGGAGTTTGAATAGAGACAGGGGCAGGGAGAAGGAGGTAAGATGCATTTCAAAAAGACTTAGGAATAGGACTCAATCGCTAGATGTGATGTGAAGACAGAGGTTGTAGAATAGTCCTCAGGGTCTCATCATGGGTGACTAGATGGAAGGCTGAAGGTGACATATTCCTTCATGTAGTCAAAAAAAGGGGAACAGGTTTTGGAGAAGGCCGAGAGTTTAGCTTTTGGACATGTTGAGTTTGAACTGCTAGTGAGATATATCAGTGGAAATATCTAGGAGACGAATGAATACATATGGATTTTCCCATTCAGGTTAAAGATGTGGGATATGTGTGTGTGTGTATATATATATGCCCATATTCATCCTCATTTATTTTATACATATCAGTATATTTATGTGGCTTATATATATATAATCAATATATAACATATGTGAGCCTATATAAATATGTATATCTAAAATATAAATATACATGTATATATGTGCAATATATACACATATACCACATATATAACATATTTAAAACCACAGACTTGATCAAATAGTCTAGGAGAATGTATGGAGGAAGGAGGAAAAGGTGAGCACAAGGCTGCAATCCTGGAGAACCAAATGTTGGAAGTGTGTAGAGAAGGAAAAGATTCCCCTAAAAGTGACCGAGAAAAACTGGGCAGGAGACAGATGAATAAGAACAGAGGAGGCCAAAGGGAGGGCTCCCTGGGGACCTGAAGGACGGAGGGATCCACTTTGATCTGCACCCTCGGTACAGACGTGGCAAGTGAGACAAGCATTATGACTCACTCTGTTACTGCTAAGGACTGGGAACCCTACCTTATATGTGTGATATCCCTAAATTCATACAACCTGAAAAAAAAAATCACTGGAGAGAAGACACATTCCATGAAGTGAAGTACTATGCCTCGATCACAGGAATGCCATAAGCGGTGGAGCTTGGGTGTGAACCCAAATCCGAGCTTGCGCTCCCTTCTTGACATTGTGCTGTCTCTAAACAAGTGCCTCTTGCCTCAGAGCAGTCTCTACAAAGGCGTGGGCACAGTAGAGCTGGGGCAGCCGGCGGTGGGGGGAGAGTTTGGAGACAGCGAGTCAAGACTATGTTTTCAGGAAACTTGAGCCCTTATTTGGTGGAAGCCAGTTGCTGAAAACTGGTAAAGATACCAGTTGAAATGGTGCGCAGGTGGTAGTAACACATATGCAGTCACCCTACAAGTGGGTAATAAACACTGCAGTGATGACAGAGCCAGCAATGAGGGTTTCCTTAGACGTACTCTCCAGTCTGATTAGTAATTATTTACTCGATGTCTGTCTCCCCACTGGCCTGTAAAACCCTGGAGGGCAGAGACTGTGTCTTTGTTGTTGTTCCGTCACTCAGTCGCGTCTGACTCTTTGTGACCCCATGGACTGCCAGGCTCCTCTGCTCATGGGATTCTCTGGCAAGAATACTGGAGTGGGTTGCTGTTTCCTCCTCCAGGGGATCTTCCTGACCCAGGGATTGATGCCACGTCTCCTGCATCTCCTGCATTGTCAGGTGGATTTTTTTTTTTTTTTACCACTGAGCCACCTGGGAAGCCCATGTCTGTTTTTACTCACAACTTGATCCCTGTACCTGGCACATAGGAGTTACATAAATACTTGTTTGAAGAATGACTGCTGCTGCTGCTGCTGCTAAGTCGCTTCAGTCATGTCCGACTCTGTGCAACCCCATAGACGGCCTCCTACCAGGGTCCCCTGTACCTGGGATTCTCCAGGCAAGAACCCTGGGGTGGGTTGCCATTTCCTTCTCCAATGAATGTGAAAAGTGAAAGGGAAGTTGCTCAGTCGTGTCCGACCCTCAGCGACCCCATGGACTACAGCCCACCAGGGTCCTCCGTCCATGGGGTTTTTCCAGGCAAGAGTACTGGAGTGGGGTGCCCTTGCCTTCTCCATTGAAGAATGACTAAACTCAGTCAAATCTTTTATTTTCAGTCATTCTCGTCACTGATTTATGGGTGGTCGATTTGTGTAGATTTGGCTGCCCAGTGAAATTGATTATTAGGATGGTCAGTTCTTAAAAATCACTTTATTAGCATCCTTTGGATGCTATAACAAGTTACCACAAACTTGGTGACTAAAAACAACAGAAATGTATTCTCTCATAGCTCTGGAGACCAGAAATACAAAATCAAGTGTTAGCATGGATGAATTTCCTCTGACGTTCTGGGGAGATTCAGTTTTTTGTCTCTTCCTACCAACTTCTGTGAGCTCCAAGTGCTTCTTGGCTTGTGGCCACATCATTCCCATCTCTGCCTCACTAGTCGCCATGAGCTTGGCTTAGGGCCACATCATTCCCATCTCTGCCTCACTAGTCGCCATGAGCTTGGCTTAGGGCCACATCATTCCCATCTCTGCCTCACTAGTCGCCATGAGCTTGGCTTAGGGCCACATCATTCCCATCTCTGCCTCACTAGTCGCCATGAGCTTGGCTTAGGGCCACATCATTCCCATCTCTGCCTCACTAGTCGCCATGAGCTTGGCTTAGGGCCACATCATTCCCATCTCTGCCTCACTAGTCGCCATGAGCTTGGCTTAGGGCCACATCATTCCCATCTCTGCCTCACTAGTCGCCATGAGCTTGGCTTAGGGCCACATCATTCCCATCTCTGCCTCACTAGTCGCCATGAGCTTGGCTTAGGGCCACATCATTCCAGCCTCTGCCTCTGTCTTCACATAGCCTCTTCCTCTTCTGTCCATGTGTCTCTCCTTTGTGTCTCTTGTTAAGGATACTTTTCATTGGATTTAAGGCCTACCCAGATAATCCAGGATGACTTCCTTTTAATTACATCTGCACAGATGCTTTTTACAAGTAAATTAACATTCTCAGGTTTCACAGATGTGACATAGATATATATTTGGGGAGCTGCCATTCAATCCAGTAGTTCAAGTACCCCCATCCCTGAGACTTATCCCACTGAAGCATCATAAAGTCACATATGCACCAAGGTAGTTATCTTTGTTTTATTTTACCTGGCAGCAGAAGTGAGGTGGTTAATTTTCAATGAAAACAGAAAGTATAAACTTAACTTTTGTGACTAGGTGGAATTAGAAATATATACAGACATGTGACTTGTCCCCTTAAAATGTTTGGGAAAGTTTGTAGGTGGTTTAGAAAATTCAGAAAGTTGAATTCACTGGATTTTCATTCTGAATCTAGATCCTTAGGAAAACTTTTTTTTTTTTTTCAGTAGAAAGCCAGCCTTTAGCTTTTGTGTTCAGTAGATCTCGTCCAGTCAATAGTCTAATAATTGAAAGAGAACAACTATAGAAAGCTTTTTTGGAGGCTCAGAAGCCAAAGGGAAATAATAAGTGGTGAAAAAAAAAAAAGATTTGAAAATGTCATCAAAATTTAAAGTTGTGGAAGAAGGGTAGCTTTTTGAAGAACAACTTTTGTGGAAAAAAGCTTTTGTTATAAAACCTTTTTGAAGAACAACTGCTTATCAGCTGCCCTTGAGTGCATACAGCTCTTATTGAAAATTTCATTTTAAGAGAAACTGGGATGACTGAAGATAATACCTCTGATGTTATCTCTGGGTGATTTATTTCTTTTTTCCTAGAAATTAGAATCTAGGCATTTTGGGAGTACCTGTTTTGTTCCAATCTGCTTTCCTCAATAAGATAGCAAATAGAGTTGAGAAGATGATTCTGTTAAGTAGCTGCATAAAAGGCTGAAATTTATTCTCAGTATTGTTCCACTATTATTTGATGCTTGAAACTTGGAAATCTAAGGCAACAGCGAGAGATTTTGTCTGGATTTGAATTTGGGGTTATTACGGGTATAGAGAAGTGGGTCAAATCAATACTATTGTGTAAGAGTGGGATTACATGTTTATATATATATATTTATTTGTTAGTGGGACATTACAAATGGAATCGATGGGAACTGAAAATGTCATTTAATGATTGTGC
Organism: Bison bison bison; assembly: GCF_000754665.1. Lineage (NCBI taxonomy): Eukaryota > Metazoa > Chordata > Mammalia > Artiodactyla > Bovidae > Bison > Bison bison. The sequence continues at coordinate 2,343,979 of NW_011494813.1, read as the reverse complement.
AGGATTTGAATGATCAACAGAAAATAGTTTTGTCACCCTTCCAAATGAATTCTCTATGAATCCTCCTCATATGCCCACTTCCAGATGCTTCATAAAAGCCATCAGTGTAATGAATTAGATGGAAATATGAATCCTTCATCTGGTGTGTTTTGACCCCAGCTGGTAACAGGACTGTGACTCGAGGCAAGAATTTCCAGAAGAACTAAATGCTATTGGAATAGCAGCAACAGATATTAGTCTCAGTTATCATGATATCAGATTTGCATTCTCCTCCAGCCTGGTGCTACAGGAAGAAGACAAGCCAATCTGTGAGATACTTCTCAAGCTTGGAGCTTTTTGTGTTCCAATCCCCAGAATCGAAATTCCTACTTGCACAACAAAAAGAGAACCTGGAGAATACGGTGAGAAAATGAGAGTTGGGGTAACAAGCCTTCAGTTTGTCAGGAATTTGTCCAGCGTGTCTCACAATGTGGTACACGGACCATAAAGACGGTCCAGCCCCGGATCACAAAGGGCGAGTTAACAGACGCCCAGCAGCTGTTCCCATCTCTCCTGAGACTGGAGAGGAAATGGGTTTACATTGGAGCGGCAGGGATTTAGAGTGGTCTATGAGAGGATTTCGGACTCGAGGTAATGCTTTCTCACGGACAGCACAATCATAGCTCCTGCTTCTGTTATTTAAAAACACACAGAATCTGGTGTCTTCCAAAGCAAGCTAGTTCAGTGGGCCCCAGAGGCCCACAGGATGGTTCTTTTTTTTTTAAGATTTCCAAATCCCTATTCATAGATATTAAACATTTAAAAACAAAAAGAGCTGAATAGATGAATATCTTTTTGGAAACCCTTTGACTGAAATTAAATTCAGCTTAATATTATCTCACATTAGTCAGATGCTGTTATTTTTATTTTATATTTTTACTCTTTTGGCTGTGCTGCACAGCATGTGGGATCTAGTTCCCTGTCCAGGGATGGAACCCATGCCCCACTGCACTGAAAGCATGGAGTCCTAACCACTGGACCTCCAGGGAAGTCCCACTCTTATTTTTAAAAATGTCTCCAATGACTACAAATGGAGAGTTAGTTGTTAATTTTTATAAGTTTGATGGTTAAAATGTTATTGAAACTTGGGTTCAGTGGGAGAGAAATAACAAAATTCAAAAGAGATCTTTGGTGGTGAAAAGGCAGGACTCCCACTTCTTCAGAAGGAAAAGCAGAATGTGTTAAGAATCTTGATTTAGGGTTCAGATACCTCTAGATCTGCAGGCACTTTTCCTTGCCTTCCTCGTGAGCTTTGTTTATTCTAAAATAATAATACTCAACTTTTAGACTGTGAATATTATATGAGATAATGTTTACTAAAATAGACGATCTCTGGTTCTGTTCTGAAAAACATGGAAGCACAGAAAGAAAATTTTTAGGAAGGAAATAAAAAAATACATGGAGCCATTCAATTAAAGAAAGAGAAATTTTGTCAAGTGAGCTTAAACATGGAGCCAGATTACTGCTGCCTCTTAAGCTTGCACGCTTGTCTGTTTGTTTTTCTTCACTACGTCAATGGCAAGGACTCATTTGCAAAAACACAAGCCATGAGAATAAAGAGCTTTTGCGAGTGACAATGATTTTATTTATTTTTCACTGTCTCTGCCTTCTCAGTTATTGGTGATTTTATTAATGCGGTTTTAACACAGTTGATTATATATCCAGATCATTTATTATTTATAGGATCTAGGTGTTGTTATTCCCTCACTGATTTCTCATGGTTTAAACATTCTTTAACCCATTGGAAAATAAATATGATGTAGTTCTTAGGCGCTGCTCTCCATGTTTCCCATTTTCTTTTGGATTGTGCTAACAGCACTCTTAGAAAGGGGATGGCTGAGACCCCAAGTCCTTGTTCAGTCAAATCCTTTGAATGCTGCCTTACTTCTCTTACTCACATACTGGTGATATTTAGCCTTTTCCACTTGAAGGGTTATCCAGGTGCTTTTCACAGCAGAGGCCTCAGCTTCTACTGAAAGGGCACAGGTTGGGGGTAAGGGGGCTGCCTATATAGAGCAGCAATTTTGGAGGCAGAGAGAGATCCAGTGGAAACCTTTTGTAGTTCTTCTGTGGGTAGCATCAGTCTGGCTCCAAAGAGCATCTCACTTGGTACTTCTTTTTCTGTTTTCTTTTGACCATTTACCAACATAACCATCAGCCATATATTTAATCTTTTTTTTAATTTTCACTTTTTAAATTTAACATCTTATGAGGTGTTACATCTTATGCATCTTATGCATATGGATAATTCAAAAGTAGTAGTACCAGTGGTTTAGATAAGATAGATAAATATGGCTATGATGAATGTTGGGCTTCTCCGGTGGCTTAGCAATAAAAAATCTGCCTGCAATACAAGAGCTACAGGTGATGCAGGTTTGATCCCTGGGTTGGGAAGATCCTCTGGAGGAGGAAATGGCAACCCACTCCAGTATTCTTGCCTGGAAAATCCCTGGACAGAGGAACCTGGCATGCTACAGACCATAGGGTCGCAAAGACTCAAACATGACTGAAGCTACTTAGCATGGACGCATGAGATGAGTGTCAGTCTGTTGTAAGACTGATTTGTATACTTTGTTGTAAAAAGTAATAAGAAAAGAGCTCTAATTTTTTGAAGTAACAAATAGGAACTCTCTAATCTGAAATGTTTAATGATACTTTTTTTTTTTTTAAAGCAAATCACAAAATAATAGTATGGCTACTACACATGGTGATAAAGTTTAGATAGGGTCATCTTTTGTGGCCAACTTATCTCAAAGGTCAGAGCATTTTTCTTAAAAGAAAAGATTACATAGAAATGATGAAATACATCATGCCCCTGTATTAAACCAGCATTCCTGAGAGGCTGAAATGTTCCTCCTTAGAAGTTTGTACTTGAAAGATACAGTCAAACTATGTGTTTTCCCTGAGGAGCTCAAAGGCCAAGACTGTCAGCCTATCCAAAGTTCACCTTCCTACAGGGACTTGCCTTGAAAAGCAATTAGTAGGCCACTATGGACTGTTCAGTGTACAGTTACAGGGAGTGTGGGCTCAACTCAGCCTGGAGGGTGGCAACCAAAAGACCCTTTGCTCTTCTTTTCTGAAGAGAGTAAAGATCTCACTTTTGCTTGGATCATGCCATAGTTCATGTTCAATTACACTTAACCATGGGCTTCCCAGGTGGCTCAGTGGTAAAGAATCCACCTGCTATGCAGGAGCTGCAGGAGACGTGGGTTTGATCCCTGGGTCAGGAAGATGCCTTAAAGGAGGGCATGGCACCCATTCCATTATTCTTGCCTGGAGAATTCCATGGACAGAGGAGCCTGGCATGCTAGAGTCCATGGGGTTGCAAAGAATCAGACATGACTGAAGCGACTAAGCAAACACACTCACTTAACCATAGAACTCCCAAATGCTCCTCTCCCACCACCATTCACAGGATGCCTCCCAAGACAGTCCATGGCCAGTGGAATCAACTCCATTCCAAGTTCTTCACTCCTAATTTGGAGAGCCTCTGTCATACTTTTTTTTTTTTTTTGCTCTTTTTTCCCCCTCACTTCAGATGTGGCTGAAAGACTGCACTCACAGCTCTCTCCAATAGTTTAAGGATATTTGATCCCTCAGTATTTATCCATTATTGGCTCTGTTTACCCAAGGGAAAATTAAGTGCAGGGCCTTAGAACACTGAGCACTTTAATACGTGGATGCATATGCTGAGCTCGGACAGATGTTGGTCTTTGGGAACAACAGAAGCAGAGCTACGTCATTTGCTTGGGAAGCTGCTTGTGCAAACTGACTGATCCTGCAGGTGCCCGGGACCACGTGGGGTGAGCAGCCCACGATGTTGAGAAAAATGTCTGCTGCAGCGACAACCCTGAGAAATAGTATGGGTTTTCACACACACACACACACCACACACACACACACACACATCCAGCCGGCAAGGAATTCTGAGCAGTGCCCAGTAGGAAAAAATAGCCAGTCTATATTAGCAGGCTTTAACGTTTAACTCTTTCTTTTTTTTTTTTTCTATTTTTTGTTTTCTAGAAAAAGAAATCTTCTTTGTATATGTCACTAGGTATTTTGGGACTTTCTTGGTGACTCAGTGGTAAAGAACCCACCTGGCAATGCAGGACACTCTGGTTCGATCCCTTGGTTTGGGGACTTCCTTGGTGACTCAGTAGTAAAGAACCCACCTGCCAATGCAGGACACTCTGGTCCGGTCCCTTGATCAGCAAGATCCCCTGGAGAAGGAAATGGCAACCCACTCCAGTATTCTTGACTGGGAAATCCAGGAACAGAGGAGCCTGGTGGGCTATAGTCCGTGGGGTTGCAAAGAGTCAGACACGACTAAGTGACTGAACAACAGTCTGATTTGTAAATCTACCCTTTCTCAGGATAAAATGTATTTTAGGCAGTGGTTTTTGTACATGTAGATGGTGTGTGTGTCTCTCTGTGTGTGGTCTCATGTACATTTGAGATAGAAGAAAGCCCTTCCGGCAGGTTTTGGTAGACTCTTGTTTCTGATTAAACTTTCCCCCCCTATTTTTGCTGCTATGAGAGCCTCTTAGAAATGAAGTGACATGTTTGTGAATGTGCTTGCTTTTCTATTGCCGAGTCTGTGTGTGGTGGGGCACAGGAATGTCCTTCCACCTCTCTGTGCCAAAGCATCTTGAAGTCTGGGCTGTCTGATTCATCTGTGTGTCCCCTCTCCCTGTTACATTGTGGGTGCTCATGTGTTCATCAAAGGCACGCCCCAGCCCAGGTAGGCATCCCAAACACCAGATGTCATTGCTTCTGTGTGTCTTGTTCCAAAAGGGGCAGAAACCCAACAAGGGCAGTCACAGCCCTGAGACTTTGAATGAGGACTTTAGGGAAATTTTATCTTCATTGTACATGTCAAATCATTGTTTTCTCAATCACCTCTCATTATTGAGACAGTGTTGATGTAAATTACCATCAACATCTTACCTGATTCAGGTGCTCTACTTGGACTCTGTGGAGAGCCACCATCACCTTCCTGAGACCTACCTCATCATGATGAGCAGCAGCTGGGGCCAGGCGCCGCAGGTCCAGAGCTGAGCTCTGCCTGTCGCTGACTAACCTTGAGGAGTTAACCTCTCTTTAAATTAGCTGTTGGCATGCAGATTAAATGAGTCAATCTGTGTGAAATGCTTGAGAGTAGTGCTAACATCCCTGAGAAGGCAATGACAACCTGCTCCAGTACTCTTGCCTGGAAAATCCCGTGGACGGAGGAGCCTGGTAGGCTGCAGTCCATGGGGTCACTAAGAGTCAGACTCGACTGAGTAACTTCACTTTCACTTTTAACTTTCATGAATTGGAGAAGGAAATGGCAACCCACTCCAGTGTTCTTGCCTGGAGAATCCCAGGGATGGGGGAGCCTGGTAGGCTGCCGTCTATGGGGTCGCACAGAGTTGGACACGACTGAAGCAACTTAGCAGAGGCAGCAGCAACAGTGCTAACATACACTGGGTTGGCCAAAAGGTTTTTCCATAAAATCTTACCAAAAAACCCAAAGGAACCTTTTGGCCAACCCAATAATACATGTACATATTAACGATCATATCGCTAAGTTCTTTGATAACTTCCTCCTTCTGTTCATATCCAGGGAATGAAGTGAACTCCGATGGTAATCTATGGACTTTTCCTTTACTCCAGTGCCCAGACCATGGCACTAGCATGGCATTGGGTTCCTGAGATCTCAGATCTCCTCCCTGCCCTGCCTGCCCAGCCCAGCTCTGCTCCATCCCATCCCTTCTCCTGGCTCTCAGACTGGACACGAACCCACATCTCCACTCAAATGCCTCCTGGTATCCATCACCCACTCTTCCCTGGGTGGTATAACTTTCTGTGGCTGAAGGACTCTGTCATTTTGATTTAAAGAACATATATCAAGTTCTACTTTCCTCAGATTGAAACAGGGAATTCACATTTTGAGACTATTGAGTGAATGTCTTACTCATTGGAAGGCACTGTTCAAGCAGAGAACAAATCAGAACATCTTTGCTCATGGAATTCTCATTCAAATGAGGGAGTCAGATAGTAAGCAAATAGATGTGTAATCGAGCGACAGGTTGTGGGTGACCCAGATTTTCTTAGGAGTTGCAGTGTAGCCATCTAAGAAACGTTTGGCCCCACGAGGCCCCCTGTGAAGTCATACCTGCAACTAACACAGTTATTTCAGTTCAGTTCAGTCGCTCAGTCATGTCTGACTCTTTGTGTACCCATGGACTGCAGCACACCAGGCTTCCCTGTCCATCACTAATGCCCAGAGCTTGCTCAAACTCATATCCACTGAGCCAGTGATGCCATCCAACCATCTCATCCTCTGTTGGCCCCTTCTACTCCTGCCTTCAATCTTTCCCAGCATCAGGGTCTTTTCCAGTGAGTCAGTTCTTTGCATCAGGTGGCCAAAGTATTGGAGTTTTAGCTTCAGCATCAGTTCTTCCAATGAATATTCAGGACTGATTTCCTTTAGGATGGACTGGTTGGATCTCCTTTCAGTCCAAGGGACTCTCAAGAGTCTTCTCCAACACCACAGTTCAAAAGCATCAATTCTTTGGCGCTCATCTTTCTTTATAGTTCAACTCTCACATCCATACGTGACTACTGGAAAAACCATAGCTTTGACTAGATGAACCTTTGTCAGCAAAGTAATGTCTCTGCTTTTTAATATGCTGTCTAGGTTGGTCATAGCTTTTCTTCCAAGAGGCAAGCATCTTTTAATTTCATGGCTGCAGCCACCATCTGCAGTGATTTTGGAGCCCCCAAAAATAAAGTCTGTCACTGTTTCCACTGTTTCCCCATCTATTTGTCATTAAGTGATGGGACCAGATGCCATGATCTTAGTTTTTTGAATATTGAGTTTTAAGCCAGCTTTATCACTCTCCTCTTTCACTTTCAACAAGAGGTTCTTTAGTTCTTCATTTTCTGCCATAAGGGTGGTATCATCTGCATATCTGAGGTTATCAATATTTCTCTTGACAATCTTGATTCCAGCTTGTGCTTCATCCAGCCTGGCAGTTAGCGTAATGTAGTCTACATATAAGTTAAATAGGCAGGGTGACAATATACAGCCTTGAAGTACTCCTTTCCCAATTGGGAACCATTCCAATGTTCCATGTCCAGTTCTAACTGTTGCTTCTTGACCTGCATACAGATTTCTCAGGAGGCAGGTAAGGTGGTCTGGTATTCACATCTCTTGAAGAATTTTACACAGTTTGTTGTGATCCGCATAGTCAAAGGCTTTGGCTAGTCAATAAAGCAGAAGTAGATGTTTTTCTGGAACTGTCTTTCTTTTTCCATGATACAGGGGATGTTGGCAATTTGATCTCTGGTTCCTCTGCCTTTTCGAAATCCATCTTGAACATCTGAACCCCTTTAAGGAGGAGTTATCACACTGGCAGATGCTCTTCCTTCCAGAAAAATCTCACAGTGCATGCAGAGTCACAAGGTTGAGCTGGAGCTTGGCCTAAAGTTGATCGATCCCTTCTTCCCAGGAGGAGAGCAGCTTTTGCAAACAAAACATTTCCGACCATCATCAGAAGGTGATTTGACAGGATTTGACACAATACAAAATAAGCTGTAGCTAGTATTTAAAATCAGTGAGTTAACTGTTTTAGAGTTGGAAAGAACTATGCTGTGACAAAATTGGGAAGGTACACTCTAGAGATCTCAAATGGAATTTGGTAGTAAGGAAAGAATAGTATTTAATAAAGTAATAAAGCTTTTGCAGGGAGTACTATGATAAAAATATTATGACTACTTTTTGACTCTTACACATGATGGTAGAATTTTCAAATAACAGTTTCTCCTGATAGTTGATAAGTGGTATCTACCTGGTCTGTTCTACCCAAACAGCATCTCAGAGTCCTTCCCTTCTTATACCACCTCTTAGCCACCAGCTACTGCAGTCAAGGCCAGAGAAGCTGCCACTCTAGAATTTCTCTTCCATTATCATAGCCTTAGAAGTTGAGGTTTCTGCCAGTGACCTATTTGAGCCTGATCCAAAAACCCGATGTTGTAACACAACATCAAAGCAGAGAATAAGGATGTCTAATATTTCAGTCTAATTTCAGCATTAATATTCCCCAGCAATAATTAATTGTAGAAATACATATAACCTACAGAAATGCATAGAACGTGCTAGAAACACACATGGAAAGTCATATTACCATTTTATGTAGATCTGTGGATGTGGTCACACAATATTCTACAAAGAGGAAGTCTTTCCTTTTATGAAATTACTTTATTACTCCCCATTAAGCTCATTCTAATATGTGGTAGCCTCACCACCACCCTTTCTGTCTGAACTATAACAATACCTGCTCATTGATCCCCCTTGCCTCCATATAATGACACTTTGAGCACCTAACCCCATCGGCATCCATTTGTTTCTTTAAAAATATAAATATGCCCATGTATACATATCTTAAAACGTTTCAATGGAATATGATTGTCTGTGAGATAAAGTTTATATTTTTGAACATGACATGTAAGACCCTTCACTCGTGGCATGCACGTGCATCTGCAACATTTTCTCCTGTCTCTCTCCTGTGTCAGTTCCTGCCTCCAAGCATTTCCTCTTGTGCTGTGAGGTGAGGCCCTTGGTTTCCATACTTCACACCTGTGCTCTGTTTTTTTGTCCTCCTGTCAACCGATGCACGTGGAGAGTCCCATGTACCCTCCTTCACCTTCACTTCCAGACAGAGCTAACTTCCCTTTCTCTCTTCCCATATACCCTGCTTTCCACTGAAGCGTTTCTCATTCCTTTGAATCTATTGATTAATGTGCCTGTCTCTTCATCAGCCTGGGCAACTTAAGGATGGAGATTTTTCCTCTATTATGTTTGTATGCTCCCAGGGATAGGATAGAAGGGGTGTGAAATGTGTGTTAGATTAAGATTAATCATTGAATGTCTCACAGTCCCAAATCTCCTTAATCCTTGATTATTCCAAATGTACTGAAAATAAAATGCTTTTGAAATATGAAAAATCTTAGTGAGTGGCTTTGCATATCTAGCATTCAACAAAGATCTTATTCTAAATACTCAAAGCCAAAAGACATTTTCAGCTGGGCAATGCAAAGATCATATAGCTATTTATTTGGTGGTTGAATGGTCAGTTCAGAAGAACCCTGAACAAGACTTTGACAACAGGGAAAAAAACCTAAATAACTATCGTATAACTATATATAGCATTCTGTATAATTACAAAGTATTTATTAGCGTATTTGCACACTTTGTTGATTTTCGTTTGGTTTCTTGGGCTCCTCAGCTAGTGAACTTGACCTATGAACTGATTTTGAAGAATAGGTTGGAAATGGAGACTTTGCCTTGCACTCTGGCCCCTGGTGAGCACTGGTGGTAGCTGTCACCAGGGTAGCATTTTGTGCAGCGCTGTGCTCTGGCCAAGAAGATGCATCCCTGGGGGGCCAGTGGACATGGACAGGCGCAGTTTCCAAGCCCCCGCCAGGCCACTGTGTCTCTCAGATTCTTGCACACAGGAGCCTGCTACTGAGGACAAGTTGCCTTCCTGGGCTTCTCAGTGTCCCCTGTGCCACCTTGAACATTAAATGGTGCGTTTTCCTCTTTGTGGCCATGCCTCAGGCCCTAGAGTCTCAGTTCAGAGCGTTTTTTTGTTTTATTGAGTTGGCCAAAAAGTCCATTCGGGTTTTTCCATAACATGGAGTTTTATGGAAAAACTCAAATGAACTTTTTGGCCAACTCAACAGTTTCTACTTTCTTAGCATTTGGGTGTTAGTGTCCGAGCATGTGTCACACTTGATTTCATTATCTGACTGCTGACTTGTTTCCTTCTCTAGACTGTGATCACCTGTCCTCCTCGAAGCCCCTGATTTCTGTCTGGGTTGTGCCTAAAATAGTGCCTACCACATAGTAGGCACTCACTGAAGTTTCTTGTTGAGAGTAGTAATGGGTAAGGAAGCTTATTTACTTACCTAATATGTAAGTTTCTCTCCCTGTGAATATTAACCAAACATTTTTCCTTTCTTCCTTTACCCCACATTAAGAACTTCCTCATTGCAGGCTTTGGAAATGCAATCCTTAGGGGGCGGTTTAACTTGATTACCTTCACAGAGGATCAAGACTCTACTCCTGTTCCCATATTTCAAATGATCATTTTTCTGGATTGTGTGTGAAATGTGCTTTATCTGTGGAGGAATGGATCAGTTATGACCGCAGCTCACATCTGCATCTTGCCTAAGGAAGACCTAGCGCAGTCCATAAGCTGTGAAATCATTTTTAGCCCAAGTGAGTGTCTGGGGGTTCTTTGTTCATGGAGATTGTGTGAAACAGGGCACACATGTTGCAGTGGTAATTGCAGCCCCACTGAGAAAAGGAATGCTTGAGTCGTGTCTTGAAAACTCATTCTTGCACATGTGAGAAAAGACAGGGTAGAAGAGAGAGCAGTCACTTCACAGAGAAGAAGGTGGACCTCTGTTCTCCTGAAACAGTGTGGTATATCTTGTATCAGTCGCTCAGTCGTATCCAGCTCTTTGAAACCCCATGGACTGCAGCACACCAAGCTTCCCTGTCCTTCACTATCTGCTGGAGTTTGCTCAAACTTATGTCCATTGAGTGGATGATGAGCACCCACCTCTCTTTATATTGACCCCAAATAGCAGTTGTATGTGGTCTACTTCCAATCCCAGTGTTCTCCATGAAAGAGGGACAATGACCATAGGGTTTATTTCAGGGCATTCAGGTATGATCGTGGGCAGAAAGCTTTGTAGGTTCTTTAATGTATGAACATGCCAGGCAACTGTTGACTTGGCAGTTACTTTTTAGAAGAGACAAGTTGTATTGTGAATATCCAGATCATCTTAAAAGGAGAGAAAGAATGGGCTTGCTGAAGGGGATGGCATCTGAGTTGAATTCTGAAGCATGAGAAAGAGCTAGCAGGCCAAGATTACACGGGGACAGGTATTCTAAACATAGGACACAGTGTGTGCAAATACAAGGAAATGAGAGACCAAGGTGTCCCGCTGAGAAAAATAGTTCTGAAACAGAAAACTCAAAGCAGTTCAGCAGAACTAGAGAGGATAGGGTGAGGGGGTGGGAGATGAACCTGGAGAGGTGGGCAGAGGCCAGATAAGGAGGGACCTTGTGTAAGTCCCTGAAGACTGCAATTTATTTCCTGGTGAAGGAGGAGCCAGTTGAAGATTTCAAGCAGGAAAGTCACAAGGTTAAGTCTTACAGAAAGATAACTTTGGAAGTAGAGTGAGCCATACATCTAAATGAAGCAGCACTTGAGAAGACCTGGGAATGAATGCTATACTTCCAGGTGTATAGAGCCGAGAAAGTGCCTCATGTGTGAGTAAGAGGCACTGGCTGAGATTCATTACAGCCTTCTTTGTAGGAGCAAAGAATCAGAAACAATCCACTCATTTTTAAGAAATTGAATATGTCAAATGATGTAGAGTTATTTGAATACATGTACTAACGTAACATACTAACATAATTAAATGGTATGAATTTGATTTTTCTATAGCAGCATAAACTGACCTTAAAATAATGTCACCCTCCCCAAAATGAAAATTTTAGCATGTGATCATCTATCTAAATTTAAAAAACATAGAACCAAATAACATATGACATGTGTGTAAGTAAAAATTTTTAATGAACTGGAAGGCTGTACACTGATTTCATGATAATGGCTGAGAAGGAGGGCAGAGAAGGAAATATGATTGAATATGGGTGATGGATTAAAGGAGCTTTTGCTTTACCTGAAATGCAATAGTTTATTTTTGTTTTTAAAGGATAATATAGGATTATTATCACTTATTCACTTTTCTTAAGGTATAATTAGGGGGAAAAATGAATCTGATAGCAAATATCACACAGTGTTAATAGATATTGATTCTGAGTTGTGAGTTTGTTAAATTATACTTTACATTGTTCTATACTTGAAAAGACAATTCTCTCCTTTTAAGTAGAAAAGAACACTGCACGTGTGTGTGTGTGTTTAAGCAGTGGCCTGAGAAGTGTGAGCGCCAATAGTATGATGACTATAAAGCCAAGGAATGTGAAAGTTCAAGAACTGTCAACAGGGTCAAGATGAGAACTGAAAAGAGTTGAATTAATTTGTGATTTAGCAGGTCGATGGTGGCCTTGATGTGAATGATTTCAGCACAGTGATGTTGAGTCGAAGTCTAGGGCAGTTGACAGAGTAAGTGGCAGATAAAGACATGACAACAAATTCCATTTGTTTTCAGAACTTTGACCATAAGAATGAAGAAATAGATGGATTTGTACCTAGAGAGGGATGTCGGTTTAAGAAGAATGGTTGTTATTTTAGAAAAACTTGATATTGTTCATCTGAGACAGGAAAAATATGAGAAGGAGGTGGTTGAAGGTACATCTAAGAGGGGAGATAACTGATGGGGCAGGAGAAAGAAGGAAGGAATAGAATCTACCGTGAGAAGGTGGAACCCTCCCCGGGGAGTGGAAGTTGATGGGTGTAAGCAGAAACTCAGGGCTCTGGGGAGAGAGGGCTGGAATGATTTTGAGGAAGTTCAGATCAACAGCTTCAATTTTTTTAAAATCAAAATGCAAATTATAGTTCTGCCTTTACTGAATATTGCCACTTATATAGAATAAATATTTTAAGATATATACTTTCATGTACATAGGTAACTGTGCAACTATTTTTCTTATCATTATTAGAAATGATCAAAAGTAGTAAAAATATTATCCTTTGGGCAATGAGATCACTTTTGGTTTCTGCAGGTATAATGAATATTAGAAAGAAAAACAAATTACCAAGTAATGTAGATAAGAGATATGGTTTTAAATGAAGCATATGCCCATAGAGCATGGAGGTTAGGTTTACTTTTCACTGATAGATCATGGAGGAAATTACATCAAAGTAATATGTTCTGTCCTGTCCTAAGCACATGAAATACTTCGTAGAACTTGATCATGGCAAAACCCTTAAGGGATCTGTTGCCCTCCTCTTCCTTCCTTGCCCTGCTGAATTAATCTTGTATTTCACCTAATAAACTAGGTTGATGGATATTTTAGCTTTTTTTCATGACATTTTCTTTTTAAATAATGCAAACATACTTGTAAATACTGTCTGTTGATTTTATTCATTCACGAATACTATTGGGATTTCCCTGGTGGTACAATGGATGAGAATCTGCCTGCCAATGCAGGGGACGCGGATTCGATCCCTGGTCTGGGAAGATTCCATATGCCTCTGAGCAACTAGGCCCATGCACACAAATACTGAGCTCACACACCTAGAGCCTGTGGTCTGCCACGAGAGAAGCCACTACAGTGAGAAGCCTGAGCACTGCAACTAGAGAGTAGCCGCTGCTCACTGCAACTGGAAGAAGCTTGTGTACAGCAATATCAAATATATAAATATTTCATATATTTATGAAATATATAAATCAAATATAAAATATATAAATCAGTAAGATCAATGCCATATTATAAATACAATGCTAATGAGCTCCTGATTTCAGTATCTCATTATTGTAAAAAATTAATTTTCATAGCATTCCATGATTGGAAGAAATGTTATATGGCTTCTGCTCATCTATTTCAGCTTCCATCCATCGGATTAGAATGAAAACCTGGAGGGATATCAGGACCCCAGTGAGAGAATAAAAAAAAAAAAAAAAAACAGCAACGTTTTCCTCTTTCTCTAGCTGAGGCAATCATGTATGACCGATTGCTCACTGATGAATGTGCTAAGAGCAGCAGTGAGGTTTTTTTTGTTTTGTTTTTTTGGTGTTCATTTGGCGAGGAGTGACTGAGCATATGTTTATCAAATAAATGCAAAGTTATATAGAAAAGGGTTACCTCCTTTGTCAACCAGGAGCTTCCAGTCAAATAAGATACAAAACCCCCCAGAAATCCAGTAAGATGCCCAAATACCCCATACCCAAGGTAAAGCAGAACTGGTTTTGTAGTCATACAGCAACAGTTACTTGTTTGTGGACATATATATTGCTATAAAGATGTATACTTGACAGAGAGTCAAGTATTCCATTGGGGAATCAGGAAGTCTTTTCTCCTTATTTTCCCCTTCTTAGCTGGATTACAAGTAGGTACATGGCCACTGGTTTTACTCTATGTTGAGAGAGGAGGGAGTGTAAATTATGGTTATGTCAGAGCAAGGTGAGTGATAAAGCTTTGCTCATGGGGAGCTGATGTCTGCAGATAAGTGTGGTGTCAGACCCTCCCTGTCCTCTCCATACTCTGACTCATCAGCTGTGCTTATTATATCTGTTCATAGCAGCTTATTTGTGCTAAATCTGATTGGTTGTATCATATTACTGATATTTTGTGGTGCTGGAGAAGACCCTTGAGAGTCCCTTGGAGAGCAAGGCGATGAAACCAGTCAATCCTAAAGAAAATCAACCCTGAATATTCACTGGAAGGACTGATGCTGAAGCTGAAGCTCCAATACTTTGACTGCCTGATGAGAAGAGCCGACTCATTGGAAAAGACCCTGATGCTGGGAAAGACTGATGGCAGGAGAAGAAGTGGGTGACAGAGGATGAGATGGTTAGATAGTATCACTGACTCAATGGACATGAATTTGAGCAAACTCCTGGAGACAGTGGAGGACAGAGGAGTCTGACGTGCTGCAGTCCATGAGGCAGCAAAGAGTGGGACACGACTGAGCGACTGCACAACAACATTACCAATTATACTTTTGACTTTCCCTCACAAAACCCTTGCACTCTTCAGAGAATTTCTTCTGGTTGATGTTACCTAGTTTTTCCTGTTTCATGGGTTTCTGAGTAAAAAGAACCATCATGAATTAACAGATGTCTTGATATACATTATTGGAATCAGATGGAAGATTCTAAGAATTTGAGGATAAACTCAGCAGAGATACCACAGAGATTTTTTTTTCAGCATAAAGGAAAAGGATAGAGTAGAGAATCTTAGGAGAACCACAGAGCTAGTCTCTTTGTCCTGTCAATTTTTGCTAATTTAGGCTATTTCAGTAATCTTTCTACTGAAGAGGTGTCTTATTAGTTAATTAGTGAATGATCAAAGCCTTTACCGAGCTTCAAGGTGTTTGGCATGTTATTTTTGTCACTAACCTCATCTAATTTGTATATTCTTGGAAAGCATCCATGTGAAGAATGCTACATGAACCGTCATGATAATGTTACAGTTGAATGTCAACACTGCTAGGAAATGACTATGCTTTCCATTCATTCTACTGACTGCCTAACAGCGGTTTCAGTTTCCAATTAAAGCTTGTGTGTCGATGTTCTTGAAAAGAAGGGGCAAAGGAGGTGGAACTTATGAGAACAGCAAAATCCTCACTCGGGGGATGCTTAACACTAACCCAAGTTTTCTTCAGAGAATTAGGCGCAAAACTTAGGTGCAAAAAGAAGTAAATCAGTCAGATTTTCAGTCAAGAAGTTGTGTTGTGAGGTGGTTACCCACAACTCTTTATTTACATCTAAAGAACTAAACTTTCAATACATTAATTTCAGCCAAGACCCTTCCTAAATTGTTCTTCTAGATGAATTGTACTGTTTTAAGCAGATCAGTTTGGAGAATCAGAAGTTAAATGCACCTTTTTGTTTGGAAAGAATTTTTATCCTATATTATTATACAGAGAAGATATGGGTAAATTGCTTATGTAAATTTTTTTCTGATTTAGAATATTTGACATAAAGTATTTTATCACTTTTATACATAATTAAAGTTAAAATGTTTGTTAATGAAAGGCTAATTAGTTAATGTAGAGATGTACTTGAACTTCTAAGTCACTTCTTGGGAGGGAAGGAGGAAAGGTTGCAAAGCCAAGAGCTACTGTGCACAAAAGCACCATCTAGTGGCCGGAGTGAATAATTATGTGCACACAATTCTTAAGAATAAAAAAGCAGAACCCATAAAAGCACCCATTACAGGGATTGACTTCCATGTGCTCATTTTTTAATCAGCCTCAGTGTTATTATCAGGCTTCCCTGGTGGCTCAGTTGGTAAAGAATCCACAGTGCGGGAGACCTGGGTGTGATTCCTGGGTTGGGAAGATCTCTTGGAGAAGGGAATGGCTACCTACTCTAGTATTCTGGCCTGGAGAATCCCATGTCCATGGGGTCACAGAGTTGGACACGACTGAGCGACTTTCACTTTCAATGAAGAATACTAGTCAGTAATTAGTTCCAAGACAGACTTTCATCTCCTTTCAGTAAATTCTTAGGTTTTAATGCATTTTTCCCCTTTTCAATATTAACTATTTCAAAATGACCTGACAATCACATTAACTTGTAAATGACTGAAAACTGCTCTAAACTGTTCTCCTCCCAGGATGTACTCAAATTTTGAAAGACAATATTCTACTAACAATAGAGGTATCTATTGGATGTTACCTAGATTATTGTGGTGATCATGTCATGATATATGGGCTTTCTCAGGTGGTAAAGAATCCACCAGCCAATGCAAGAGGAGCAAGACACGCAGGTTCAACCCCTGGGTGGAGAAGATCCCATGGAGGAGGAAATGGCAACCCACTCCAATAGTCTTGCCTGGAAAATTCCTTGGACAGAGGAGCCTGGCAGGCTACTGTCCATGGGGTGGCAGAGTCGGATGCAACTGAGCATGCACACATGCATGTCATGATATATACATATATCAAAATCATTATGTGGTACACCTAAAACTAATATGGCATTTATATCTCAATTTTTTAAAAGAGGCTTTATGGGTTCGTAGGTCCGTAACTATTTTTGATAAAGGAAAACTCCATAACCATTTAAAATAACTGACCAACTATCTATTGTTGTTTGTTGTAGTTGCCAAGTTGTGTCTGACTCTTTTGAGACCCCATGGACTGTAGCCCACCAGGCTTCTCTATCCATGGGGTTTCCTAGGCCAGAGTAGTGGAGTAGGTTGCTGTTTCTAATTCAGAGGATGTCCTCGACCCAGGGATCAAACCCACCTCTCCTGCACTGGCGGTGGATTCTGTACCACTGAGCCACCTGGAAAGCCCTGACTACTAATAGCATAAAATTTCCCCTGATTTGATGGCATAGCCGTTAGAAAACCGCTTGGAAACATCATCCAGGCATTAAAATTTGTGGCTTTTAGTACTTTTCTATTGCTTAGGAGGGCAATACACTTAAAGCAAAATGCTACAAAATTAGGTTGATATATGTTGATCACCACAATTTTTTGTTGTTTCTTTATATCCAAAATAAATTTTACTACAACTTAAAAGATAGCAAATTCCTCTTATGACGAAGAAACAGATTTCCTGAGAATATATCCAAAGAAGTTTATTATAATTTATTTTCAAATCTGGATTTTCAGTTCCTGTCTGCTGTACAACCTGCCCATTTGGCATATTCCCACATGCTTCTCGGGGTAAGGAAGTGTCATTTTTATCATTTTTATTTTAGACACCTACTTGTTAAGAAAATAGTATACACAAACTAAATGTTAAACAACAGTGGAATGATTAATAAAATACAGCCCATCTCTATGGTGAGGTAACATATAGACAGCAAAAACAAATTGTTTAAGAATATTTATTGATACAGAAAAATGTTTCTAATTCAGTTTGATGAGATTTACTTAACCTTCATAACTGTATTTTTTGTTTGCTCTCAAGTTTGAAAAAATAAAATAATTTTTTTGTATCTCTGGGAATAATACTGTAATGACATTATTATTAATCATAGTTTTCTGTGGATGCTGAAATAGGGGATGCATTTTAATTTCCTATTTACCCTCACCTATCTTTTTCAAATCTTAGCTACTATTTTTTAGCGGATTGCTTAGTGTGTGCTGTGCTTAGTCACTCAGTCATGTCCAACTCTTTGCAACCCCATGGACTGTAACCCACCAGGCTCCTCTGTTCATGGAGATTCTCCAGGCAAGAGTACTGGAATGGGTTGCCATGCCTTCCTCCAGGGGATCTTCCCAACCCAGGGATTGAACCCAGGTCTTCCAAATTGCAGGCAGATTCTTAACCGTCTGAGCCACCAGGGAAGCCCCCAGATTGCATTAATATCCTTAATTATTCACCTGTCTCTATAGTCTTACACTACAAGATCACCTAACACAAAGTATTTTTTTTAACCACCCCTTATATTTGGGTTTACCCAGTGACTTGCTTTGATCAACAGGATGTTAAGAAGCACCCATGAGCAAAGGCCTGAAAAGTGGTTTTGTCTGCCCTCTTGCACCTCTGCCTTGGAACTCTTTATACTTAGAATAAGAGGTACTGAGTCTCTTAGTTCTTATCAGCAGGCTGTGTGCGTGCATGTCTGGCTCGTGATCCCATGGACTGTAGACTGCCAGGCTCCTCTGTCCATGGGATTCTCCAGGCAAGAATACTGGAGAGGGTTGCCATGCCCTCCTCCAGGGGATCCTCCTGACCCAGGGGTCAAACCCTCCTATCTTATGTCTCTTGCATTGACAGGCGGGTTCTTTACCACTAGATCCACCTGGGAAGCCCCATCCGCAGGCTGAAGTTGTTAATTCCAGGAACACAGCAGCACTTCCTCCTGCTTGAAATACATAACTCACAGGAGTGCAGCTCACGTACACTGCCACTCATCTGCCCATTCAGCCACTTGGTTTGACTCACAGGCTTGGACTTGACTTTCATTCCTACCGCTGCAGCCACTGATGATAATGTAACTAATAAAATACTCCTGGAGTGTCTACTCTACACCAGGTGTTTCCTTGCTTATTGTCACATAAATGTCACTACAGGACAAAGCCTTATTAGTCCATTTGCCAGATGAGGATTCTCTGGCTTGGATCATCTCTCCCAGCCAAGATCAGAGTTTTAGTATTTCTTTCCTGACCTTGTGCTCCTTTGAGGCAAGCCAGGGGCCTTCATAGCCACACCCACCCAGGTAGCCACACTCACCCTGCCAG
The DNA here is from genome assembly GCF_000754665.1 of Bison bison bison. Classification (NCBI taxonomy): domain Eukaryota; kingdom Metazoa; phylum Chordata; class Mammalia; order Artiodactyla; family Bovidae; genus Bison; species Bison bison. Next base: position 2,325,054 of record NW_011494813.1, on the reverse strand, counting down.
AGACGGTGCGGACAGGAAGTCATTTTCCAGAACGTGTTACAATGGTTCACAGCAATGATACAGGAATATTTTGTTGACAACAGCATGCAGACTCTTTCTTTCTTTCTTTCTTTTTAATTATTCATTTGGCTGCACTGGATCTTAGTTGCAGCATGTGGAATCTAGTTACCTAAACAGGACGGAACCCAGGCCTCCTGCACTGGGAGTTTGGAGTCTTAGCCACTGGAGGACCAGCGGGGAAGTCCCAGACTACTTCTTCAAAGTAAAATAAGATTGAATTTCCCTACTGGGTGGGCAAGAGGTCTCCCACTTTGGTGGCCTTTGGTTCCCTGCCTCAATTAACCTAGGACTCCTGTGATGGGCCCTTCCTTTCAGCTTTTACTCTGTACTGCCTCCCTTCTCCCCGGGAGCTCACCTTTGTGGTTGGTCCCCACTTCAGAGGACAGTGGCAGAGGCTGTAGAACAGACGGACTGGTCAGTATGAACTTGCCACATTGTAGGTCAAATGTGGGCATGTTTGCCTGCTTTCCCCTCACACGTCACACTTACCAAACCAAGAAGAGCGTCCTGGGGGTTTCTGTTGCATGTACATTTCATCGGAACTGAGTTTAAAGATTTAATATTTGATTAAACCCAATGAGAAACTTTTTATCACTGAGGTTTCTGTTTATAATACAAGCAAGTAGCTGTAGCTGATGTCTGTTTAGTACACTTGGATCATTTTTGCTACAGTCAAGCAGAGCAGTGTCTGGCAGAGTTACCTATAAACTGTCATTTTGTTGTTGTTCAGATGCTCAGTCGTGTCCGACTCTTTGTGACCCCATGGACTGCAGCACACCAGGATTCCCTGTCCTTCACCATCTCCCAGAATTTGCTCAAACTCATGTCCATTGAGTCAGTGCAGTGATGCCATCCAACCATCTCGCCCTCTGTTGTCTGCTTCCCCTCCTGTCATACAGCATGTTAAACTTGATTGCACACCACACTGAAATATCAATAAGAGAAGTAATATTAAGCAAACCCAGAGATACTAAGTCCGAAAAAAACATTTGATTTGTTCATTTGAAAACAAAGTAGAACTATTGCTCAAAAAAGGGCTGAGTCTATTTATTGATACTTTAGGAGTTCTCAATCCTGAGGAATTAATATTCTGAGTGATAGAAAATAGAGTTTAGCCTTTCAGGGAAAAAAAGTAGTTCTTCGAAGTAACTCATCCTCCTGAAATGTTGCTTAGCCTCTGATTCCAAGCCAGCCCCTATACTGCTCCTGTCTGATTCTAACTTGCAGCCTTTCAAAAGGCCCCTTTCCTTGTTGTTCAAATCACACGTCCTAAAATCCTGCAGCTGTTCACTCAAGATTGCCGGCAAGATAACAGCTATAAAATTCCAACTGTAAGATGCAAATGTTTGCACATTTTCTCCATTTTAACCTAGCAAAAATATTCTGCCTCCTTCCCGGCTTCCCAGGAGCCACTCGCTGAGGTTTTATGACTCTTCACAAGGAAAGGAGAAGACCCTGCAGACCAGTTATGCTCTACGACCCTGTGTCTCCATTTCTCTAGAACCTGAGATTGGCCCGGGAGTGACTCAGCTTAGAAGTGCTGTGTTTGTTTCAAAGGACAGCAGACACAGCAAGGGCCATCTTTGAAGTAAGGGGGTGCAGACCACCCTTTTGCTCCCTCCAGTGAACAAAAGCCCAGCCTTTCTAGTTCTAACGGTTTGGACTAATACAGTGTGAAAAACTAAATATAGAATACTTTTGTTAAAATCAGATTAGACTAATTCTATATGAAGTGCTTTAATGAAAAATGTTTAATGGTTGAAATACTATAACTCTGGCGTTAAAATGCAGGTGCAAGAAGGATATTCTACACTCCCCAGAGGGCAAACCAGTACATACTGTGAAATATCAATTAAAGTTTATAGCTGCCTGGGTTGGCTTAATGTCTTTTTCATGGGAAATTTTCATTCTCTTATGAAATAATCATTTGGAGTTAAAATATGTGCTGAATTAGGTGGGCATTCCAAGTTATTAAGAAATGGATTTATTTTACAAGCAAGCTGGAAGCATTCTTTGCTGTTTTTATGAGGTCATCGACATGACTTTTAAATGGGGCTCCAGGCCAACTCTGATTCTCACATCAGTTCATTAATTCACACAGCTGTCTCTGAAAACTACAAGAATAATATATACTGCAGACAGAGGGCTAGAGAAGGGAGGTGGGGTGAGATTTCAAGGCTGTATTTCAGTCGGGAGATCCTGCTGACATCATAAACTATGAGAAGACAGCTTAAGCTGTTTGGGGAACAGCAGTAGCCCCCTTGATGGAAATACGGTTGGTCTAATTGATTCTTTTTCTTTTCAGAATATACAGAGTGGGGATACCCAGTCGTTTTTATTCTGAGCAAAGTCAACATGAAAGGCAGGCACTGCAGGAATGCATTAGCAGGGGAAACCCAAGCAGTGACCTAAGGTGTGGGGATGGATTTGATTGTGTTAATGACGTCTGAGCAGTCGTGCTGACACATGAAGGGCACTGGCAGAGTTTATTGCACCATGATTTTGTTTTATAGGTGATTGTGAACCCACTGTGTCTACAAAGAGATTTTCCAAATGAGATGTGACAAGGATGATAGGATTGTCCTATGAGTGAGAGTCTAGGAGAACCAAATCCTCTGATGAAGGCCCCTCACCCTGTCTCTATACTTCCAGATTTATAGCAAACACAGGATGTGAAATACCCTTCGATGGGACTTCTGACAGCTTTTCCCACTTGGTCCGAAAGAGGCATTACTCAGAGCTACGTGAAAACCTCTTTCTGCTCTGAACCCACGTTCAGAAGGGTTTGATACCAAACCAAATTTGGAGGCTCAACCTGTGCAAAACTAACGTTTATGAGAATGTCCTGGTTTCTGAGGCCTCCTTCAGCCTTAATAGGATATTTTTTTGAAAGGCAATCTGCAGTTTCATATCCTTGAAATTCCAAATTTGTTGTGGTTGCCATGGAAAGGTGAGCTAAGTCTCTTTGAGAGTAATTTCACTTCTGCAAATAAATCCAGCCAAGTTTTTAATGTCTTTGGATGGGGGAAAATTGTATGAAATGTGACATTTTAAGTGTGCTCTTCAGTGACTCTCCATTAAAACCTTGACACCTGGGCACATGTGGATGTTGGAGGTTTTGGGGCCCTTATCTCATCTGTGTACACAAGTGTCTTTCTGTACATGTGAACTGAAGCTTTGCCTGAAAAACAGATGTGTCCTGGAAGAGTAAGAGACTGTTAATGCATAAGAAAGAGTGGGAACATTCAGAATTACTGAAGAGATCAGGGTTGATCTCCATCTCCTCCGTGTTTCCCCAGTATACATGTTTTTTCATTCCCTTCCTTATATTTAATCATTCTGTGGACAAATGCTGTGGACTTTTCTCTTGGAATATTGAAGACACATAAGAGCCTGACATGCTTATTCGGTGTTGTCTTCGTCCTTTCAGGCTGCTACAGCAAACTACCATAGATTAGGTGGCTTATAAACAAGAGACATTTAGTCATTTCTCACATTTTGGAGGCCGGAAGTCCAAAATGGTACCAACCAGTTCCGTCCGGTGTGAGTCCACTTTCTCATACAAGATCTTCTTGCTGTAACCTCACAACACAGTAGAGGCAAGAAGGCTCTTTCTGGGGTCTCTTTTATAAGGGCATGAATCACATTCATGAGGACCCCCCCCCTTATGACTTAATCACCTCCAAAGGGCCCCATCTCCTAATACTCTCATGTTGGGGATTAGGATTTCAACATATTAATTGAGGAGAGGGACAGAAACAGTAGATTTCTTGCATCCCACTCTGGTTCCCCCAAATTCATGCTCTTCTCACATGCCAATTCAAAAGTCTAAGTCCAAAGAGGAAAAAAAAGTGAAAATACTAGTCGCTTAGTTGTATCCAACTCTTTTGTGTCCCCATGGACTATAGCCCACCAGGTCCTCTGTCCATGGGATTCTCCAGGCAAAAATACTGGAGAGGGTAGCCATTCCCTTCTCCAGAGGATCCTCCCAATCCAGTGATCGAACCCAGGTCTCCTGCATTGCAGGCAGATTCTTTATGGTCTGGGCCAGCCCCATCTAAATATCATCTGAATCAGATATGGGTGAGACTCAAGAATGACTCATCATAAGGAAAATTCCTCTCCCGTGTGAACCTGTGAAATCAAACAAGTTATATGCTTCCAAAATACAATGGTGTGACAGACACACATAGACATTCCCACCTGCAAAGAGAAAAAGAGGAAAAAAGAAAAGAGTAACAGATCCCCCACAACAAGTCCAGAATGTTAAGGCTCAAGAATAATCTTTGACAGCTCTTCCCTCCTGTCCCTGGGACTGAGTTTCCACTTTACAGACACACTGGAAGGGGTCGGGCCCCCTGGGCTCTGTTGGGCACAGCCCACACTGCAGCTCTGCAGGACTGGAACTGTCTCTGCCAGTCTGGAGTTGTGACGCAGCTCAGCCCACATGGTTCCACTAGGTCCTGCCCCCAAGGTCACCCTCGGCCTGGGTCTTGGGGGCTCAGAAGCTCCATCCTTGGAAATCTCAGTGGAAGGACCTGTGTCCTCACAGCTTTATGGCTATCTTCACAGGGGCCCACGACATGCTTCAAGGGCTGCCCAGGAACATGGGGACATGTGGGAAGCAGAGACTATGATGTGAGGCTGTGTGGCACAGTGGGCAGCAGTGGCTCCTTTGAAATTGTTCCACTTCACAGACCCTGGCACTCTGGCCTGTGCTGAAAGGGGTGACCCTGATGCTCCCTGAAATGCTCTCAGGGCCATTCTCTCATTGTCCTGCTAGGTCCTGCCTTTTGTGTAGGTGACTGACTAGCATCCTCATTGCCTTGATGAATAGCCCTGGACTTCTGGCCTGCTCTATCCTTTATACTACCCTGAGTACATTTGACCACATGTTTCATGTTCTCTCCCAAATAGGCTTTCTGATTTTTAATACACAAACAGACTGAGAATTTTTTCAAAATTTTAAATTCCCCTTCTCTTCCCATTAACAATTCCATCTTTGAGCCATTTCTCTCTTCTCTCACTTTACTGAAAGCAGTTAGCAGAAGCCAACCCATACCTTCAACACAGGGCCTAGAAATTTCCTCAGCCAAATATCCAATTTCATCACTCACAGCTTCCACCTTCTACAGAATACAAGAACACAAGCATAATTCAGCCACATTCTTTGCCACTTTATAATGAGGATGGCCTTTCCTCCATTGTCCAGTAATGCATCCCTCATTTCCACCTGGACCCCATCACAATGATCTTCACTGTCCGTACACCTACCAAAAATCTGTTAAGATTACTTAGGTATTCTCTAAGATTCTCTACAGCCTTCCTCTTTTATTTCTGGGCTCTCAGTGTACATATGCCTACCAGAAAATCTGTTCAGGACTGGGTTTGCTCTAAGAACACCGGGGCTTTCTCTACAGCTCTCCTCTTCTCTCTTGAATTTTCACCAACTTTCCCTTAGTGGTCCATTCATGGCAGTGTAGGGTTTTTCCTGAATGCACCTCAAAATGCCTCCAGCCTCTACTCATTACCCGGGTCTATGCTGCTTCCACACTTGTAGGTGTTAGTTACAGGACCACCCCAACCTCCCAGTACCAATATTATGTCTTAGTCCATTCAGGCTGCTGTAACAAAATACCATAAACTGGGTGACATATAAATAAATGTTATTTCTCATGGTTTTGGAGGCTGGAAAGTCCGAGACTCAAGCACCCAGCAGATGTGGTATCTGTGGTGTGCCCTTTTCCTGTTCTTAGAGGGCTGGCTTCTCACTGAGTCCTCACATGGTGGAAGGGGTGAGAGATCTCTATGGGATCTCTTTTACAAGGGCACTAATCCCATTCATGAAGGCTCCACCCTCATGGCCTGGTACCTCCCAAAGGTCCCACCTACAAATACTACTGGGGATTAGGATTTCAACATATGATTGAGGGAACACAAACATCTATAGCTGGAACCCCAACAAACAGGTGGCAATCCTCGAGCCTCACCTGAGAGACTTTCAAGTTGGCAGCCAAGACTCTGCACCCACTGTTCTGGCCTTGTCACACCTCCACAGCCTCCTCCACTGCTGTGATCCATAACACAGAGGGTCAGTTGGGAGCACTTCTTCACCAAGAAAAGGTTGAGGACTCCTCATGGAAAACAGCTGAAACCTCAAGATGGCAGCTCAACACTTTAAGGGGCTTGCATTGAGAAACCTAGGTTTAATTAAAAATGTTGAAATTTACCTTAAAATGTTTTGTGTTATAGTTCCACATGTAAAGGAAGTCTAAGTATAGCTAATAATGGATTTTCATTTATTAAAAGAGAATGATTCTTAATTTTGCATGCTGGAGGTAGTAGATGGTTTAGGTAAATGACAGTTTCTCATGGGTGAAGAGACCACAGTAAGGCAATTAATTAAGAAGGAGTTAATTAATTAGGCAATTAATTAAGACAGTTAATTAAGAAGGAGTAAATTTAAAAAATTAAAAAGAAGAGCAGGAATTAAGTGAAAATTCAGTATACCTAGGAACCTTAAATGTTAAGCAACCAACAATCAGAGAGTTTGTTGAAATCAGAAACCAATCTTGCTGGGTTTTTGAAGGTTAAGACCTCTGAAGTTAACAGTTGGCAGGTGTCACGGACTGATGTTGATGTCCGCACAAAATTCATGGGTTAAACCCTAACCCCCAAGGTGATGGTGTTTGGAAGTGTGGCCTTTGGAAGGTAATTATGCTCAGATGATGTCATGAGGGTATAAAAAATATAAAATTCAACCAAGTAAATGTGAAGACCTAGTTGCTTTGTTCAGCAATTCATGAATCAGACAGCATTGTTGTTGTTTAATTGCTAAGTTGTGTCCAACTCTTTTTGACCCCATGGACTGTAGCCCACCAGCCACCAGCCTCCTCTGTCCATGAGATTTCCCAGGCAAGAATACTGGAGTGGGTTGCCATTTCCTTCTCCAGGGGATTTTCCCAATTCAGGGATTGAACTCGCATCTTCTGCATTGGCAGGCCGATTCTTTACCACTGAGCCCCCAGGGAAGCCTATCTAGCAAATAGAAGAGTGCTGTGAGGGGTTGTACAAAATGGAAAGTTTTTATAGAAAGAAGGGAGGAAGCTATTAGCAAAATGAAAGAAAGGATTATTTTTGGACCAAGACATCTTTGGGGGAGGAAGGAACAGGCAAAGATTTTATCAGGCAAGTACTCAAAAAGATATTTAAGATCTATCCTATTATCAAGAACAACCATGGCCAGAGAGTCTGAGGATCTTTGCTGGACAAGTAATACCTTAGCCATAGAATCTGCAATGTCTGTAAGAATTAAGGAGAGGTTTCTGATCATATTCCTATTTGTATCTACTCCTATTCAGGGAATGGATTTGTTCACAGGAATCACTGTGTTTACTCATTTAAGCCAGGAGTCAGTTGTAGACTTTCTCCTAGGCTGAAATAGAGTCATCCTAAACTCTAGAGGTAATTCCCATCCACCCTTTCCCTTAGCAGTGGCCTGAGAGAGAGAGAGATAGAGGCCTGTGTTATCTTTCTAGGTCAATGACAGAGTAATGGAAAAAATAGAAAGGGTTCTTAGTTAAAGAACAAAACCTTGATATTGTCTTTGATGTAAACATTCAGTATTGATATGAGCTAGACTTCTCCTGTCTGTCAGTTTGATCAGGAAGTCTCCAGTGTTCGTACAAGACCAGGTGTCATGTGGAGCCTTTGTACGCTGTGAGATGTGTACCCAAGACTCAAATCTCTGAAGCTGGATTGCCCCCTGCATAGTGAGGGGGACCTGGCACAGTCCCTTCCAAGGAGACTTAAAGGCAATCCTTGTTCTAAGTGATTCCAGATCCAAAGGGTAGGAGACAATTGGGAATGTTAATTGGAGAGTCATGGCCAAATATTTGAGGAAACTAGAAGAATGCAGGATCCAGTCCAGTTTACTGATATAAAAAACCTCAAAGATAATAAGACTAGAATCTAGTTTCTACAAAAGTGAAAACAATTTTTCTTTTTACAATACTCCCCATTTTTTTCCCCTACATGGGAAAACTAATTTGTTCAACAATGAGTATGAAAACAAGAATGCTCGCTGAGAGTTTCTGAGTTCTGGAAGGATCAAGTAGGGACAAAAAGTAAAGGTTTCATCATTATTCACAAAGATATATCTTACCAAAATGTCGACAGCTTAAGAGAAAAGATTTCTTTACATATGTAAAATAATTTTAAGAACCAGCAACACAAAGTCAAAAAGATTATAGTCATCCTCATCAGTTCATTTAGTCCCATGCTATTCATTCTTGTTCTGCTTGAATTCAATTTATCCACTAGTTTTCTCAGACTTGCCTAATGACCAAGGGTGATGTAGGCCCTGAGAATCCCAAGAAGTTGGTGAGGTTTTTGTTAAGACTCACATGGTTTGCCCAGTGAAGGGATTGCCTCGATCCATGAGGAACAGGCTCTCTAACAGTTTCTTTGCCATGCTAAGGGCATCAACCTTGAAGCAAGGGAATGCTTTACTCCTGCAGAAAGCATACATACAATTCCAGGAGCATATTGATAGCCCACACTCAGTGGCAGTTGAATGAAGTTCAGCTGCAAGTATTCAAGTGTCCAAAGGGAGAGGTCTGAGTCCTCTCTCTAGGGACAAAAATAGCTTTTTTTTTTTGCACTTTAAAAAAAAGTGCACTAGGTAAGTGAGTGTTGCCATGCTGAGTCACTTCAGTCATGACCAACTCTTTGCGACCCTATGGACTGTAGCCTGCCAGGCTCCTCTGTTCATGGGATTCTCCGAACAAGAATACTGGAATGGGTTGACATTTCCTTCTCCGGGGGATCTTCCCAACACAGGAATTGAAACTGTATCTCTTATGTCTCCTGCATTGGCAGGCTGGTTCTTTACCACTAGTGCTACCTGGGAAGCCCAGGTAAGTAAAGGAATTCAAAAAGAAAAATAAAAATGGGGTTTTCCAGGCAGCCTGGAAGAACCCAAGAAGCCATCTCAGGCTTCTCAACAGCCTCTGTTTACCCATCTTAATTTCTCTGACTCAGGAGAAGACTATTGTCAATGTTATATGTTACATCAAAATGGCAAAATTCTGGCAATGAGGAGTCATTTTTTTGCCAGTTTTTCTGATCATAAAGTTATTAGATCATTTCAAATATCTTGTCAGATTTTAGCCAGCTGCTGCTGCTGCAGCCAAGTCACTTCAGTCGTGTCCGACTCTGCAACCCCGTAGATGGCAGCCCACCAGGCTCCCCCGTCCCTGGGATTCTCCAGGCAAGAACACTGGAGTGGGTTGCCACTTCCTTCTCCAATGCATGAAAGTGAAAAGTGAAAGTGAAGTCGCTCAGTCATGTCCAACTCTTAGCAACCCCATGGGCTGCAGCCTACCAGGCTCCTCCATCCATGGGATTTTCCAGGCAAGAGTACTGGAGTGGGGTACCATTGCCTTCTCCCGATTTTAGCCAGAACAAATAATAAATATTATTGGCAATGTTGAATGAACTCATTAATTTTCATTTTAGTTTACCCTTGGTTGTTTATGGGAATAACATAGTTTTGGTTTTGGTTTTGTTTTTTTACCAGGAAATCCCTTAGAATCCTATAAACTTTGGAAGGGGCCCATGCAGGGACACTGAAGTTGATGCTGAAGAATTTGTACAGGGCCTTTGAAGATAATCTCTGTTCCTGTGCCCCTGTTGATAATTGAGACATCAATTTCTGGGCCAGTGTTTTCATAATGGACCTCTCAGAGTATATAACGGGGAAAGCCTAGATGTGGTTTTAGGTCTCTGGCCCTGGAGCTGCTGTAGCTGTAAAGCTATTAAATTTGCAGCTTCCTGTTTTCAATCCTGCTCTGGGATCCTTTCAAAATGCTCAGCCACAGTCATTGCTTCAGGCAGGCTTGTGGCACGCCATCTTATTTTGTGTTTTTTGATAATGGCTTGTAAAAGATCAGTTGCTATTCTGTGAACCCTTTCTGGCCACCAATCCGGAATATCAACCTTTTGCTTCTGAAGCCAAAAACTCATCCTCAGGGCACCAGTGCTGACTGAGTCTCTGAGACAGAGCTTTGGGAGAAGTGGAATATAATAGCTTTATTGCTTTGCCAGACAGAGGGGAACACAGCGGGCTCCTGCCCTTGAAAACTGTGTCCCTACCTGGAGGATTTGATGAGGAGTTTTATAGTAGTTCAAGGGTGAGGGTGCTGACAAGATTAGGGTGTGTGCAGGGCCTCCACTCCTCTAATCTGGTCTCAGGAAGTCTTCTTGAGGAGCTTCTCGGTTCCTTTAATCCTGCCTCAGGTGGTTTCTTGGCTGCTCCTCCCTTGATGAGCAACCAAAGAGCAACTGCCCTTTGGAAATCAGAGAAGGTCACAGAGGCTGGACTCTTCCCTGCAAACAGGAACCTGGGTGGTAGGGTGGACAGAGAGATTTCTATGCCCAGGGGCCCCACAGGGTCCTGCACGGTTTCACCACCAACATGTGCCATCACAAAAGGTGAGGTCAGCCTCAAAATGTGGTGTGGTCAGCTTTTATGTGCTGGGTAATTTCATAGGCCAGTGAATAGGAGGATTATTCCAACTATTTGGGGAAGGGGCAGATACTTCCAGGAATTGAACCACCATCCACTTTTTGGTTTTTGATGGTCGGCCTTGAAACTGTCATGGTGCCTATGGTGTGTCATTTAGCTTGCTGATGCTTTACGATAAATGTACACTGAGGCTCAGGGTCTGGTGGAAGTTGACCTGTCCACCGTCTTGGACCCCTCTTCAGCTTATGTTGTGTCCTCAGGCCATGCCATTCTCTCAAAGGTTGTGCCCTGCCCCCCTTTCTTCCTGTTTCAGTGGGAGGAGGTTCATTTGTAACCTGGGTAGTTTTATTATAAGTGGTAACGGTCTAAATAGTCTCTTCAGAGTGAAAAAGCAGTTCAGACACAGTTAGTAAAACACAAATGAGCTCTCAGGTGAAAAAGGAAAGAACGTGAGGCAGTAGGAGTCATGTCAGTGGCCTCTCTTTTTTTTAAGGTATCACTTGTATGTTTAATTTTTTATTAGCTCTTTGCAATGAATCTTTCACTGAAGCTACTTTGCACTTTAGAAATCTTTTGTAGACTTTTTCATAGCCTTTGCTTTTAAAGTGCACTTTTTAAATGATTTTATCTATTTAGAATGTTCCCAAGATTGTTGTAATTCCCCTTAGGGCTGGTATCAGTTTGGTTGGTTCTTGGCCATGAATAGAGTTTAACCCGTGTTTCTATCCAGTCATGTCTAAGTGCAAATGGGGTGCAACTCACATTTCTATTTGACCATACTTTGGAGCCCCCAACCTCATGGCTACAGAGCCAAGCTCTCAGGACGTAAATAAGTTTCTATGCAAAACAGGACAGACATGTGCCCCTTGGTATGTCTGTAGTAACCTTGAGATGTTACTGCATCCTGGCCTTTTAACAGTTCCCTATGTGGAATCTGGGGGAGGATCCCAAACAAATGGGGAATTGCAGCCTAAACCATCCACAGTTCCCAATGTGGAATCTGGGAACAGAATCAAGGGCTGGGGTTTTCCACTATTGGCAATAACCAGAAGATATTACTGCATCCTGAGAATTGTGGTCTGAAAGACGAGGAGCTTAGCTCTGGGCAGAAGTGAGTCTGCCAGCTCAGTCAGGCTCCAGACTGAATCCTCGACCACCTCAAGCTGACCTGCCCTGTAAAGGAAAGCCAATTAGCTTGGGAGCTTGAATACACAAAGAGCAGAGAAACTTAACAATGGCCCTAGGAAATGGTGGGAAAAACAGTAAACTCAAAGTGTTCTCTGGGCTCCATGTCTATGTATCTGGGGGTTGTCCCCAAGTGCCATGGAAACTCCCTTCAGTCCCACCACTACTACCATATAAATATGTGAAAAATAAAACAGAGTTCAATCAACAGAAAGATCCAGTTGTCTTTACCCAGTGATTTGTGAACCAGGCAGCATCCTGTCTAGCAACTGGAAGGGTGCTCCAAGGGGCTGTACAAAATGAAAGACTTTTACCAGAAGTAGGATGGGCAAGGGAATTATTAGCCAAATAAAAGAAAGGATTATTTTTAATCAAGAACACTTTCTTTTGAAGGGGAAGAAACTTTGAGGGTTTTTTCCTGCAGGTACCTCTTTTTCTTGAGGGAGTTGGAGAGGGCCCAGCTGATAGATTACCTTACTGGTTTGACCAGAAAATTCCAGACTAGTCGATTAAGATTGCTTTTCTGGAGAAGGTCAAAACTGCAGTTAAGTCAGTAATTAAGGCTAGCTTTGGTACCAAGGGCTTTAGCACAAGTGATGTCCTTTGGGGCTTGTGGTTTTCTCTTTAACATTGACTAAGACAGCAGATTAATTATGAATTTTAATAATTTGTTCCAGCAAATGAGTCTTTTTTTTTTTTTAATAGTTACTGAATTTTCTTTTTTTGTTATGAAGTTGTGTTTCTTTTATTTGCAGGTTACAGGTATCCAGACTCACTAGTTGTTTCCCCATAGCTGATCTTCTCGATTTGTCTATTTCGTGTCATTGCTAGTACTATGTATCACACTTTTCCAGTAACTGGTAGCACCAGAACTAGGATGCCCAGATGACAATGCAGACATCAAAAGAGTTCCCATAAAATGAGAGATGTTTTAGAACTTCTGGATCTTTAATACGTTCACCGGCAGCCAAGAGGAGCTACCCCGCGTCCGAGGTCAGGGGCGGCGATGAGAGGAGCTACCCTGCGTCCGAGGTCAGGGGCGGCGACTGGGAGGAGCAACCCCACTCCGGAGGCCAGGGGCATCAGCCGGGAGGACCAACCCCATGTCCAAGGAGCCGTGGCTGCGCGGGCGCCAGACGGCCTAGAGGAGCTATCCCACGTTAAAGGTCAGGAAGGGCGGTGGTGAGGAGATACCCCTCGTCCAAGGTAAGGAGTAGTGGCTGCACTTTGCTGGAGTAGCTGTGAAGAAATACCCCACGCCCAAGGTAAGAGAAACCCAAGTAAGACGGTAGGTGTTGCAAGAGGGCAGACACACTGAAACCATACTCACAGAAAACTAGTCAATCTAATCACACTAGGACCACAGCCTTGTCTAACTCAAAGAAACTAAGCCATGCCCATGGCGCAACCCAAGATGGGCGGGTCAAGGTGGAGAGATCGGACAGAATGTGGTCCACTGGAGAAGGGAATGGCAAACCACTTCAGTATGCTTGCCTTGAGAACCCCATGAACAGTATGAAAAGGCAAAATGATAGGATACTGAAAGAGAAACTCCCCAGGTCAGTAGGTGCCCAATATGCTACTGGAGATCAGTGGAGAAATAACTCCAGAAAGAATGAAGGGATGGAGCCAAAGCAAAAACAGTACCCAGCTGTGGATGTGACTGGTGATAGAAGCAAGGTCCGATGCTGTAAAGAGCAATATTGCATAAGAACCTGGAATGTCAGGTCCATGAATCAAGGCAACTTGGAAGTGGTCAAACAAGAGATGGCAAGAGTGAATGTCGACATTCTAGGAATCAGCGAACTCAAATGGACTGGAATGGGTGAATTTAACTCAGATGACCATTATATCTACTACTGTGGGCAGGAATCCCTCAGAAGAAATGGAATAGCCATTATGGTCAACAAAAGAGTCCGAAATGCAGTACTTGGAGGCAATCTCAAAAACAACAGAATGATCTCTGTTCGTTTCCAAGACAAACCATTCAATATCACAGTAATCCAAGTCTATGCCCCAACCAGGAACGCTGAAGAAGCTGAAGTTGAACAGTTCTATAAAGACTTACAAGACCTTTTAGAACTAATACCCCCAAAATATATCCTTTTCATTATAGGGGACTGGGATGCAAAAGTAGGAAGTAAAGAAACACCTGGAGTAACAGGCAAATTTGGCCTTGGAATATGGAATGAAGCAGGGCAAAGACTAATAGAGTTTTGCCAAGAAAATGCACTGATCATAACAAACACCATCTTCCAACAACACAAGAGAAGACTCTACACGTGGACATCACCAGATGGTCAACACCGAAATCAGATTGATTATATTCTTTGCAGCCAAAGATGGAGAAACTACATAGAGTCAGCAAAAACAAGACCAGGAGCTGACTGTGGCTCAGATCATGAACTCCTTATTGCCAAATTCAGACTTAAATTGAAGAAAGTAGGGAAAACCACTAGACCATTCAGGTATGACCTAAATCATATCCCTTATGATTATACAGTGGAAGTGAGAAATAGATTTAAGGGCCTAGATCTGATAGATGGAGTGCCTGATGAACTATGGAATGAGGTTCGCAACATTGTACAGGAGACAGGGATCAAGACCATCCCCGTGGAAAAGAAATGCAAAAAAGCAAAATGGCTGTCTGGAGAGGCCTTACAAATAGCTATGAAAAGAAGAGAAGCGAAAAGCAAAGGAGCAAAGGAAAGATATAAGCATCTGAATGCAGAGTTCCAAAGAATAGCAAGAGATAAGAAAGCCTTCTTCCGTGATCAATGCAAAGAAATAGAGGA
>NW_011494813.1:2308976-2310386 GCF_000754665.1 Bison bison bison | reverse complement strand
CACGACCCAGATAATCATGATGGTGTGATCACTGACCTAGAGCCAGACATCCTGGAATGTGAAGTCAAGTGGGCCTTAGGAAGCATCACTACGAACAAAGCTAGTGGAGGTGATGGAATTCCAGTTGAGCTATTTCAAATCCTGAAAGATGATGCTGTGAAAGTGCTGCACTCAATATGCCAGCACATTTGGAAAACTCAGCAGTGCCCACAGGACTGGAAAAGGTCAGTTTTCATTCCAATCCCAAAGAAAGGCAATGCCAAAGAATGCTCAAACTACCGCACAATTGCACTCATCTCACACACTAGTAAAGTAATTTAGCTCAAAATTCTCCAAGCCAGGCTTCAGCAATATGTGAACCGTGAACTTCCTGATGTTCAAGCTAGTTTTAGAAAAGGCAGAGGAACCAGAGATCAAATTGCCAACATCCGCTGGATCATGGAAAAAGCAAGAGAGTTCCAGAAAAACATCTATTTCTGCTTTATTGACTATGCCAAAGCCTTTGACTGTGTGGATCACAATAAACTGTGGAAAATTCTGAAAGAGATGGGAATACCAGACCACCTGATCTGCCTCTTGAGAAATTTGTATGCAGGTCAGGAGGCAACAGTTAGAACTGGACATGGAACAACAGACTGGTTCCAAATAGGAAAAGGAGTACGTCAAGGCTGTATATTGTCACCCTGGTTATTTAACTTCTGTGCAGAGTACATCATGAGAAACGCTGGACTGGAAGAAACACAAGCTGGAATCAAGATTGCCTGGAGAAATATCAATCACCTCAGATATGCAGATGACACCACCCTTATGGCAGAAAGTAAAGAGGAACTAAAAAGCCTCTTGATGATAGTGAAAGTGGAGGGTGAAAAAGTTGGCTTAAAGCTCAACATTCAGAAAACGAAGATCATGGCATCCGGTCCCATCACTTCATGGGAAATAGATGGGGAAACAGTGGAAACAGTGTCAGACTTTATTTTTCTGGGCTCCAAAATCACTGCGGATGGTGACTGCAGCCATGAAATTAAAAGACACTTACTCCTTGGAAGGAAAGTTATGACCAACCTAGATAGCATATTCAAAAGCAGAGACATTACTTTGCCAACAAAGATTTGTCTAGTCAAGGCTGTGGTTTTTCCAGTGGTCATGTATGGATGTGAGAGTTGGACTGTGAAGAAGGCTGAGCGCTGAAGAATTGATGCCTTTGAACTGTGGTGTTGGAGAAGACTCTTTAGAGTCCCTTGGCCTGCAAGGAGATCCAACCAGTCCATTCTGAAGGAGATTAGCCCTGGGATTTCTTTGGAAGGAATGATGCTAAAGCTGAAACTCCAGTACTTTGGCCACCTCATGCGAAGAGTTGACTCATTGGAAACGACTCTGATGCTGGGAGGGATTGGGGGCAGGAGGAGAAGG
>NW_011494813.1:2237561-2308876 GCF_000754665.1 Bison bison bison | reverse complement strand
CGATGGATGTGAGTCTGGGTGAACTCCGGGAGTTGGTGATGGACAAGGAGGCCTGGCGTGCTGCGATTCATGGGGTCGCAAAGAGTTGGACACAACTGAGCGACTGAACTGAACTGAACTGAATACATAAATCTAGTATATTTCTTGGTGAATAAAAACTGAAGTTTTTAAAAATGTATTTGTTTCTTGTTAGAATGTGTGATATTGATGTAATAATGATTGAAACCCTGTTTTTGCCCTTTGGGTGTTCATCCTTGTTCTTGAGTAGAAAGCAGATCTGTGAGAGGGATTCCAAATACTGAATAAATTCAAATTGTGAATAGTTTCTGCTTCATATGTTTCAAGTATATCAAATCATTTGATCCCAAATATTTTGCATGTAAGCAATGGTCTAAATCTCTTTTGAGACTAATATTATTTCCTAATGACCAGCTGTTCTTTCTGAGATTAGATTGCTTTTTTAAGTGATGCTGCTGCTGCTGCTAAGTCACTTCAGTCGTGTCAGACTCTGTGTGACCCCATAGACGGCAGCTCCCCCGTCCCTGGGATTCTCCAGGCAAGAATTCTGGAGTGGGTTGCCATTTCCTTCTCCACATCCCTCTGATTCTTTCTTAGAAGGAAAGCAGGCCACTTTAGATAATCCCATGACTCTTTGGTAAAGGACTTTTTTTATTGCTGATTTTATTTATTCCCAGAAGCCCCTGGAAATGGTTCCTCCCCCGCTGCTGACCTGCTGTCTGGAATCGAGGTTCTGTGGTGAACTAGGTGGTTGGGCCAATTATCTAGCCGTCAAGACTGCCTGGACCTCAGCCTTCCCCCTTACACAGGTCTCCCTGTTCTCTTAGTTCTCTCTCATCTTCAGGGCTTTCTCTCACTATTCCTGGAACCCTGGGGAGCAGTGTCAACTAGTGGTTAAAAGCATAGATTCGAATTTCAGACAGATCTCAGTTTAAATCTTGGTTCTGCTATGTAAATATTATGTAACACTGGGAATGACATCTATAAAAAAGGCATCCTTGGGAATTTCCTGGCAGTCCAGTGGTTAGGACTCAGCGCTTTCACTGCTGTGGGCCCGGGATTCAATCCCTTGTGTGGGACCTGAGATCCATCAAGCCTCTATCGCTCTGGAATGTTTGGGGTGGGGGTGAAGGGGGGTTAAAATGAGAGGACGTGCATGAAGCACCTGAGAGCAGCCGCACACAGGAGGGATGCACTCAATGTCAGTTTCCTGAACCCACTCCTTCCCTTGCTTTTCCAAGTTTCAACTCAAAACTGACTTCAGGTAGCTCTCATTGTAACAAATGTAACAAAATGCAACCAAAAGAAAGATCTAATTGTCTTTACTTAATGATTTGTGAATCAGGCAGTCTCCCATCTGGCAACTGGAAGGGTGCTCCAAGGGCTTGTACACACAGATGTCAGTAACCGGTACAACTGAGTGTCAGGGAAGTTACGCATCTTCCCTAAGAGGGTAGAGTCAATGGCAGGCAAGGATCAAACGCAGAGTGGTCTGCCCTTGACCTCTGCACCAGACAGCCTCCCGGGAGCTGCTGCCAACCCACACACAATGGGGAGCTCCCCTTAAAGGCAGGCCGAGATACAGAGCACAC
The DNA here is from genome assembly GCF_000754665.1 of Bison bison bison. Classification (NCBI taxonomy): domain Eukaryota; kingdom Metazoa; phylum Chordata; class Mammalia; order Artiodactyla; family Bovidae; genus Bison; species Bison bison. The sequence continues at coordinate 2,307,266 of NW_011494813.1, read as the reverse complement.
AAAAAGACCAGAGTGGACACAGGATAGCTGAAAGTAAGCAAAAAGCCTTCACTGAAGGATATATAGCATCCCCTCTTGACAACACGGAGAAAGCACAACCATTTCTCCACACACCAGCTGACACTGAACATTACTGACAGCTGGTGTGTGTTTGCTGATGAAACTGTCAGTTTGCTAGCCGTTTCTTTTTCTGTAGTAGATTCGATTCGATTTTGGCTAATTTCTAATGTCCACTCATTCAAAAGCACTTTTTAAAAGAAATAAGAAAAATAGCTTACTGATAAAATGTTATTAGGTTGGCCAAAAAGTTCATTTGCGTTTTCCATAACATCTTAAAAACCCAAACGAACTTTTTGGCCAACCCAATATTTAGATGGCTTAGCAACAGAATTTTGATATGCTGTTATTATTATTAAATATAATGAGCAGTTGTTTTCTGACTAATGAAATAAAGATAATAGAAATTAAGGTGCTTGTTGCATGTGTTTTTGAGTAAGAAAAACATAGAAATATTGAAAATCCCTAGAACCTGACAGTAGATTCCAACATACCTACACCAGATCTTAGGTCTCTGGTCAGTGTTAGGTGAAGTGTTTGTGTCAGTCATTTTTCTCTCTTAGGTAATTGTATTTTCTTCAGTTTGTGCCATTGTCTTAACTCATTGCACTCTCAACGTTGGGACCTGAGCATTTAGACAGAAGTAGTATATCTTGCAGAGAAGGCAATGGCACCCCACTCCAGTACTCTTGCCTGGAAAATCCCATGGATGGTGGAGCCTGGTAGGCTGTAGTCCATAGGGTCGCTAAGAGTTGGTCACGACTGACCAACTTCACTTTCACTTTTCACTTTCATGCATTAGAGAAGGAAATGGCAACCCACTCCAGTGTTCTTCCCTGGAGAATCCCAGGGACGGGGGAGCCTGGTGGGCTGCCGGTCTATGGGGTCGCACAGAGTCGGACATGACTGAAGCAACTTAGCAGCAGCAGCAGCAGCAGCAGTATATTTTGGGGCTTCCCTGGTGGCTCAATGGCAGAAGAATCCACCTGCCAATGCAGGAGACGCAGGTTCAATCCCTGGGTCAGGAAGATCCCCTGTAGTAGGAAATGGCAACCTGCTCCAGTAATCTTGCCTGGGAAATCCCATGGACAGAGGAGCCTCATGGGCTACAGTCCATGGGGTTGCAATGAGTCAGACACGACTGAGCATGCACACACATACAGTATATTTTTAGAATTTTTCAACAATTAGTATCATAGAGCCTGGGTGTAGGAATAATGCCAAGGCTTGAGATCTCATAAAAGTATGCATATGCATTGTTTACTTTTGTGCAAATACATACATATCCATACAAATCTCTTTTAGTAAAATGTTGTGTTGGGGCAAGTGCATCATTAACAAAAATATTTCACATACTAAAGCACAAAGTGAATCTCAACAAATATCAAACAATTTTTGTACATGGAGAGAGTCTCTGGAGAAGGCAATGGCACCCCACTCCAGTACTCTTGCCTGGAAAATCCCATGGATGGAGGAGCCTGGTAGGCTGCAGTCCATGGGTTCGGTAAGAGTTGGACATGACTGAGCGACTTCACTTTCATGCATTGGAGAAGGAAATGGCAACCCACTCCAGTGTTCTTCCCTGGAGAATCCCAGGGACGGGGGAGCCTGGTGGGCTGCCGTCTATGGGGTCGCACAGAGTCGGACATGATTGAAGCAACTTAGCAGCAGCAGTAGCAGCAGCAGAGACTGTTCTGAGTAAAATGTGATTAAGTTAGCAACAATTAATCAAGATATCCTCCAAATTCTTTTGTGTTATGAAGAACCTTCTAAGTAATTGATGAATCAATAAAATTTTAACTAAAGTCTTAGTTTTGAATATAGAAGAAATTCCAAATATAATATTTGCATATTTAACTCACCAATATGCTAGAAAAATATATCAGAACCAGTTCAGCATAGGAATGCAAAAATGAGTTAACATTAGACACTATTAAAGCAAGTTAGCACATTAACAATTAGTTGGGATAGTGCATTATAAATTAAGAAATATAATCTATAAGTTAAAAATTCAGGGGAATTGGTTATGATGGAAAAAATAAAATTAGGTCCCAGATTCACACTGCACACAAAAATAAACTCCAAATTGTTTAGTATATTTTTCTAAGTATTACCCTTCAGTGGGGTTATTTGTTGCATAGTTCGACAAATAAATTCATTTAACTGAAGTTTGTTCATATCAACCACATTAAGTTAGCTTTGGTTCATTTGTGGTTCTATGTATTTAATAGTATTTTATCTTTTCTCCCCACTTTGAAAATGAGATGCTCACAATAGAAATGTTACTAAAATATAACCAAAAATAAAAAGCCAAATGAAAGTTATTTTACATGAAATTTGCCTCTTGCTATGTAAAATTAGTGACAGTAAGGTTTATGATGCTGACATTTATCAGGTATTGGTTGTGGTAATGTCTGGGTGTTTGCACAGGTAGATGTGTGCATACACAGAATGAGTGTAACTTGATCTAGATGGAATTTCACTTTGAAAGAAGTAATTTACTGCATATATGATGCATTAGCTCTGACAAAGGAAAAATATTCCAGAAAAAAATTGTAGTACCTCTTATAAAGAATTCCTTAGATGACTGTTGTGTGCTATCTTAACTTTGAACAGATTGATCCTTTCTCAAGTCCTTGTCAAATAAAATAAGTCTTCATCAGACCAAAATGAAATTGTCTATTTTAAAGTTTATTTGAAGAGGAGCTTACTTTCTATCCAAGACTGAAACTTATTTTGTAATGTAAATGCCAATTATGGAAAATAGTACATAACCATTATCAAGTTTCTCTTTCAAAATGAACTCAGCTTGTGGAGTTTGACACTCATTTCCATGTTGTTCGAGTGACTTCTTGAACTGGCACAGTTGTCATTCATTTGAAAGGAGATTTTAAATGAATTTGGGGAACTTCACCCTCCCCACCCCCATCTGTCTCCCATTCAGATTGCCACAGCATTTGTCACCTGACGCTGCTGATCCTTCCCATCCCTGTTACCTTAGCAATCAGTAGAGCAAACTCCCATCTAGCCTTCCTAGCTAGAAATTCGTGTACCCTTAGCCTCCTCTGTCCCTTACAGCCCCCACACTCCACTTACCACTAATACCTCCTCCAGCCTGTCCTTCTCTGCCTTATAGCCATTTCCCGGAGTTTCAGAGGCCCATGTTTCCTCTCCTAGGCTGTTAGAAGGCTGCGCCTAAGCTCTCTCTCCCTCATCTCCTGAGTCACTGAGCACATGTCTGTTGCTTCAGACACACTAGGTTCTCACCTTTCTCGAAATATTTCCGGCCGTTTCAAAAGTCCCTGACTTTTTCTTCCTGGCTCTATTTTTATTCCGCTTAGCTGAAAAAAACAAAAAGCAAAAACCAGAAAGCCAGCCACCAGTCAGGATTCATCGCAAATGCCACCACCTCCGTGAAGCCTTCCCTGACTGACACTTTGGATTCCAACAAATGTATATTTTATGGCACACAGCATACTGTAGTATAACTTATTTTTAATTACTGCCTCCCCCCACTGGACTAAGCTGCCTGAGAACAGGGATGACTTCTTAACTAGTCTGGGCTACTGACATAGCTGCATTTTAGATGACATGTCTATTCTAAGAAATGTATTATTTTTTACTTTTAGAATTAACTGAAGATATACATTCTGAAGGCATGGAAGTACCTCTCAAACTACTGTGATCATCCTGTCCCCAAGGTGAGTCTGTCCTCGTATTGTCCACAAACGCTTCATCCAGTATAATTCCAAGTGACGACAGGAAACAGGGGCTGCTGCCCCTCACTTAAACAGCTCTCCACTGTGATGGGACTAATCGATTTGGGGGAGATTTATCCTGCTGTGTGTGCCTTCCTCCCAATAACATTGTGTGTTGCTCGCTCTCTTTAAGGCCTGGCTTAATCGATGCTATGAATCCAAACCACATTTCGAGCTCCTGTTAAGAATCCAGTGCTTCTGAGTATTAGCTTAGTGGCAATCAGTTTAACCTCCCCATCATGGATTCTATTGTGAGAGGAGATATAAATTAGGCTTTAGATTGCTTATTCTGAGTAGCTCAGGAGCAGAATTTTCATGAAATCATCTTGAAAATCCAGAAGACCCTATATCATGGCACCATAATCCAGTTTCTTCCTCATTCACCCATCTGACATCTTCTGGGGGAAAAAAATGAGTATTTTAGGCAGGAGACAAACTCAAGGAAACAAGGGGTTTGGGGTGAGAATGGGGGGGCAGAAGAGAACTCTTGTTTTGGTGAAATGGATCCGCCCACTCGGTATACCAACATTCTCCATCTGCTGGCTTCCTCTACTTTTCCACTCCATTTGACTCCCCCACCTGCAAGGTCAGCTGCTCCAAGGAGCAATTTATAAACTTGCAGCTCATATTGTGGTTGCTGTTCCAGAACTGACATGAAATTAAATCAGTCTTGAGTGCTGCAGGATACAAAAGCTACCTTCCGAGTTTACGGAGCCCTCCACGACTCCTCATAAATCTTGGAAAGGTAGCATTCCACCAGTAACTGCCCAGTTTCTCTGCTCACAAAAGGACCTTGAAATGGAAACAACGGAGTTTTCTTTGAGGCCATATTTCATACCATGGAGAGAAAGATGTATGTGGAAGCCACATTCTTAAATGCCCTTTTCCAACTCTAGGCGAGCACTGGGGAAGTCAGTGTGAAATAAACCCTTAACTTATGCCTCCATGTTCAAAATTATGGGGGCCACAGGATATGAAAACACCCACAAAAAATCTGTCTGTACTCACAAAGTTTCTTTATTGTTTTTCAAGAGCAGAAGGTAAGTTTTTAAAAACGCAATGAGTCTAGAAACATGCCTTTGCTACAAATGTGTCACCCCTCAATGTCCAGAGACTCCAAAACTTATTACTGGGAGGCTCATCAGTAGACTGAGAAGGAAGCAGATGCTGTCACGTGGTCCTGTTGAATCTACCCAATGGTAACTCATTCATGTCCTTTTTAATGTTTTAAAACTTGGTCTTAAACGATGAATCGAATCTGCCTTAACATTGTGGGACACAGTCTGTTACTAAGTCCTATGCAAAGTGTCTTTTAGGCATTAACATTTATTTTCCCCAAAGCTCTCTGAGCAGAGATTATTATGATCCCCTGTGATGGTTAATTTTATGTGTCAGCTAGCTCAGCCATGGTACCCAGTTTTTGGCCAAGCACCAGTTGAGATGTCACTGTGAAGGTATGTTTTAGTTGAGATTAACACTTAAATCCATCGACTTTGAGTAACGCAGTTTACCTTCTGTAATGTGAGTGAGCTCTTCTAATCAGTTGAAGGCCTTAAAAAATGACTAAATTCCACCCAAGAAAGAGGGAATTCTGCCTCCAGACTGCTTTTAGACTCAGGCTGCAGAATCAGTCTTCCCTGAGCCCCAGGCCTGCCTTGCAAATTTCCCACTCACCAACCCCCACAATCCATGCACCAGTTCCTTAAAATAAATCTCTGTATAAATAAATGGATAGATATTATATCTATAGATATATTGCATTATATATATGGAAAGAAAAAGAGAGAGTTCTCTGGAGAACCCTGACTAATAATCTCTATGGTACAAATGATGAAACAAAGTCTCAGACACATCCAATAATTTGCCCTCAGCCACACAGCTAGGTAGTGGCGGGCAGAGTATGGGGGCCATCTCTTTTGCCGGGCCATTCTCCCAATCAAACTAGAACCCCCATTCTTTTCAGCCTGCAGCCAGTAACCACATGAGGGACACAGGAGAAGTTGCTTGTATTTAATCCTGTCATCACTTTATTGGAAAGCTTTTCACTACAGTCCGAGTGAGGGAAAACGATTTGCTTGGGATGAATGTGGCCACCAGTGCGTTATTTCCCTTAATCTAAACAGAGCCTCAGACACACTCCATTGATCACGCCTTCAAGCTGAAAGGTGGCCTTAAAGCCGGCCAGCAAATATTATGTTTCTCAGGCAGCCCTATGCTGTCAACCACATTTCCTGATCCACTCTGATTAGATATATAAACAGCTTCAGTAAAACAGAGCCTGAGCTTTGCTGTTAAAAATATAAGATAAGGTTCCATAAAGATTCATCAAGAGCAGAGATGCTGTCTAAGTGAGGCCTGAACTTGTGTGTGTGTGTGTGTGTGTGTGTGGTAAGAAGGGTCAGTGGGCAAATAACCCATGATTTATAATCATGTTTTAATAGTGGCTGGTGCTCCAGCTATGGAACACCTTGGTGAGAAGAAAGGGTTAAAAGAATTAAGCAGGATCACAAAGTGGTCTTGCGTTAAGGACCTAGCACATAATTGACATTACTAAAATCACTTAGTCATTTTGTATCTGCTAAGAAGTATCACCCTGTCTTAACTAAGAACAGGAAGAAGAGATGTTGCCAGAAAGGTGCAAAAGGCTTATGAAAGAAGGATAAGGATGCTCAGGGACATGAAGTAATGAAATGAACATCTTATATCTTCAAACCGTCATGCCTGTTTTAATACATCTTGTACTTTAAACACATACAAGGCAGGAAAAGTTTTTGGAATTTTATTATAGATATGAGTGTTTGGTTGGTACACATTTCAAAATATCCTAACATTTGTCCCAGTGATGACTAAAGAATTTTTCCAGCTCCAGTTTCTTTAAATGACAACCTATGTCCTTTCCAGATAGTTTTTGGTGTGTGTTTTTCAGAAGGATAAAAGGACTATCGATATCAGTTTTAAAATGCAAAATGTAAAAGTTAGAGCAAAAAGAGAGCTCTCCAAAGTTGCTTGGTGGGAAAATGTAAGCAGTTAACATGTTAGATAAAGTTTTAATGTGCATGGATCCTTGTATGTAATCTCTAAAAGATATTTTGCTCAAGTGAAGGTTGATCACCTTTTTAAAGAGCACCTCTTTAAAGACTACTTAAATTTTTCCTAAATTAAGCAATGCAGTTTCTCTTCAACACTGAAAATCATTGTTAACATCTTTTGAGCATTTACTGTGTACCCAGAACTGTCCTGAATATTTTATACAAATTAGCTGAGAATATCCTGCCAGCAGCCAAATAACTGGCTGCTTTCTGCCTCCCTGCCCCACTCTTAATCTCAGTCTATAAAATTATACATGCTAACTTTAAATCTGTCATGAACTAGAATAGTATTCTCCCAGGCTAATGCCTGGTTTAGGTTAGCATCAAATATAAACGTCGCTGGGATTTCCCTGGCAGTCCAGTGGTTGACTCCACGCTTCTACTGAAGGGGGCACGTTCCCATTCCCAGGGTTTGATCCCTGGTCTGGGAAAATCCTGCATGCTGAGTGGTGGGGCCAAAAATTAAATACATAAATGTCTTTTATTTTCCTGAGATAGTAGTCTTATTTTCTTGGAATTATCAACCAGTGGTTCTTGTGTCTAGCTATTCATCAGAATTGCGTGAAGAGCTTTCCAGAAATGCAAGTTCCTGGGCCATGCTCCAGCTGCTGGATCCCTAAGGGTGGGACTACTGGAAGGTGCTATTTTCCTCCCTCTTACTGAAGAAGTAACTGAGTCACATGAAATCACATAAATAATAGCCTGCAGTTGGACTGATAGTTAATGGAATAGCTATATGCAAACACAGAATGACATAGGGTTGGGTTTTTTTTCACCTTTTTTTAAAAAGCTGGAATATACTTGATTTATAATGTTGCATTAGTTTCTGCTGTACAACGTCATGAATTAGCCATATGTATACAAATATCCCTCCCTCTTGAGTCTCCCTCCCAACTCTTCCATCCCTCTAGGTCATCACAGAACACCAGGCGGAGCTCCCTGTGCTTTAAAGGCACTTCCTACCAGCTCTCTACTTTACACGTGATAATGTATGTATATGTCAGTGCTACTCTCTCAGTTCATTCCTCCCTTCTTCCCCCACCCATTGTCTACAAGTCTGTTTTTGTTCTCTACATCTGCACCTCAACTGAAAGTAGTGAAAGTGAAAGTCGCTCAGTCGTGTCCAACTCTTTGTGACCCAGTGGACTATAGAGTCAATGGAATTCTCCAGGCCAGAATACTGGAGAGGGTAGCTGTTCCCTTCTCCAGGGGATCTTCCCAACCCAGGGATTGTCCCCATGTCTCCTGCACTGCAGTTGGATTCTTTACCAGCTGAGCCACCAGGGAAGCCCTACCCTGACAACAGGTTCATCAGTACCAATGGGTTTTTTAAAATTATACTTTAATTGGTCTTAATGCTGTTTGTGCTTTTATAACGGCAACGTACTTTCTTTGTACAAGGTGTACACTCACTAAGTGATAATCAGGCTGCTTTGAAGGATCCATTTGGGGGAACTTGGGCCAGCTCTCTGAGGCGTCCAGAATAATGAGCACATGTGGATTAGCTTTCATCCTTTCCTTTAGATCACATATCCTTAGGGCTTGGTTTCCATGTGCAAATGGGTTCGATTGGAGAGAACCGGGCAGACTGATGTGGGGAGGCAAGCCCAGTTGAACAGATGTCTGGAACCATAGTCATTTTCATGAGGGAAAGATACAACACAGACCTAGAATCAGAAGCTTAGGGAGGGGCTGCTGTCCTAGTTACTTCCTGTCTGCTCAGCCCTGAGCCAATCTCAGGATATCTTTGACATCACTTCCAACTTTTGCTTCTGAAGTGTCAGGGACCCCTGAAGAACAGTGCCCCAGGCATTCTCCAATGAGCATTCTGCAGCTTCCAGAACAAAGGCTCAGAACAGAGGAGTGGGGCAGGCATCTGATGAGCCCATTGCTGAATCAAGGCAAATTCTTCATGAGGGGCAAAAACTGAATCTTTGACAAAATTCAGGTGTGGAGAGCCTTAGAGAAGGTTCTTCCCTTCAGTTTAAATCGGGTTGCTTGACAGGACATTACCAAGCCACAGGTGATGGGGAAGGACATGGTATACTTAATTTTTCATCTCTGGAAGAACATTCCGTTCTATGTGCTATTTTTAAAAGTTCTTGCAATGTAGTTCCACACATTTTCTAAGGAAAGGAATTTTGTATTCTAAACATTGCATTCGGGGCTTTTACTATTACAGTAGGTTTTTTTCCTTCATTTTTTCTTAATTCCCAAGTACACAATGCAGAGATAAACAGACTTAGTCTTTTACATTACAGCTCTGAAGTGTTTATGTATAAATCCAGGAGCACTGCAGTTCGGTGCTTAGAGTGATACAGATCACATTACTCTGTCTTATGGTGTGTTCTTTGGTTGTAATTTCCTGTTTATTCAAGGTAAAGAAGGGTCTTGCTACCACGGACTGGAATCAGACATAAGCCCTTTGCACCTCTGAGAGCTGAAGTTCCAAGGACCATCTCTGTTTTTTTAAACAAGTGGTGTTTAACTCCTCCAGGTTTTAGACCTGCCCATTTCCGCATTATGTTTATGCTCCATTGCTCTATTTACATATTTCTTCCAAAAGCCCTAGGAGAGCAGCTGCATACATTGTAATTTCTTTCCTTTATAATGTAACACCTTTTCCTCCTGTAGCACATGGGCAACTGTTACCTTATGGCAAGGCCAGCTCTCTTCTCCTGCTGTTCATGGCCTGCTGATTACCTAGTAACGTCTGAAATAAACATGAAGTTGACAGTGATTTGATTTCAAAAACAAATAGGACAATTCTCTGCAGCCCCAACTTCACAAAGTGCAGTTTATTCCATCATACCTAAGTTTAGTTAAATTGAAAGAAATATCCATCTCCTGAGCTGTCTGGGGAGGCTCGAGCTTTGCCTGTCCTCAATGCCTTTGTTATTATTAACCGGTTAGGGGCCCCTACATCGCTGCCCTTCTTCTTGCTGTAATGCCTTTCAGAATGCAACTGCGATTAGTGACTATGCCCTCTAATTAGTGACTATGCCCTCTGCCTTCAAAGCAAGTACCTAAGAAATGCTCATTTTTGGTTTCTGACTAATCTTCCTATTTTCAGATGCAATGCTAACTAATCTTTCTATTTTCAGATGTGGTGCTGAGTGGACTTACAGAAATGCAAAGTAAGGAGGTAGTTTAAGAATTAGCAAAAGTCTCTTAATGAGAAATTGACCTAGCATCGAGGGATATCCACATGGGTAGCTAGAACACATTTTGAGAGTGTCTTATAATCTTATAACTAGAACTACACATGAGCCCCTAGAGAAGGAAATGGCAACCCACTTCTGGCCTGGAGAATCCCTTTGACAGAGGAGCCTGGCAGGCTTTGGTCCATGGGGTCACAAAGAGTCAGACCCAACTGAGTGACTGAGCACACATGAGCCGGTGCACAGAGATGGGAGATAAATAGGCCAGAGCTTCTGGAAATTCTAAAGAACAGTTCAGTGATGACCCTTCTTAGTTTCTGTTTCTGTTCTGACTCACTTTTAACTCTCGTGCTGCTGCTGCTGCTAAGTCGCTTCAGTCATGTCTGACTGTATGCGACCCCATAGATGGCAGCCCACAAGGCTCCCCCTCCTCCTCGTCCCTGGGATTCTCCAGGCAAGAACGCTGGAGTGGGTTGCCATTTCCTTCTCCAATGCATGAAAGTGAGAAGGGAAAGTGAAGTCGCTCAGTCGTGTCTGACTCTCGTAGGGTATCATAGACTTTTATAGTGTCCTATAGTGTCCTCCTCTAATCCAGTGTTTGCCAACCTTGGGCTATTGAATTCAGGGTCTCTGTTCTTTGGTTCTTTGTTGTGGGATCTGTCTTATATATTGTGGGACACTGAGTGACATACTCATTATATGCAAGTAGCCTTCTCCCAGCCCAGTTGTGACACCCAAGATGTCCCTGTCTCCCATTCTCTGCCCCCCATTGAGTACCACGGCTATAATCCTATACAGCAGCGGTCCCTGACCTTTTTGGCACCAGGGACCAGTTTCGTGGAAGATAATTTTTTTCATGGACTGGGGGTGTGGGGGTGGTTTTGGGACGATTCAAGCACATTTACTTTTATTGTGCACTTTATTATTATTATTATTACATCAGCTCTGCCTCAAATCATCTGGCATTAAATCCCAGAGGTTGGGAACCCCTGCTATACAGTAACCCCTACATATGAATGAGTTCCATTCTAAAAGCGTGTTCGTAAGTCCAGTTTGTTCATACGTCCAACAAAGTTAGTCTAGGTACGCAACTAACACAATCAGCTACATATTGTAGAACTGTACTATAATAGGTTTATAATACTTTTCACACAAATAATACATAAAAATAGCAAAAACTAAAGAAAGCATTTTTAGTCTTACAGAACAGTACTTTGAAAAGTACAGTAGTACAGTACAACAGCTGGCACTCAGGGACTGGCATCGAGTGAACAAGCAAGAAGAGGAGGAGGGAGATGCGGTGGGGTACGGGAGAGCTGAAGGACCGTCAGCAATAGGAGACGGAGGGCAAGTGCCTGTCACTCATACCTGACGCTGATGGAACACACGTTTGAATCTGAAAGCTCACAACTTGAAGGTTCGTATACAGGAGACTTGTTTAGTTGTCAAGTCACGTCTGACCCTTTGTGACCCCATGGGCTATAGCCTGCCAGGCTCCTCTGTCCATGGGATTCTCCAGGCAAGAATACTGGAGTGGGTTGCCATGCCCTCCTCCAGGGGATCTTCCAGACCCAGGAGTCAAACCCACATCTCCTGCCTTGGCAGGCAGATTCTTTGCCACTGAGCCACCAAAGAAGCCCTGTAATTAGAGTACATGTGTGCTCAGTCATGTCTGACTCTTTTGAGGCCTCATGGACTGTAGCCTGCTAGGCTCCTTTGTCCATGGGATTGTCGTAGCAAGCATATTGGAGTGGGTTACTGTTTCCTCCTCCAGGGAATCTCTCTGACGCAGGGATTGAACCCGGGCCTACTGCCTTGCAGGCAGAATCTTTACCATCTGAGCTACCAGGGAACCCCAGTAAGTGAGACTGTAGGCAAAGGAAGACAACCAAGGTGTGGATTGGTCTAGATGGAATATTTCATTAAAAAATATTGGGGGAAGTGAGCTTGTTTGTACAGAGAAGGGAAAGAATGGAAAAATAGAACCCATACTATTAATTTTTCAGTTTATAAAATTACAAAGGAAAAGTTATATGCTCACCAAGAAGGCTAGCTAGGGCAGGGGATAGAGGAAGCAAGTATAAAGTAAAACATGGACCATCTGAGATTTTGCCTGTGCTGGTGATTGATGTCAGGAAAACACTTGAAGAGATCTTGAATTGGATAAAGTAATTATTTTAAGGAGTGCATGAAATCATCATTATTGTAGCCAATTCATTTAGCGGTGGTATCTGGGGTTCCAGTGGATACTGGGTCTGGTCTGGGGCTCCCTTGGGGGTCCCTGTTTATTAAACCATCTTCACTGCCAGTTTCTTCTTTCTGGCTCTGAGGAAGGCTGAGTGTGCTTTGTCCTCAGACTAGCCCCTACCCCGTGACCCACCACTGAGTTGCACAGGAAGGCAGGGCTGGACCTCAGAGTGTAGATGGTGAATAACCTCTGTCTGCCAGTGAGTCACTGGCAGATTCTGCCTTTCCTCTGTGCTGTCAGATATCGGACAAGAGAAAAACGCGCTTCTTTTCTTTTCCTGCTGCTGCTGCTAAGTCGCTTCAGTCGTGTCCGACTCTGTGCGACCCCATAGATGGCAGCCCACCAGGCACCCCCGTCCCTGGGATTCTCCAGGCAAGAACATTGGAGTGGGTTGCCATTTCCTTCTCCAATGCATGAAAGTGAAAAGTGAAAGTGAAAAGTGAAAGTGAAGTCGCTCAGTCGTGTCCAACGCCTAGCGACCCCATGGACTGCAGCCCACCAGGCTCCTCTGTCTGTGGGATTTTCCAGGCAAAAGTACTGGAGTGGGGTGCCATTGCCTTCTCCTTTCTTTTCCTAGCCTTACTGAAATATAATTGACACATTACATTGTGTCAGGTTTAAGGTATATAATGTTTTTATTTATTTTTAATTGATTTTTTTTAATCAGAGTATAATTACTTTGCTGGAGAAGGAAATGGCAACCCACTCCAATATTCTTGCCTGGAAAATTCCATGGACAGAGGAGCCTGGTGGGCTGTACAGTCCGTGAGGTCACAAAGAGTTGGCCATGACTGAACAACGGAGCACACACAGTTGCTTTACAAGCTGTGTTAGTTTCTGCTGTACAGCAGAATGGATCAGCCATGCGTATACATATATCCCCTCTTTTTTGTATTTCCTTCCCATTTCGGTTGATTTGATACATTTATAAAATGCCACATGATTATCACCACAGTATTAGCCACCACCTCCATCCTGTCCCATAGTTACCATGTTTTTTTGTGTTGAGAACATTTAAGATCTACTCTCTTACTTAGATTGACAGATGAGGGAAAGAGACAGAGGGAGAACTTTTCACTAGGTACATTTTTAGGTCTTTTGGTTTTTGAAACATGTGAATGTATTAGCTATTCAAAAATTAAAATTAAATTAAATTTAAAATAAAACTGCCCAACGATACACACACACACACACACACACACACACAATCTAGTCTTTAGCAGCATTCAAATATATGATACAGGATTATGATCTATAATCACCACACAGCTCTTCTTTTTTTCTTAATCTTTTTATCTTTTCCTTTTGGAAGTCTAGTCTCTCAAGCATGAACTTCAGATTGTACCCTCCTTTTGCTCTTAAGCAAACTCTTTCACATAACTGATGATATTATTTACGTGTCACATTCTGGGAGAGACAATGTCTTCAGGACCTCGGGTTGGCCCATCAGCCAGAGAAGTTCATCCTCTGTATCCACGTGTTGGCCTGTGTAATAGGCATTCAATAAATATCTGTTGAATGAATGAATAGTCAGTCAAGAAAGCTTAATTTTATTTTTATTTCTGGGGAAATTTTTGTCATATTCATAACAGTAATAGGATAATAAGATGAAGATGTGTTTTAAAATCATATCTATCAGTTAAATAGAAGGATTTATGTGCTCATTAGAAGATAATTATCACAATAGTAAGTTGTGTTTGCCTTCAGGCTCTGTAGAACTAACGTCAGTTGAGGCATGAGTAGAAAAGACCAAAGTATTGAGTTAACCACAGAATTCCTTCGGGTTTTCCCATTAGATGGTATGGAAAAACTTGAGTGAAAATTTGGGCCAGCCCAATAGTATGGCCACAGAACTGGCACAAGCTGAACAAAGAAAAACTCCATTAACATCCAATTACTACAGAAAATCAGTAGTTACTTAGAACGGTGGCTGGCACTCGTGAAGTGCTCAGTAAAGGTCAGGATGCTGATGATGGCATCATGATAACAAGATGGTTACATGGTATTTGGCTACGACATTAAATAGTGTCCAATCACACTGATAAAGTTATTTCCTTTTAATGTGATTTCAATTATACTGATGATCTCTAGAAATGTTGCCAAGTGGCACTAACATATCTTGTACACCTACTGATGTTCACTCTGAGCTGAGCTCAAGTTCAGAGCTTAAATTTAATACCATTATTCTGTTTTCATTGCATTTATCTTTATGATCATTTTCTATTTATTACAAACAATATTGATTTTATTAATAGTGTTTGAAGTTTCCTTTAATATTTCTTTACATAGATAAAGCAAGTGAGTTTAAAGAAAATATGAAGTTAGGAATAGAACAGAAGGTAGGTAGATCAGGCAAAATCCTAATGGTGGAAGGCTTAGGTATGTCTAAAATTTGCAAAAGGGACTTTCCTGGTGGTCCAGTGGCTAGGACTCTGGTACTTCCAGTGCAGGGGACCCAGGTTCGATCCCTGATCAGAGAACTAGACCCCCACATGCTTCAACTAAAGATCCCGCCTGCTGTGACTAAGACCTAGCACAGCCAAATAAATAATGTAAAAGAAAAACAAGCCCCAAAAACCTAAAAATAAGTTTGGGAGAGCACTTTGGGGCAGTAACTTGGACCCAATGAACCTCCATAATCCAAATGTTTCTACTCAAAACTGATGCTGGGGCACCTGTGGGTGCCCCATCACCACTGCCTGGCCACCTTATTGACACAGGTGGCCCTGGAAATACTCCTCCCTGCATTGGATTACTAATGGAAAGGAGGAAACACCACACACCAGTGGAGACAGCACCCTTGTCAAATACATTGGCCCCCTTTCCAGCTCTCCCTGCCCAGCTGGTAATTGGATACACTCACAGAATCCTGTTCAGCAGCAGGTAGGTATCCTCCCCAAGAGACATAACCCTTCTCTCCAATGATGTGCAGGTGAAGGTTAACAGCAGGGTCTCTGGGGGGAGGGCTGCTTTGCGACAGTTGCTGATTTCAGTGGTCTGAGTACTTCACCTTAGTAGATTGCAAGCATGGCTGACAGCCCTATGATTAATACAGGGCTGAAAAAATTCCTGAAGATTTGACGACTGCCTGGGGTGGGTATGGGGAGCCAGTACCAGAGGTTTCAGCACACCACTGTAAGCCATCGCCCTTGGAAGCATTCGATCATGGAACTGTTCCATGTTTTTTTCCAAGAAAAAACATATGTTTTATTCACCATCCTAGCCTCCATGCCTAGCACAGTCCTGAGGACCAGCAGATGCCCTACAAATACTCATGGGCTAATGTTATTGGTGAAGGATGTGAGGGTAAAAGAAGTTCCCACAAAGGCACCAGTTCCTTAAATACTGCAGATTTCTTTTTTTATTTTAAACCATATTTAACTGTAGAGTTAAGTGGCACTAAATGCATTCACATTGTTGTACAACTCTCACCATCATCTATCTCCCCAAGTTTTCACTTTCCTAAACTGAAACTCTGTCCCCATTAAGCACTAACTCCCCCCATTGGTAGATGCTCCTCCCCCATCTACCAATGTACCTTCTCACACTGTGATTTTGACTCTTCTAGGAATCTCATGTCAAACAGTATTTGTCTGCACTTACTGTATACTGGAAAAATCTTGCAGATTGCTTAAGCTCAGAAAAGTTTTGTTTTTTAACATTTTTAAAAATTATTTTTGTTTGAGCAACAAAGCATCGTGGTTCCCAGTTTCAGAGAGGGAGTGTGTCTTCTTGTAAGCCCGAGATGAGCTGGGGCTGGAAGGAAATAATTGTGGAAGTAGAACAGGTCTCTCCCGGATCAAGGGCTCCCTAAGCCCAGCACTCTCTCCCATAAGCGCAGGCCCCCTACCACCCACAGGCCCTCCGGCTTAGAGTCCTACAACTCTGCTCCTATGAGCTGTCTCCTAGAGTCAGGGGAGTCGGACTGACGGTCCTGCCCCGCTGACAGTGGGGGCATTCCTGCCTGTGCCACCCTGGGGTGGGGGCAGCTGGGATGAGCCAGATGTGGCAGGGCACCCATCCCCACCCTGAGGTAGTGCGCCCAGCAGGATCAAAGGTGGCACGCGACCAAGGCACAGCGCTGGTGGGCGGAGGGCGTGGGCACAGCACGCTTGTTCCCCCAGCGCTGTCTCCCAGGCCACCCAAGAGGCCACCTACGCAGCCACTGTCGCCCCTGGATGTGGACGGTGACAGGCTGGGGTGTGTGAAGCTTCAAATTTCTCTTCTCTTTTAAGTTTAGGATGCGGGACGCCTCTTTCCTCCCAGAAGCGGGGACCTGCACTCACCCCTTGGGGATTGCTTCAGTGGCTTAAAGAAAAGTTGTCCTTGTATCCTACCCGTCTGCCCGTTCTGCAGAGCCTGCGTGGGACTTGGTGCCATATCCCTGGGCTTCAAAACCTCGGAAGCTGGCGGAAACTGGCTAAAACCAGAGGCAGGATGTTTCCCCCAAACCCGGCCCCCAGCCTGGAGAGAACCTACTTTTCCCACTCAGCACCTCTAGCCTGGGAGCTTATAAAGGGCTAACGAAGAAGCTCTATAGGCCAACATACCTTGGTTCTGTTTCCAGCACCCTCACTAAAGGGCTGCTTGGTGACCTCAGGCAAATTACTTACCTACTCCGATCCTTAGTTGCTTCCTCTAAAAACGGATGGAATTGGACCAAGTGACTATTAATACTAAGGTCTTTTTCAGCTCTGATGGTCAAAGATGCTAATGTTCTATTTCCTGAGGATATAAAAATATAACACAATTTTTTCCTTTAGGAAAATTATATACTTAGAGGGAAGAAGACTAACAAGTAGAAAACATACCTCAGGCTTGTTTCTCATATGGCAAAACAAAACCTAATACAGAGTGTATTTAAAAGATGCAGTGCTTATTAAAAGTTCTCCAAGTGCAAGGCATTTAAAGTACTTGACTAGGAATGGATATGGAGAAGGCAATGGCACCCCACTGCAGTACTCTTGCCTGGAAAATCCCATGGACGGAGGAGCCTGGTGGGCTGCAGTCCATGGGGTCGCTAGGAGTTGGAGACGACTGAGCGACTTCACTTTGACTTTTCACTTTCATGCACTGGAGGAGAAAATAGCAACCCACTCCAGTGTTCTTTTGCCTGGAGAATCCCATGGACAGAGGAGCCTGGTGGGCTGCCATCTATGGGGTCGCACACAGTCGGACACGACTGAAGCGACTTAACAGCAGCAGCAGTAGCAGGAATGGATAACAACAGTCAAATAAAAGAATGAACAGTCCGCTGTTTCTAAAGACTTTATATATAAACACTCTTTTGAAAGAAAAAAGAATATATTTACAGTAAAGGATATAAATGTAAAAGATTACAACACACGACAGCACCGAAATGAAGAATAGAGAAACTGAGTGTTGTAAAGAAGATTGAGACAGAACTATAGCTGCCATTGGAGAAGGAAAAAATAATGTCTTTCATACATCATTTGCATTATAGCTAGAACAGGAAACAAGGCAAGAGTGATCAGGTGATTTTTGTTGTTGTTATTATTGTTCTAGGTCAAGACTCAAGACAGTCCAAATAGGTTCATAGTGTCATTGCTGCTACTGCTAAGTCACATCAGTCGTATCTGACTCTGTGCGACCCCATAGACGGCAGCCCACCAGGCTCCTCTGTCCCTGGGATTCTCCAGGCAAGAACACTGGAGTGGGTTGCCATTTCCTTCTCCAAGTAGTGTCATTAATGACCCCCAAATCCTATTAAGTACTATCATTCACTGCCATCTAGTGCTGAGCAGATGAATTTTTTTATACTATATTTCTAAATTCCTTTCCCAGCTGTATCAGGTTAAAGTGAGCATGCAGATTCTCTCTCCTGAACATGTAGTCTTGTGCTGTGATGTCTGTGTGTGTGAAAACTCCTGTGTTTTCCCCCTGCCCCCAGCCAGGCAAGCCCTGCTGCTCAGAGGCTCTGTTTATTTTCTGTTCATCTTCCCTGGACCTCCATCATTGGCTCCAGCCTCTGACCATGGACTTTTCCTTCAGATGCCATAATCTCATAGGACCAGATGCATTAATTGCTGGGCAGAACATTCTTAGCAGAAAGAGAAAGTCTATAACTCACAAATAAATTGGAAATTTGACTAAGAAAAGTGCTCCATTTTTGAAGAAAAAAAAAAAACCCTCCAAATCAAGAGAAGCCTTTTAACTTTATGTTAAATACTTGAGTTACAAACGCTCTGAAATATATTTTTTAAACTGACTAAAAGTTATTTAAGTAAACATCAATTTGCTTTCACATTTGTCTTATGACCTTAGTAAACATGTATCTGGGCATAAACAGAAATGGCCTTTACTTCCAATATCTTCAGTTACATTTGTCGACTAAAAGTCACAACCTGAGAGTGGAGAGTTGCTTTATTTGGTGGGACTGTTTCGGGTATGGAGACAGTATCTCACTAGCTCTGAGAAAACTGCTCCAAGGAGGCAGCGGTGGGGGTGGGGCAGGTTGGGGTGCGGGGGTGGAGAGTCAGGCTATGTACAAGTTTGCAACAAAGGCAGCAGGCAGTCTGGACCTCAGAGGTAAGGTATCAAGGAATTTAGCTTTCTGTGTACAGGAAGATGAGAGCCTCTGGGCTCGCTGAATTCATTCCTTTCGCATGCACCTCAGCTCTCTGGGGCCAACCCCGTTTCCTTGTCCACCTTAAGAGTGGTAGATAAGGCAGCTTCTTGAATCTCCCTGCTCCTCGCCCCCCACCCCAGCTCCTCAGTAATCACTGTGGGGATTGGTGGCATCTTCTGGATTGTACATTTGGGAGCCCTCATTCTCATTTGGAGGCCAGAAATGGCTAATGGCTGTGACATTTCTTATTTATTGATATGGAGGAGATATTTTCATTTCACAGTTTGAATTCCCCCAGTTTATTTCAAACTATCTCCAGTCGTTCAGTAAAATTCCTATTATAGTTGTTTTAGTGAAATCGTTTAAACAACAAAATCGACAAAATATAAAAATTTGATTAGTTAGAAATAGAGTAAAAAGAGGATAATTCACTCACAATATACAAATTTAAATCATCTGTATTCATAAAACACTATCTTAAGAATCAGAATTCTATCAACCTTCCTTTTGAGTAATTTGTATAATCCCTAAATAGAAATCAAACTGAAGTAGATTCAAAATCACATTTTTAAGAGATAAAAATGATTGTTGTGTTCCTGAATCTTCAGAAGTAAGGTTATCTGAAGGTTGAGTTAATTTCTGTGCTGAGGATATAGGGCTAGGAAGAGAAACAGTGTTAGTGGAAACATTTTATTAATATATTGTGAACAGAAGATGTGTTAGAACAGGAAAATCCCTTGTTCTAGTCACTTAGTTCATTCACTCTCTCCTTCCCTGTTTCCTTTTAGTAAAGCAGATTTATTATTTCTGAAGACGGAGATTTTCATCAGAAGCCTCTTTTTGTTGTTGTTCAGTCTCTAAGTCGTGTCTGACTTTTTGCAACCCCATGGACTGCAGCATGCCAGGCTTCCCTGTCCTTCACTATCTCCTGGAGTTTGCTCAGACTCTGTCCATTGAGTCAGTGATGTTATCTAACCATCTCATCCACTGTCGCCCCTTCTCCTCCTGCCCTCAGTCTTTCCCAGCATCAGAGTATTTTCCAGTGAATTGGCTCTTCACAACAGATGGCCAAAGTATTAGAGCTTCAGTTCAGCATGAGTCCTTCCAGTGAATATTCAGGGTTGATTTCCTTTAGGATTGACTGGTTTGATCTTCTTGCTGTTGAAGGGACTCTCAAGATTCTTCTCCAGCACCACAGTTGGAAAGCATCCATTCTTTGATGCTCAGCCTTCTTTGTCCAACTCTCACATCCGTAAATGACTACTGGAAAGCGTCTTTTATGGCTCCGTTAAGCTATTCTTCATTCTTTTGACATATTCAAAAGGCTGTTTTGGCTGTAGCCACTTGAGACTAACTGATTTTGATACAGCTTCTCAAATCCGGAGTAACTCTTTTCTGTAATGTCCATCAATTAGTTCAAGAGCTAGTAACTTATTATGCTCACTGTGCTCAGTCACTAGTTGTGATTAGACCTTTCTATACCAGCGTGAGAGCCCAGGGTCAAATTTTCAGGAATTTTGCAAATCTCTCTCTCTCTCTTTTTTTTTTCCCCTTGCTGTTGATTCCTGAGGTTATGAGAGCAGGAAGACAGTTACTAACTAGTTCTTTTTTGGTTCATCATATTGGTGGCCATGGACCAGCAGGTACTGAACTTGGGAGATGAGCAGAGAATCGGTGGTCTAAGTCCCTCCACGTTAGCTTAGAGGAGAAAAGGAGAGAGAAAACTCTGGGAGTGGATGCACTAGGCTGTAATTAACTCAGAGTAAGATAAAGTAGCCTTTATTTGTGTTTTTCATTTTTTGGCCACAAAGCATGTGGAATCTTAGTCCCCCAACCATGGATTAAACCCATACCCTCTGCATTGGAAGCATAGAGTCTTAACCACTGGATTACCAGGGGAGTCCCAAGCCTTCTTTATTAAAACACGCACTCCAAACTTCCCAAGTTCTTTCTAAAGAAAGTTCTACTGGTAGGATAGGACGTGGTGATGGGCCACGCCATATCACACCTGCAGTCAGAAAAATTGCCGCTACCTTTACCATAGGGCAGGAGACAGCAATGGCACCCCACTCCAGTACTTTTGCCTAGAAAATCCCATGGACGGAGGATGCCTGGTAGGCTGCAGTCCATGGGGTCACACAGAGTCGGACACGACTGAGCAACTTCACTTTCACTTTTCACTTTCATGCATTGGAGAAGGAAATGGCAACCCACTCCTGTGTTCTTGCCTGGAGAATCCCAGGGACGGGAAGCCTGGTGGGCTGCCGTCTACGGGGTCACACAGAGTTGGACACGACTAAAGCGACGCAGCAGTTACCATAGGGCCCTAGGTAGGCTTCTCTCCATCATTTAGACAGTCTGACCTAATGTGAGCAAAATCCCTTGACTCAATAACTGGCTCACAGTTGAAACAGGAATGGAATGATTGAAAATAAACCATAGTAAATTCTTGAGTAAAAAGAGAAATAAACACATAGAATTTAAAGCTAAATAAATTTGGTTTCCAGAAAATTGTGCTGCTCACCATGGGCTTTCAGCTATTATCCCATTCCCCCATAGACATCCAGGAAGAAAAAGAAGGCCTTTCCTGGGATATGATATTAACTAGTTTCTAATGTATTTTCTCAAGACTGCTTTTCTGTTTAACACCTAATCTCTTGCAGAGCGTTGTACCATTTCAAAATCCTGATTAAGCCAAGTTGTCTCTGCCTTTTAACTAAGACAGCCTCCCAGTGGCTCAGTGGTAAAGAATCCACCTGTAATGCAGGAGACGAGAATTTGATCTCTGGGTTGTGAAGATCCCCTGGAGAAGGAAATGGCAACCCACTCCAGTATTCTTGCCTGGAAAAATCCCATGTACATAGTCCATTGGGTCACAAAAGAGTCAGTGACTAAACAACAATAGCCTCCTGGGGAATGCTCTGTTTTAACTTTCATATCTTCCCCAGGTGAGGTACCTAGCATTAGAAATGGCTCAACACTTTAAGGAGCTGCCTTCTTCAAACAGGTGTTAGGATTTTGTGATTTTCCTCTTCTAATTTGTGGTAGAGATTGCTGGTTGACTGCTGACATCCATTAATCCATTCTTTCAAAGAATAGCACACAGCTGCATGGAATAAGAACTGTATTTCTCAACTTCTCTCAAAGCAAAATGTAGTCATTTTGCTAAATCCAAATATAATAGTATATATGTGGTATAATACATATAGATCCTAGGAATCTTCTTTAAGAGACCATTGCTGCAGTCCTTTTTCCTGTTCCCTCCTGCAATCCACAGTCTAGAACCTGTCGTGCCAACATTTTGGACCTTGAAGACAGGGCACATGCTTGGATGATGTGCAAAGGATTTTATGGAGCAAGGTGGCTATATTAGCCCTGTACTCCTTACCTCTAGCCTTTATGATGACACAGAGAAATCAACCATTGGTTTATATCATTTTAACTTTAAACTTTTCATTTATAGGTATGTTATTTTGAGTTTTGCTTTTGTAAGCAGATCTGTTATGAGGTGAATTGTATCCCCTGTGAAATCCATATGTTGAAGTTCTAACCCCCAGTGCCTCAGAATGTGACCTTATTTGGAAACAGAGTCATTCAGATGTACTTACGATGAGGTCATAAGGTGGGCTTTAATCCAAAATGACTGATGTTCTTACAAAAAGGAGAAATTTGGACACAGACATGTACAGAGGGAGAATCCCATGTGAAAATGAAGACACAGATCTGGGTGATGCTTTTACAAGCCAAAGAATGCCAGTCATCAGAAACTAGGTGAAATGCATGGAGAAGATCCTCTCTCATAGCCCTGAGAGAGCTAACTCTGCTGATGCCTTGATCTTGGACTTCTAGTCTCCAGAATTGTTAGAGAATAATTTTCTCTTGTTGAACCACCAGTTTGTGGTACTTTGTTATGGCAGCCTTAGCAAACTAATACGCTATCCTAACCAAAGTCTATATAAAATAACCAGGACAATAGCCTTACCATTCAGATAATAGGAACAACATGATCTGCATGCCCACTTGAACATCTATCATAATCTCTTAGCAGTTACCAAAGAACAATTTTGGACAAATCTCAGTTTATCTGGCATGCCAAACCAAAGGAATCTGGTGACTGTCCCATGAAAGTGCAAGTACTCTATCACCAGGAGTGTGTTGCTGCTGCTGCTAAGCCGCTTCACTTGTGTCTGACTCTTCACGACCCCATGGACTGCAGCGTACCAGGCTCCTCCATCCATGGTATTTTCCAGGCAAGAGTACTGGAGTGGGGTGCCATCGCCTGTGTTAGCCACATCCAAATGTTAGTTTATTTTAGTTCCCACATAGAATACTCTCATTTCAGTGGAGCAGCTATCAGCTATCAGCATTTCAGTCAAAGTATTATATTTCCCATCATTGACTCCTCCTGGTAAAATGAATACATGAATGAATGAGATGGAGTTGACTGACACTAACTGAAGGAATTTTTATACATCAGAACTTTCCACTAAGCACTGGCTATATTGTCTAAAGGTAGGACTTCTAAAGTTATATGTCCCTGGATTCAAATCCCAGCTCTCTTTCACTTGTCACATGATCTTAGAAAACATTTTGTAATCATTCCATACCTCAATTTCCCCATCTGTAAAATGGGGGAAAGATAGTAGTTATTTTCTTCCCAAGTGGTTATGATTTATGTGAACTACTTAGAATGGTTCATGCCATGATGTGCTGTTTGTACTGGCTCACATCTTTTCTGAATCTACAAATCTTCCCATCCCCATATTAGGTGATGTCATATTAGTAGCTTGCAGTAATTGGCCTTGGGGAGAATATTTACACCATGGAAACTGGCAAATATTGTACATCAGAGGCTAGCTGGCCAGCATGACTTTGATTAAAAACTACCTATTAGTAAGTTCTATATAAATGCTCACATTATTATTATTACTAGCCAGTAGGTACTCCTATTCCCCGTGGGTTTGAGAAGGCATTCTGCTAAGTAAATAAATAATTTTGAGTTAAACTAACACTTATAGGATTCCTTTAGAAGTTGATTACCTCAGGGGAATCATTACATACATTTGTGGTCTTTAGATCTTAATCCTTAATTCACTTGAAATTGATTTTTGGCTCCATGGAAGTAGGAACTGTGTCTGCTTCTCTCATTGCTATAGCCCCCACACCTACCAACAAAGAAAGCGCTCGTAAATATTCTCTAAATGAATAAATAAATGAATTAAATTTTCAAAGGGCTTTCACATCTATTTCATCTTTTTCTTAGCTGTCAATAAATCAAGATTTAACCCCAATGCATGGGTAAGGAAACAGAAATCCAAAGAAGTGTCTGATTGCTGCTTTGCTTTCTTTCATCACATTATGTCCATTAGCTCAGCATTTCCCAAAATATGTCCCATAGATTGTGAATTTTGAAGGATATTAATAGTTACCGTGTGACAGGGGATCTGTGGGTAGTAAATATCAAACTTATTATGTTATAAAAACAAAATATATTGGTTTGTTCACTACAGGTTTTATCAGAGCCTTTACTAAGTCCGTATGCATTGTGAAACTGGAGTGGGGGTGGTTAAATATGAGCATTTCCTGTATTTGAATGTAGGTTTTTAAAATCATATATGCAATAATAATAGTGTGAAACAATCACCAGAGCAGTGCTTCTCTAGACCAGAATCCTAGAGTGGGTAGCCTTTCCCTTCTCCAGGGGATCTTCCCAACTCAGGGGTCAAACCAAGGTCTCCCGCATTGCAGGCAGATTCTTTACCAGCTCAGCCACAGAGAAGGCCTAGAATACTGGAGTGGGTAGCATATCCCTTCTCCAGCAGATCTTCCTGACCCAGGAATCAAACCGGGGTCTCCTGCATTGCAGCCAGCTTCTTTACCAACTGAGCTATCAGAGAAGCCGCTGAATCACCAGGGACCTTGTTAAAATGCAGATTCTGACTCAGTGGGTCTAGGTTGGGGCCTGAGACTGCATTTTTAACAAGCTCCCAGAGGATGCCCACGCTGCTGGTCCAACAGGCCATGCTTTTAACAGCAAGGCAGTAGAACATTCCAGAATCAAGAGTTGTCTAGCATCTCAGTGAAAGAGTAGATGACACCCCTGGAACATATGCTATTCACCATGAGAACCAACTGTTGAAACAAGTATCCTGTTTGGGGTGGGCAGATGAGGGGATATGGGGGGGTTCCCTGGTGACTCAATTGATAAATAATCCACCTACAGTGCAGGAGATGTGGGTTCGATCCCTGAGTTGGAGAAAGGCATGGCAATCCATTCCAGTATTTTTGCCTGGAAAATCCCGTGGACTGAGGAGCCTGACGGGCTACAGTGCATAGGTTTGGAAGGAGTCGGACATGACTGAAATGACAGCACGCATGCTCCAGGGAACATGAGACAAACCCATAGGAAGAGCAAGATCTGGAGGGAGCAGAGGGCAAGACTAAATTTTAGTAGCATGAATAGGGCAGGTCTCATTCAACTAAAGTTTAGATAGTAGATTAATTGGGGAAGGGACACAGGGAGGAATCAGTATCTTCTCAGTTGGCACATGGATTAAAACAGCTTCATTTTTGTCAATAAAAATCAGGTAAAAGAGGAAGAAAGCCAGACCCAGTAATGGTTCAGATTTAGTTATTATTTTCTCTCTCTACTCACAAACTCAAATTCCAAGGGTTATAAACTCTTTACTATTTTAAACTTTTAAAACTCTGATTTATTAGGGAAAATGGGATTTTAATGTCAGAAATTGGAAGGGGGAAAAAGTGGGCTGGGATCAAAAGAGGTTAACCTTGGGTCAGATGAGGAAGTAATACTAAAAATATAATCAAGAGTCTAAAGGCTTCCTAAACCCTCCTGTCTCCAAAGACCCACCTTTCTGACCAAGTCCTCTTCTAGTCTGGGAACCCAATTTTGGCACCTGCGTTACCCCAGCAGCTGCTACTCTCTGCCACAGCCTAGCAGACTCTTCTCTGGTGGTTCCTCGGCAACTATGTTTTAATAACCTTTGTGGGTCACACAATTCATAAACGTAGAGCTAGGATTAAGCTAATGGAGGTGTGATAAGATTCTCCCGCAGTATTTCTATCAATGATTCATGACTACCAGGTATAGCTTGACACATTTTGATAACTTACTTGAAACAAAAAGGTTAGTAACTCATGACTTCCTAATAGATCAAAACTTTTATCAGTGTAAAGCAATATATTTTTCTAATTTTAAATTTTCCCATTGAATTCTTTGTGTTAAGTTCATTTTGTCACTGCTGTTGCTTACCTTTTCACATTTACCTTTGCTCATCTTTCTATAATGCTGGTTTAGATTATTCTCTAGTTAATTAAATTTCTTAACCCAATGGAGAGTATTTTTGCTTTTACTAATGTTTGTATTTGTTGTCAGAATTGATAAGTTTTATTATTTTTCTGTTGTTTATGACTTTGGATTTTTGTGGGCCTCAATGTTTTCCTTTTTTTTTTTTAATGCTTTGGTTATATTGTTTGTTTTTGCTTATTTTCTTCTCTATTTTAGTGCATTGATATATATTTATTCTGTTTAAATTATGTTTGTAGTTACTCAAAAATTTTTGAAAAATAAGCTAACCTATATTTCTTTAGTTTCAAATGTGACACTTTAGTCACAAATGACGCACTATCTTTAACTTTGAGTAGAATCAACTCTTTGCTAAAATAATGAGTGATTAGCTGTGAAATGCAAATGATTTGACCTTTTTTATAGTTACCAGAGCTGACAGTGATCAATACAGAAGATATTGATATAATCTATAGTTATATTGCACTGGCTCGGTCTTTGAAATCTGTACAATGGAAATTTACAAAGAGGTTCGTCATTTTCCCATAAACATCTATGTCCTGTGTTGTATACATACATGTAATGTACATGTTATGCTGTTCTTGATCTCTTGAAACATTTGTTGATAAGTGCGAATTCATAAATGTCCCTTTTTCCAAAGTGTGGAACACACTTAGGCATGATCAGTTAAAAATGAGTTTTAAAACATCATAAAACAACTACGTGTGCCCAATAGGACCTCAGAAAGCATTCTTTTCTTTGTGTTTCGACCCTGTGTTTTATTGTTCCTGTCTTATCTAGTGAAATTGTCATACACGTCAAATGTACTCCTCATTATGGTGAAAAATGAAACAAAAGGTGCTTTTTTTCCATTACCTTATATCCTGAAATAGCCAAAATATATACACACGGCACCAGAAGAACAGAAAGTTTGCCTTTTTCTGACTTGTTTTTAAAGTGCAGTGCAGACAGGCTAATTCCAGCTGGGATTTCTGTGGGTCACAAGTGTCATTAGCTGTGCAGGGTTGAAGCCCCTGTCTGGGGCTGACTCTAGAATATTTACATGGTCAGGTTAAGCTGGAAGTGTATTTTTGTTTGTGTTGCTTTAAATCATTTTCTTTGAAGGGTATGATAGCTGCTAAATGACTAAGTAGTTATTTTTTTTTTTATCAGTGATACTTTCTTTGTTTAATTCAAAAGCATCTGATTCACATCTCAATAAAAAGTTTCAAGTTACACACATAGAATTCTGTATATGAGCACGAGAGCCCCACTGTGGTCATAGTTTGCTATCTACCCATTTGATCTGTATCATTTGAAATGTACTATTTAAATCTGATTTTACATTTCAGAAATTATCTTCAGTAGTAACTCAATATATTCACTTGTGAATAGGTCATAGAATGTCATTTTTCAAAATATGAAGACATGTATATATATCCATGTGAGCTTAAATTCTGCAGCCAATTACTTCTTCTGATACTCTCTGTATGTGTGCATGCTGTCACAATTCAGTTGTGTCTGATTCTTTGAGACCCTATGCACTGTAGCCCACCAGGCTCCTCTGTCCCTGGGATACTCCAAGCAAGAATACTGGAGTGGGTTACCATGCTCTACTCCAGGGGATCTTTTCAACCTAGGGATCAAACCCACATTTCCTGCATTACAGGTGGATTCTTTACTGCCTGAGCCACCAGGGAAGTCTTACTCTGTGTATGTAATATTTTTCTATGATAATAGTTTCCTTAAATATTTTTTTAAAAAGAAAATATTAACAATAACCAAAAACATTTAAAATTGTCCTTATTTTTGCTAATGCCACTTTTAAATGGATGATTTAATAAAAACACCCATATTGAGTTTCCTCATTCATCCTGTCCCAGCAGGTAAGGAACTGAATCTTAGGAAACATTTTACCCAAGCGGTAGAGCTGCGCCCAACCACAGAGGCCTTCCCCGCATTGTTTGCTTTAGTTACTTGCTTTTCAAATTATAAACAACCTTAAAAGCTAAAAAATAATCTCTCAAACAACTTCACACTTTTTTGGCCCTGTTTTATTCTATTTCAAAGTGGATTTCGATAGTTGTGTACCAGTCTTGGGGAAAAACTTCAGCTTTTCACAGATAACTTCTCTTGCTGAATCTCCATGTGCAAAGAACAGCAATGAAGCCCTGGGTATTATATTTATAGCAAGGAACTTGCCACATTTTGATGTTTCTTATCGTAAACCTCTCTCTTTCTCTCTCTCGTGTGCCTCAGTCGTGTCCGACTCTTTGTGACCCCATGGACTGTAGCCTGCCAGGCTCCTCTGTCCATGGAATTTTCCAGGCAAGACTACTGAAGTGAGTTGCCATTTCCTTCTCCAGGGGATCTTCCCAACCCAGAGACCGAACCCTTGTCTCTTTCATTTACTGCTTTGGTAGGCAGATTCTTTACCACTGCACCACCCGGGAAACCCTAGGATTTAAAATGTTAGTATCAAACATACGTCAAAAATATTTTCACAGAATTTAGCTTTTTCTCTCACTGGCTTTTCTTCAGAGTTAAAAAAAAAAATACTGCCTTAAAAACTCCTTAAATGGAAACTACTTTTAAAATGTAGCATTTTGAAAAATTAGACTGGTCACATAGGTGGTACACTTCTACACTTCATATTATGAAATTAACATAGTCCATGTTTCAAAGTTCTGTGGATTGTCCTTCATCAGTTTATGGAAACTTCCAAAATCCCTGATTTTCTCCCATTTTTTGGCAGTGTCCCTTATCAGCTTGGGTCAAATCCATTTCAAGGCAGCACAGCAATGGTAGGAAGGTAAAATGTGCAGACAGGGCTTGTGTGCTGAGTGGTAAGACTACAGTGATTTGAATGAAAAAGGGCCCCTTCATTCCTCAAGACTAAGAAGGAAGGACAACATTGACCATTAGACTCTAGGCAGCACTGTACCTGCTGCAGAACTGGGGTTCCACTCCTCTGAGTAGAGGGACAATTTGGATTAATGCATTTCTCATCTTAGTTAAATTTGGAAGATTACATATATTTTGCAGATTTATATTTGGTAAGGTTTTCAAAGTGACATTGCATGGTGGGAATTGCAGGCGTTTTTACAGGCAGTTCAGTATTGTAGTTCTGGGGACCTCCCTGGTTTCTGTGACATACTCAGCATTTGAGGCAAAACCCTCCAGGCCATCAGGCTGTCTGATGACCAACTGTCTCTGCTGGGGTGGAAGAGACTTTGAGTCCCTAGTTGAAGACTGCCGTTGGGCTTGCTGGTTTCCTTCCTTCCGAGGACCTAATCTGTATCTCAGTGGCTGAGGACACCACCCCACATCACAGTAAACCTGGGACTTGCTAGTTTATCTGGTTATGAACATAAGAGATGTGGGTTTGATTCCTGGGTCGTGAAGATCCCCTGGAGGAGAGCACGGCAACCCACTGAAGTATTCTTGCCTGAAGAATCCCATGGAGAGAGGAGCCTGGTGGGCTGTGGTCCATAAGGTCGCAGAAGAGTTGGACAGGACTGAAGCGACTGAGCACACAGCACAAAAGCTCTTGTGTCTGCCTGAGGTGTTCTGAAAGCAAAGATGTCTGCACTTTTCAACCCCACTTCGGGCTTGTCTCTACTATGGTTTTGTCAGACAACTTTGGCCTCTTCAGAATCAAAGCTTTGTGTCTGTACAGAATGTGACTCTTGACTGAGCTGGACAGTGTTGGCCTTTACTGAGTCAATTTGTAGCTACTTGATTTGTCTCCCATATGTTCCTTTTTTTGTCGAAGTCCTTAACGGGGATTAAACTGAGGATCCTGCTTTGTCCCTGGACCACGTCCACAGAAGGTCCTGATGAAGAATTCGAGTTCGAGAACAACTGTCTGAGGGGCTGTAGCAGAGTTGGTTGTTATTCTCACAGATTCCTGAGCTTCAGTATTGCTTCACAATTAGATTCTTGCAGCTTGTGTAGAAAGTGCTGGTGAGACCCTCCCTTCAGGTTTTGCTGGTACTGACATACTGTCCTTCCTTTTCAGGGGCCATAATCACCCCTCTCCTCCTTCCCTTCTCTACCAATTTTTAAAAACAGCTGAACAACAACTGAAGTTGTAATTTTCTCTTCCTAGAGCTTTCTTCCTCAATATGTGTGCCTAGTCTCTCAGTCATGTCTAATTCCTTGCGACCCCATGGATTGTAGCCCACCAGGCTCCTCTGTCCATGGAGATTCTCCGGGCCAGAAAACTGCCAGGTTGCCAGGCCCTCCTCCAGGGGATCTTCCCAACCCGGGGATCAAACCCAGGTCTCCCACATTGCAGGTGGATTCTTTACCATCTGAGCCACCAGGGAAGCCCAAGAATACTGAAGTGGATAGCCTATCTCTTCTTCAGGGGATCTCCCTGACTCAGGAATCGAACTGGGGTCTCCTGCATTGCAGGTGAATTCTTTACCAGCTGAGCTACCGGGGAAGTATTAATACAAGATTAATGCAGATTGACACAGTGAAAAAAAGGCAGAAAAGTGGTGTTTCAGTGTTTCTTCCACCAGTTAGAGGAAAATCATTCAACTTCTCTAGGACAAGAGTCAACAGAATAGGGGCACTAAACTGCTTTTCAGAGGCAGGCTGGACCAGTTTTCTTACAGTATCTCTCAGGCTTATACTGTTTATTATTTTCCCTGATTTTTCATTGAGCATCTGTTATTATCCATTACTCAAGGCCCTGTGCCAGAAACTACACAGGATAAAAAGAAAAAAGAAACAGGATGGAATTCTTTAGATTGCTTGAGACTATTCATGATAGTCAATCACTGACCTCAAGAGTCTACCCCTTAGTGGTCAGTGCAACAGACAGAAGTGGCAAAGGAGAAATCAAGTCTCCAGTTCAAGGAAGCAGGGAGCACCATCTTGGGGCATTAGGAAAGACTTCTAGGTGGAGGAGCCATTTAAACTGAAGTGGAAAAAAGCTGGAGAGAGGAGGCAGAGGACATTCTGGGTGGAAGAGCAATAGTAAGAGGTATGGAGATGGGAAACCATGAAGTGTTTTGTTTTGTTTTGTTTTAATTGGAGAATAACTGCTTTACAATGTTATGTTGGTTTCTGGCGTACAACAATGTGAATCAGTCATAAGTATACATATGTCCCCTCCCTCTTGAACCTCCCTCTCACCCCCCACCCCATCCCACCCCTCTAGGTTGTCACAGAGCACCAGCTTGAGCTCCCTGTATTATACAGCTTCTCCCCATTGTTGTTGTTGTTCAGTCATGTTCAACTCTTTATGACCCCATGGACTGCAGCACACCAGGCTTCCCTGTCCTTCACTATCTCCCTGAGTTTGCTCAAACTCATGTCCATTGAGTCAGTGATGCCATCCAACAATCACACTCTCTGTTGCCCCCTTATCTTCCTGCCCTCAATCTTCCCCATCATCAGGGTCTTTTCCAATGAGTTGGCACATTGCATCAGGTGGACAAAGTATTGGAGCTTTAGCATCAGTCCTTCCAATGAATATTCACGGTTGATTTCCTTTAGGATTGACTAGTTTGATCTCCTTGCTGTCTAAGGGACTCTCAAGAGTCTTCTCCAGCACCAGTTTGAAAGAATCAGTTCTTTGGTGCTCTTCCCATTAGCTATCTGTTTTACATATGGTAATGTATGTGTTTCAATTCT
Source organism: Bison bison bison (assembly GCF_000754665.1). Classification (NCBI taxonomy): domain Eukaryota; kingdom Metazoa; phylum Chordata; class Mammalia; order Artiodactyla; family Bovidae; genus Bison; species Bison bison. Next base: position 2,275,409 of record NW_011494813.1, on the reverse strand, counting down.
ACTTTCTCATTTCGTCTCAACCTCTCCTTCCCCTGCTGTGTTCACAAGTCTATTCTCTATGTCTGTTTTTTTCATAATATATATTGTCTCTCAGCACTCGACCTGTTTGTATGACAGTGTCTGGGAATGTGTGTGATGGAGGAAGGGGGAGGACACCACTGTGTCCATCTCTGGAGCAGAGATGAGTCCTCTGCGGGGTGTACACCATGACAGTGAGCAGCTGTCAGAGTTCTTACTCACTGGACAGGGGGCAACTCAGTTATGTCCTGCAGACATAATATCCAATGGAAAGAAGTAAGCAAGAGAACAAGAAGTAAGTAAGAATAAGAAGTAAGAAAGAGGGCATAGCAAATCACCTATGTAAGTAAAAACACACCCCAAACTTAACACTGTTCAACACAACACAAAAATGCATACCCGGTCAAAGACGTTCATTAAAGAGGGTGTTTCCTGGGCAGGGAGTACCATGAGACTTGAGGCGAAGAGGAAAATGAAACAAGAGAAGGACTTTGAAAGATCAATGATGAGGCGTTGATCACACTTTGTACTGGACATCAGAAGAAAAAGGACATAGATGATGGAGGTGTTTTTGCAAATCTCAAAAATAAATGTATTAACAATAGAAGGCTTACACAATAATCCCTGGGGTGACTATATAGATTTTACATTTATTGTCATCAGCAGCAAACAAAATATACAGAAATAACAGACGCTACATATAGTAAAATTCATGTATAACAGAAGGTCTATTAATTGGGGCCTCATCTCAACGTGACATCAGGTGTATTAGGAACAGCCTGAAGGTGGGGAATTTATTCTGGTGGGAACACAGCACACAGGATTCCATGCACAGAGTTTTTCAACACAGCGTTTTAATACCAAGTGGTAGGATCTAATTCAATACTTCATTGTCTAATGCATTTCCCTACTGTAAATTATTAAGCAGGGATCCAGTATTGACATTTGTATTCTAGCTTAATAGTTATTACACATATTACTCCTTATCATTACAATGTGTGTTCTAGTAAATGAGCTTTCTACCCACTCAGATAATTCGAGGTAAAGTCCAACCTGAACTTATTAGCAAGGATAATCCCTGTACATAGTGACTGGCAGAAAATATGAAGAGAAACAGAGAGTCTACCTTTTATATAGAATACAGGAACCATGATTTCACATATAGTGAAATCAGAATCATATTTCTGCTTTTTCTTCACTCTTGTCAAATTGGAATGTAGACCCAGTAAGTCACATAACCCCCCATCTGACCATCAGGAATCCATTGCACAGTTGGACAACTAATACTTAAGGGCTGTGTGTTTTTGCCTTTACCGCCCTCAATACACAATTCCATTTGCTATTCCTTTGTTCTAACTGCTGTTTCTTAAACCTGTCTTGAAAAGAACTGTGGTAATCTTCATCCTCTGTCTCAGAGATGATTTCCATCTTCTGAATGATGAGTTTAATAAGCTCATGCTGTTTTTCCAGAAGAGAACTGAGATCCTTCAGCCTGAAAGGAAATACATTTCATGGGTTAATTTTCAATTATCCTTCCAGTCCTTGAGTACAGAAAACCTTCATACTGGGTTCTAGATCAGATTAACTGTACCAAGGGTTTCCCTGGTGGCTCAGATGGTTAAGAATCTGCCTGCACTGTAGGAGACCTGGGTTCAGTTCCTGGGTTGGGAAGATCCCCTGGAGAAGGAAAATGCACTCCACTCCAGTATTCTTGCCTGGAAAGAATATGGACAGAAATCCCATGGGAAGAGGAGCCTGGCAGGCTACAGTCCATAAGGTAGAAAAGAGTTGGACTCGACTGAGTATCACTTCACTTTCAGTAGTCATGATCCTCTTAATGAATACATATTTTAAAAGTTTAAGTGGTTCTCTGAAGTTTAATTTTCATCCCCATTTTAAAGATTAAAACACAGTTAGTTGCACAGGAAGGTTAAACACCTTGCCTAGGATCGTGTAGTTAGAAAACAGTTGAATAGGTCTTTGAAAGCAGGTAAATTAGCCCTGAAGCCCTCAGGCTTCACCACTGAACACTGCATAGTTTCTCCAGGGATCCTCAAAACTTATAGAGTTTTGATGTAAGAATTCAGACAGCTGATGAAGAATGCAGTTTAGGATACTGTTGGGCAAAATGACCTGTCAGTAGCAGCAAGTCAGTTGTTGGGTCTAAAAGAAACAGTCTCAAAATTCTCAGTATACTAGCCACATCATCAATTAAAGCATGACAATATAGATAAACACAATTAGACAATATAGACTTTTACTATTCATCATTAAGAGTGTTAAATTTTTTTAATATAGATAAAAGGAAAAATACATACCGGTACTTTTGTTTCATTATTTCTGTTTCTAAAGATGTATCAACATTTGGTATTTCTTGTCTTGTTTCATGGGGGCAAAAGATATAATGAAATACACCACGCTATGGGATAAGAGATTAACAGTTATTCAAGTAGAACTCCATTCAAGAACTAGTTCCTGAACAGGTACCATCAGTCAGCTACAAGCTGGGCATGCCAGCACAAATATTCAGAGACACAATCATGGCCCTCAAGGAGCTCACAGCCTCTTGATAGAAGTAGACAAATACACACAGCCATAAAATGAAGTCACACATGTAACTGAGGGATGTATAAGATGTATAGTTAATATAGAAGGTGGAATAAACTGGAATAGGGGATTGTTTAGGAAAAGGTGTGACTGAACCATATTATATTTTCTCATTAAAAACATCCAACACAAATAGCGGAATTCCACACATGATTGGTTGTTATTTCTCTCAAACTGCTCTGCACCATTATCCAACACAACTTAATGTCACATGGGGAAATTTCTGAAATACAGGTTTTTTTTTTAATTTAGTGTCTTTTTTCTTATTTATTTTTCTTGAAATGTAGTTGATTTACAATGTTGTTAATTCCTGCTGTACAGCAAAGTGATTTGATTATACTTACATACACATTTTTCAACTATTCTTTTCCATAATGGTTTATCATAGGATTTTTTGCTTTTTATACATATTTTTTAAATTTATGTATTTTTAATTGGAGGATAATTGCTTTACAATATTGTTAGCTTTTTAATGTCTTTTAAACCATAAGTGCACCACAAAGGGTCAAGGGCAGGTGTGAAAGGACCAGGAATGAGGTAATTGTAGCCATCCAGGCAGGAGAAGATGGCCACTTGCACAGGCCACATGGTAAGTCATGTGGACCAAATGTGCGATCGATTGGGTGTGAAGGTGAGAAAGGGAAAGGAGATGGACGACATCTCTCACAGGCAAATGAATGGTGCTGACATCCAGTGAAACATGAAGGTCTGGGAAAAGATGGGATGGTTTCACCCTCTCCCTGTAGGGGATGTTGGGAGGAGGTGAAACAGAGGAGTAGAGATCATAAGTGTGCTTTGCATGAGTTTGTTCTGAACAGCAGTATTTGAGGTACCTTGGAGATACACCAGAGAAGATGTCATATAGACCGTTGGCTACAGGAGCCTGGAACTCAATGAGCTCCAGGCCAGAGAATTAGCTGCTGAGCTTTCTGTGTTTCAGTGGTAATGGCAACCACATTTATGAGAGAAATCAAACAAAAATAATGTAGTGCAGAATAAAGCCTAAGCCCATACTGAGATTGACCTTATCATTTATAACTACATAATGGAAACTCAACCTATGAAGAACTCAGAAAGAATTAGAATCCAGTACTTCTGACTGTTAGTATAAGTTCCTTTTCCATTATAATGCAATAGCCTTGTCCAGTCTTTGATACTTTGTATATTTTCTGTAATGTACACTCTCCCTGTGGAGAAGGCAATGGCACCCCACTCCAGTACTCTTGCCTGGAAAATCCCATGGATGGAGGAGCCTGGAAGGCTGCAGTCCATGGGGTCACTGAGGGTCGGACACGACTGAGTGACTTCCCTTTCACTTTTCACTTTCATGCATTGGAGAAGGAAATGGCAACCCACTCCAGTGTTCTTGCCTGGAGAATCCCAGGGACAGGGGAGCCTGGTGGGCTGCCCTCTATGGGGTCACACAGAGTCGGACACGACTGAAGTGACTTAGCAATAGCAATAGCACACTCTCCCTGTGTGTGTAAGTAGCTGTGTATATATACACATGTATTCTATATATGTACACACATATCTGCACACATATGTAAGTCACATGTGACTAGGAAGAAGAAATGAAGTATACCTACACTGGTCCACCCACCCTCTGCTCTCACTGGGGGGATGTGGTACGTATTTAACATGGAGGCTATGGATGAGCCACTTGGAAGACGGGAACTTTGCCCATAAACAGGCACCCTTAGGGATAACACAAAGAATGAATGTCAATATCATGTGATTGATGACAGTATTTGTCACATGTACTTACTAATATCCCTCTGCTGTATCTGGGTCTGTTGGGATACACGATGATGGATTTCTGATCAACTTTGTGTAGGAACCAGAGCGGCAGCTTCTTCTCCAAGCTGGTGTGAAGTTCCACCTAAAGTACGTTTGGGATTTATTGACAAGAATCACTGACGTTCTTGGTCCAGCCTCTAACTACCTGGCTGGCCAAATGCCAACATAGAAAGAAGCTCAGGCAATTACCCAGTTTCTCTGCTGAGGTTGTTGGGGGAAATCTTTTTCATGATTACTGACTCTCAGACCAGAGCAGGAATGCTCCACTGACACAAAGAACCGGCAGGGTGGGGTGCCTCTCAGGGCTCAGACAATGCCTGTATTAAATAACTGTGTTCTCAGAAATCAGCAGTGTTTATCCATGAATAATTGGGAAGTCATTAGTGAGTTCAGTAAGTCATGATGGAATAGAACACTTACCTGCATGGCAATTCTCTTCAACAGTGCATGTTTCTGGACCTCAGCAATGTCACCAACTGCCAAACCAATCTGAAGGACAACAGGGCAGCGAATCACTATTGGTTTAATGACTCATCTAAGTCTGTGTGTTGTCCCTTTGACTACAGGCAGAGTGGGCTTGAAATTTACTAGCAGGGCCTCAAGACACTGTGCTTACATGCCGTACAGAAGCCTGCAAAAGCCTGTAGACCTTTGCAACAGTGGTGGTCACATCAGTGGGTCCAGTAGTCATACGTGTTCTCATGAAAAGTGAGGGCACACAGATTAACCTGCACTTCATCGTAACTTAAAATGAAAATATGTTACTTTGGGACAAGACAGGGGTGAAGTGAAAGTCGCTCAGCCGTGTCTGACTCTTTGAGACCCCATGGACTACATATAGTCCATGGAATTCTCCAGGCTAGAATACTGGAGTGGGTAGCCTTTCCCTTCTCCGGGGGATCTTCCCAACCCAGGGATAGAAACCCAGGTCTCCCATATTGCAGGCGGGTTCTTTACCAGCTGAGCCACAAGGGAAGCCTGGGATTGGTGTAGCCATGCAAAATGGTTGCAAACTCCAGGAGTTGAGCACTTGAGGGAAACAAGAGTGACCTGACAACATAGAAAAGCTAAAACATTAAACTGAGGGAATGGAAGGAATTTATATCTTCCATATTTTTTGGGAGGAAAAGGTACACTTTAAAGGTAGGTGAGGCTCTGATAAAATCTCCCTCTAGAAATCCACAGCTAGGTAGAATTAAGTGAGGTAAGCTGTCAGCTCAGTTCTGCTGCTACTGCTAAGTCACTTCAGTTGTGTCCAACTCTGTGCGACCCCATAGAGGGCAGCCCACCAGGCTCCCCTGTCCCTGGGATTCTCCAGGCAAGAACACTGGAGTGGGTTGCCATTTCCTTCTCCAATGCATGAAAGTGAAAAGTGAAAGTGAAGTCCTTCAGTCGTATCCAACTCCTAGTGACCCCATGAACTGCAGCCTACCAGGCTCCTCCATCCATGGGATTTTCCAGGCAAGAGTACTGGAGTGGGGTGCCATTGCCTTCTACTGAACCTGAATTAAATCAGCTACATTCACTCACTCTCTTATCACTTGTTAGGAACTTCATACCTGTCTATGCCAAATTAGCCTTCTACAGGCGATAGCCAGAGAGAAAAAACCAGTCCGTGCTCTCAAGGAGCTCAGAGTCAAGTGAACTCCATGAGAGAAGGACTCTGTCTGCCCAGGACACCACCGTATGCCCAGTGCTTAGAACAGTCCATGGGACTGCAAGAGTCAGACACGACTTAGTGACTCAACAACAGAATGAATTAAAACATTAAGTAGTCTGTATTGTTATTATTTTTTCCACCAACACAGCCTAGCACAGTCTCTGCTATATAGTCAGATTCAGACAAAATGTACTGAATGTGTGCTTGTCCATTTAATTTATTTATCTATAAATATTTATTTCTATGGACAGCCACACATTCAGTAACAATTTTGCCAGTGAAGGCTCCCCATGGACCCTGAATTGGGATGTATTTCTGTCTGCATCAACCAAGATGCCTGTGGCTGGAGCACACTCTCTGTGGAAGAGAACACCTGTGTCTGCTGAGGTCATCCAGGCTCTGACTGGCTCAGACGTGGCAGCTGAATGCTGCCGACGCCCTCTGCATGAGCGACTCTTCCCTGCTTGAATCTCTAGAGGGTCAATGAGAAATTCTAGGGCAGAGATGAGGTCTTAATCTTCCACTCCATGAAGGTCTCTGCCTAACCTCTGACCCTCAGCCCAACTGCAAAGCGGCACTCACCATTCATCATTACCTTATTACTCTGTCGATACTTTGTACTTCTTCATGGCATTTAGGGGTGATGTCAGGCTACACATTTATTTGTTTACTACTCATCCTCATGACAAGTTTATAGTCACGTCAGGGCTGGGTATTGGTCTGTTTTGTTCACCGCTGTTGGGCCTGGATCAGTGTCTGGCATTTTTGTAGATTCTTCGTAAATATTTGCCAAATAGATGCATCTTAGCATCTCCTAACCTCACACTGCCTGGCTCGCCTCAGGTACTAATGAATGTTGAATGAATGAATTTTATAGCAGTTCCTCTTCTCCCTTCGTGAAAGGAGACAAAAGAGGCTACGAAGCATTATCATTCTTAAATGTCCCAAGTGATCTACTGACAGCAAACAATAGGATAAATTACTTACAAGTAAATTCATGAGGACAATTGGGACGAACATGGTGAATATGATAAGGTGTACAAAGGAGAGAAGTGGATACTCCAGTTCATTCTTCAAATATGGCTCTAGGAAGGCATCGTGATAATTGATGTCTCCTAGCATCATGCTGAAGGTCTGGATTATAGAAAGGAATGGAGAGCTGAAAGCATCCTGGGAAAAGATAGTAAGGGGAAAATGAAATTCAAATTGTATATAATGAAAAAAAATGTTCCCTAGAGAGTAAAATGATAGAAATCACATTTAAAATACTTTTAAAAAAAATAGTCATAAGAATATACTACTGAAATACAGTAATAAGAACTATTAATACTAACAAACTGGTGGTAAAGTCATCAAAAGGGCTTCCTTGGTGGCTCAGTGTTAAAGAATCTGCCTGCCAAGCAGGAGACACAGCTTCATTCCCTGGGTTGGGAAGATCCCCTGGAGGAGGAAATGGCAGCCCACCCCAGTAATCTTGCCTGGGAAATCCCATAGACAGAAGAGCCTGGTGGGCTACAGTTGATATTGTCACAAAAGAGTCGGATGTGACTAAACAACAACAGCAACAACAAAAGTCATCAGAAAGATCTTTTCTGCACATGTAACAAATCATCATGCACTACACATAAACTTCCTGACAATGGAAAAAGTCATTTACTTTTCCCTGTGATAAAAACCATGTGAATGCTATTATATCAGATAAAAAATATTCAAATATTGTGAGGTTATTATGAATTTTGTACACCATTAAGATTTAAGTATAAATATGTATTCCCAGTATTCACAGCAACAAAATCAACGACTCATGCAAATACCTCACCTGGATATTCAGGAGCACATAAAAGCAGAGTCCAAAAGCCACGAGAAGGAAGACAAACACAATTGTCGATTTCAACAGAGTTTTCATGATCACCTCCAACATCACGATAAAAATTCCACACTTTTCAAATCTAGGGACGTTTTGAAAATTACATTTATTCACTTTTGTGCTGAAACTGAATTTCATTCAGTGTCAATAGTTAATGAGGCACCAGGTACTAAGGTTCATAGATGAGATCATTGAGGCCATCTATTTTCACACAGGGACACGAGAACTTGTGAAGAGTCAAGGCTTTTATTTTCAAACTGTCAAACTGCTCTGTTTCTTTTGTTTTCACTTCTTCCTAACGTTTATCTTGAATTGTTTTACCACTTGGCCACTGAAAATTATTCACAGCTTCCCAGTATCAATGCTACCAATTGCTTACGGGCTTCCCAGGTGGTGAAGTGGTAAAGAATTCGCCTGCTGATGCAGGAGACGCAAGAGACATGGGTTTTATCCCTGAGTCGGGAAGATGCCCTGGGGAAGGAAATGACAACCCACTCAGTATTCTTGCCTGGGAATTCCTGTGGACAGAGGAGCCTGGCGGGCTGCAGGTCATGGGGTTGCAAAGAGTCGGGCGTGATTTAGTGACTACACAACTACAACAACAAAGGATGTAGAAGTCATTCAAGCTGGTTTTACCTCTGAAGATACAGTAAGAAGTTCATCCAATAGAGGAAAATAGCGACTGCTCCACACTGCCACTGCACGTACGCTGGTATCCTGATGAACAGGGGTGACACAAATATGATGCTGGTTGTGTAGATGATCCATTCGGCTGCGTTGTCCTTATCCAAAAAGTAATTCCTTTTCTGGGGTTGCAAAGAATAAAGAATTACCACACGTAGAGCCTGAGACCTGGCAACTTATGGATGGCTATATATATGTAACCAGTAACAACATTTTTCCAGCATTACAGCTGGTGAGAAGTTTATGACCAAGGGGCCACCAGCTCTTGCCATCCTGGACTTAACTCAGAGTCTTGGGTACAGATCAGTATTAGAGGTGCCCCAGCCTCTCCTGCTGACCTGGCATTTTGGGAGCCTAAGCAATTCTATAAGTTTTGAGGCTTTACTCATAAAGTTCACTGCATCTTAAGGAAACTCCTGTGGGGTGCAAGTTGTTTTAGTAATTCCTTTCTGTCTATATAAGGACATGCACATGGATTTCTCAGGAAAATGAACTAAAGCTGCTTCTAAGGAGGTTTGGGGTGCTAAGACTTAATTACCATAATGATTTGGTGTCATCTGTTCTTAAATATTTCATGTTTTGAGCATCAGATTTCCTATAGGGTAGATAATTTACATATCAATAAGGAACTGTGGAGACCAAAACTAATAAAAAAATCATACAACTTTACAGTTCAATATAAACTATCATTTGTAATTCTCATCTTTAAAAAATAAAAATAATGACAAGAGATATTAAATAATATGCCCTAAATCATTTAAGGAACAGTGGAACAACACAGTCTTAACTCTCAGAGTTGTGACAATTTAGTGGAAATGTGTGTGTGTGTGTGTACTTGTGATGTATAATATCAGACAAATGCAAAGCACTGTTATTACTACTAACATTCTTTAATGCAAATATCCTTGTGCTTATATCATGTAATATAGTAAATTCTTTCAGAAAATGAGGCATTGTATAAAAGCTATATGACTTATAAAAAACACAAAATTATACCAAAAAATGAATAATGAGAGACTTAAAGCCTCTACCCTGAGAGATAAATGATTGATGCCATTTATCAACTGCATCAAAGACCTACACATAATTTATATAAACCTTGGGTCTGATCTGAATGTGTGTTCACCGATTTAAAAAGACATTGTTGTCATTGTTGTCTAGTTGCTAAGTCATGTCTGACTCTTTGTGACTCCACAGACTGTAGCAGGTCAGGCTCCTCTGTCCATGGGATTTCTCAGGTAAGGATACTGGAGTGGGTTGCCATTTCCTTCTCCAGGGGATCTTCCCTACCCAGGGATCAAACCTGAGTCTCCTGGATTGGCAGGCGGATTCTTTACCACTGAGACACCTGTAAAAATTATGCAATAGAAACGTTCCCCAATTTCATTGTAACTTGAAATTTTATCTAATAAAGTAAAGCATTCCTATTAGGAAAGGAATTCAAAGATCCATTTGAAATGGAGTCTTAAGCCAAATAAACAGTTACACCTAAATTATCTCTGTAAACAGTGACACTTAAAATTATCAAATTGAAAAAATCTGTGTGTTAGCAAAATATGAAATATATCTCAGAGAAAACAGAAAAGTCTTCCAAAAGTTCATCGAAGCTGGGTAGACACATATGTACTAATAAAACTGGAACCACTTGCTTCAGATAAATCAAATAGGCACCATCCAATGCAGGAGCCTTATCTGAAATCATGTAATTTCTACATTTTTAAGAGTTTATACTTGGTATTTCTGATTTATACATTCATCCAGCTATGTGATTTTATTCTGACATAAATTGTTTCAATAATTGTTTAGCAATTAATCTATATTTTGCATATTAAAATATTTGCTACTGTAAAGATATAAAACATATCATGTACCTGTTGGAAAATTTGGGCCACTTCTTTGCAGTAACCTAATATACTTGATAGCAAAACTAAAATCATACAGAAATTTATAGCAAAGGAATTCTGAAACAAAAAAGATAAACAGTTATAAAGGATATCAAAGAAAACAACACTTTTCTTCATCATTTTCACTATTAAACATTTGTTTTTATCTGCTTTTATTTCTAGGTACTGTCCATTTTTGCTTTAAACAGAAAACTCCTGTGATGCCAATATAAAGACAACACAGTCATTTCATAATGTCTTTATTAATAGAGGTTGCCAATTGAATTCTAAAGGATCTATATAATATTCTTTAACTGTGGTAAAATACATATAACATAAAATTTACATTTCAAAAATGTTACATTTTACATATAGAGTTACCTTTTAAAACATACAATTCTGTGGCATGAAGTACATTCGCAATGTTATACAGCTATTATCTAGTTCCATGCCTGTTTCATTATCTCCAAATGGAAATACTGTCCCTGCTAAACATCATTTCCCCCTCCCCAGTATCCTTGGCAGCTAGAAATCTGCTTCCTTGTATATGCTTAGTTGTTCAGTCATGTCCGACTCTTTGCGACCCCATGGACTGTACCCTGCCAGGCTCCTCTGTCCATGGGGATTCTCCAAGCCAGAATACTGGAGTGGGTTGCCATGCCTTCCTCCAGGGGATCTTCCCAACCCAGGGATCAAACCCAGGTCTCCCGCATTGAAGGCAGATTCTTTACCATCTGATCCTCCAGGGAAGTCCTTGAATACTGAGGTGGGTAGCCTATCCCTTCTCCAGGGGATTGTCCTGACCCAGAAATCTAACCAGGGTCTCCTGCATTGCAGGCAGATTCTTTATCAGCTGAGCTACCAGGGAAGCCCTCTTCCTTGTATATCCTATTTTAAATTTTTATACTTCAGCACCCATCTAAGCCAGGTACATGTCACCTTATACATGTGAGGTACACTGGCTCTCATACATGTCAATTCCTTTTGTTAGTTGATAAGCTCATTTATTGATCTATTTATTTATATTCCCTCTCATTCTACAAAGGGTTTTAGAAGTTGCTACATATATGAATTCTATAAGCTCTTTGTATTAAACAAAGTCTTGATAGTTCAGATTTATTATGAGGTTAAAGTGTTTTCTAAAGAAAAAATGCCCACAGTTCTGAAAATCTCTTGTTTTAAAAAGTTGGAATATAAAAACCAATTGAAGATACCTTGGTGTCTAAAATTTCTGAATGGTCACTAGTTTCATTGATGATTCCAGTTGAGTTGAAAGCCATACCTGGTCTGATACTGACAACAAGAAAGGTCATGGGAAACAGACCAAGACAGTAAGATCCTAGGTTCAAAACATGGGCTCTAAACCCGTAAGCCAACCTACAAAACATAAGCAAACCACAACTGAGTAGTTTCAACCACAAATATTCAGTTAAGATACCTGCAGAAACAGGAGTTATAGTCTCTTCTGGAAATGTATTTGATAAGTTCATTGAACTTGAAAGATTTTGGAATTCGCCTTTTTCATTTCCAGAAAAGGAATCATGACTTCCTAGGAAATTATGACTTACTTTAAACCTCTCACCAATTAATGGAAGGAACTTTAGCTCTGACTCCAAGTTGAATGCTCTTCCCAGGAATACTCTTGTTACTTCATTGTCTGCCAAACTGCAGAGCCCAGGAATGCTCCTTTGTGTTTTATATAATGATCCCCCCAAATATTTCATTTAATGCCAAAGATAAATTAATATCAACATTTTAATACCAAAATTTGCCTTTGACATATTTCTTTTTAAAGTATAAAACATTAAAAGTAATAAAGTATTCAGATACCATTAAAATTATTTAGAAGATTTTTTTATAATCAAATATTACTGGGTCAGTTTATTTTTTGTTTTGCAAGATTTTAAATAAATTTAATGAGAGCAACATTCAAAAGAAACACTACTTAATACCCACCATTTCATAAGTAAGTATTCTTTACACACAGGGTGGTTGAGAAGCTCTATGCGGTTATGTTGCACCATTGCCTGAGAAATAAGGAAAGATCAATAAAAATACAATCACATTAAACTCTTGAGTATAAACTCAGCTTTTTGTTTGCTGGCTTTATAACTTTATTTTGATTTTATCAAAACAACACTTGCTTATTTTAGAAACTTTGAAAAATCAAAAATTATATCAAGAATATATTTCTTTAAAAAAAAACACAAGCTAGAGAGAATCATTTTATACAGATGCTAAAATTATTTGCATAGAACAGATGTGAAAGTCAGTTGTCATCACCAGTCTTACAGGCATAAAATCCACATGTCTCTTCTTCCTTCACACTCCAAGTCCTCAGTAAGCCTTTTAAAGATTGTTTTTTCTGATTTGGACAATTTTTGAAATCTTAATTGAATTTGTTACAATATTGTTTATTTTTTATGTTTTGCTTTTTTTGGCCATGAGGCATGTGGGATCTTAGCTCCCCGACCAGGGATTGGACCGGTGAACCGGCACCTCCCTGCCTTGGCAGGGGGAGTCTTAACCACTGGACAGCCAGGAATTCCCATCAGCCAGCCTTTTAGATTTCACATTAGGTGATGGCTGGTACCATGGTCTGTATCAAAGCCTTCCACGTAGGGAAATGAACTCATTTAAGGTAAATGAAAGTTCTTAATTGATCTAGAACAGTGCTGTCCAATGGAACTTTCTGCAGTGATGAAAATTTCTATATCTATGCTGTTGAGCAAAAGAACTACAAACCACATAGGCTTCTGAGGGCTTGAAACATGGCTACTGCAAATGAAGTAATGAATTTTTAACTTGATTTTAATTTTCATTAATTTTCATTTAAGCAGTCACATGTGGCTCAGTTACTATATTAGAGAGAACAAATCTGGATCCTACACCACCATTTGCCATCCAGCCTTCAAATGTTTTCTTTCACATGCACACAAGCTTTTGTGTTGCCAATATTTACACCACAAGTCTGCTGCTCCACGTGGCTAAAATCTGTTGAAACTAGTAGCTGCTGTTCTTTTAGACCAGAAACCCACTCATCTGATACCTGTTTTCCTCTGCAGTTATTTGAGTTTGAAACTCCTGGTTTATCCTGAAGCAGATTGTCTGCATGGCTTTCATGACCTCACTTACAAGAAATGTAAAAGCACTCTTTGGAATAAGAACTGGTTTGGATCCAGTCTCTTGGGAAATTTGGGTCCAAACTGTGTGATTAGTGCCTGCTTTCAGATTGGGTTCACTCTTCCAGAAGGATATAAGAGCTGCTGAGAGGTTTGCGTTTACCCTGGAGGCCAGTGGTTAGCTGAATTTGGAATCGATGACTGTAAACTGTCACCCCCTGCATTTTCCTGGGGTTTTTATACTGTTGGAAACTCATATACGTATGTCTGCATTGAAGTGGATGGAGGTAGGAGCAGATGCTGATGGTCAGCCTGTGTTGTTTATGGTTTATTGGATTCTGGGTTGGGCAGGTCTAGCATGACCATTAGGACTAAGGTGATCAACAGTGTGGAACTTTAAGGGCACCAAATTACAAATCATTTTGTATGATTGCTTTCTTTACTAACAAATAAAGAGTTAGGCTGCATGGCATACACAGAGATCAAACCATAAATCTGGAATTCTCTCCAGACTCCTTCCTGGAACTATCATACCAAAACATCACAGAATTCATGTAGAAACTACCTGAATAAGGAAAATAGTGGACTTACATTGAGAGTTAAAAGAGGCTCATATACGATGTCCGGTACAGGTGTTCCTTTTTTGGTGAATTCTAATGGACACTGAAGATATGTGAAATTATACTCGATCTGTAGAAGATAACAATTTTTAAAAATTGCAGTCTAGCATAGGCCCCCAAAGTCCTTCTTAACACATTAAATATGCAACCCTATCATTCTGCTGAAAATTAAGTGATTCAAATAAAGTTGAGCCATTTAACCTGAAGAAAAATAAATAAGCTATTCTGTATTAATTTCAAAAAATAAATGTGCCAACAGGGTATTTGATTCCTTTCTAATAACTCTCTAGTTGTGGGGAAAAATGCCTTCTAGAAAGACCACTTAGCTCTTTTAGAATTTCATTCTTCAGGCAATATTACACAAGAAAATATAAAGATATAAATAATAAGGCTAAATAAAACTGTTAGAAACAATTAAATCATGAGAGAAAACTGAAGATCCAAGGGAAAAATTATCTCATAAGTAGATAATATAATAATATGAGAAATGAAGACAATTACCATCTTTTGAGATTCTGGAGTTCTAGTAACATTATTTTTACTATTCCTTAAAGAGTTAAAATGCATTTCAAGTTATTATGATAAAATAAACTTACATGGTAGTCTTGGGAGGACTTGTCTTCTGTGGAGGGCATCACGCAAAAATCTAAAAGTACCTTTGAGAGAAAAAGACTGGCAAAGCTATTGGGCAGGAGACTAGATCCAAGACGGAATTTGGTCCCATTTCTAAAATAATACCCACGATATTACCTTCCCCTTCCTTTGCTTCTTGTACCTCAACGTCTTGTACACTATGATCTAAGTCATTCAGGAAAAAAGTCTAAAACATGAAGAATTAACACGTACCACTGCATGCCTCAGCAACACCAAGTGATATAGAAAAATACGCACCTGAGAATGAAATTGCATTTACTAAATTTTAGGTAAGAAATATTCCATTTGCTTTGCCTAAAACTTGATGTCTTTCTGGGTTCCTAGAAAATATGTGGATGATTGAGGATTCCTTTGCTTAGCATCTTCTAGTGATAACTTAATTGTCTCTAACCGAGACCTTCCAGCTGAGTCCTGAGTTCTTCCCACAGTCTAGGTTGCTTCTTCTGTATCTGATCCTGTACCTGATCCTGGAATATTATGTTTGCTTCTGTACCTGGCTTACTGAGCAACACTGACAAAGTTCACATCCAAAGTGGTGTGGACAGGATGTTAGGCCATGGATATTATAATGACAAACAGTTGGAGGTCCTCGAGATGCTCAGTTAAGGGAGAAATCACTTAAGAGTTAAGCGTTAGATCCTCCCCTGGGAAGTGTAGGGACAGATATTTTGTGGGGGTTCCTGTCTACTACATAAACAATTTGAGTAACCCCAAATCTGTGTGCTTGGACCTTTCTGGTGGCCCCAAATCATGATCCTGAGAAAGAAATTCTGCCCAGTCAGTCTGCCCTCCTGAAACCAGATGTGGACACAAAGCCCCAGGTAACCCCATTAATGGGTCCCTTAGAGTTCCTGGGACATCTGGTCGACCCCACCTGCAGGACACAACAGTAGAGGGTTAGACAGCACCCTGAAGGGGAGACACAGGAACTCAAGCCCCACTGGGAGGGCATGCCTGTCCTGGCTGGTCTCAAGCACCAAGGCAACTTAAAAATGTTGAGGCAGTCTCTGTTGATCTTGACCCAGCAGCAGTACTAGGAGTCATAACAGACATCATGAAAAAGAAAGACAAGTCCAGTCAATTGTGCTGTGCAAGGAAGAACCAGACACAGGCCTGGCTATTACAGTTTGAAAGCTTTGTAATAACCAGCGTAGGCAAACTGAAGGCTGGGCTACCAGAGGAAGGGGAGGGTCATGGGGGAAGGATTGTGTTTATTATACAAATATGTGATGTGAGGCTAAACTAAAAGACTTTTAATTCCCCCTAGTTAAAAAAAAAAATTCATAATACGAAAATAATACCAAGTCATTATAGAAAATGAACTAGAAAATATATAGTAACATGAAGAAGAAAAGAAAAACCAAATCATAATCACAACTGTAATTCCTATTAGCATTTTGGAATAATTTCTATGTTTTCCATATGTGAATATTTATAACTTTTTATTATTCATAATGCTGCAGGAAGCATCATTGCATATAAATCTTTCTATACATCTGATTATTCATTAGGACAGATCCAAACAACTGGAATTACTGAGTGACAAAATCTGAAATCATGTTTGCAACTAATAGATGCAAATTTGAAACAATCACATGCATGCCCCCAAACCCCCACATCTAGAGGCTTTATTCAGCTGGCAACCTCCACTAGTGCTCTCTGCTCTAGACTTGGATTGTTTGAATAAAAAAAATATGTTTAACATATTTTCCTACATTGCACGTAACCACTAACAGGATTTTTTAATCCAAGTAGGTCCTTCTCAAATTTGTTGGCTAGATTCCCTTGTAGCCTATATAAAACTAGACGCTTAACTTTAAAGATGGAAATTACTATGTTTAGGTTGTAATTACAACAATAAATCTTCACATTTTATTACATGCCAAGCATATACCCAAAGGATTTTTGTTTTTAGAACTTACTTTCATGCATTCAGGGAGGTATTCTACCAGTTCTATAACTGGACATCTATTGGTAGGAGAACAATGATTAAAAACCTTGAAACATTCTCCCCATCTGTAAAAAAATAATAAACACAATTCTTAAACTTTCTGTTGTGTGCAACAACAGAACTACCAGTTGAAATTCAAGATTATTATGTTTAGGAGAAACTGATTAGTTTCAATGGAATCAATATGTGAACTGAAATCAATCCAATAGAGTCCTTGTTCATTCATGGAAATTAGAAATGTGTGCAAATTCAAGGATGGCTGTTATAATCACTGTTCTGACTCTTTATCTAAATGCCTTTTCAAGAAGGTAGGTTTTGACCTTGATTTCCCCTTGAAGTCATGAAGGGGCATTACTTTCAAAGCTGGTCATGCTGTATGGAGATACCCACATTCACAAACATACAACAGCAACATAGTACTGGGAGCATGACACTTTACCTTTAACCCAGGCACACATCATGTATTGAATTAAACTACAAAGTAACATGTGTCAGGGCTTCCCAGGGGCTCAGTGGTAAAGAATCTGCCTGCCAAGCGGGAGACAGTGGGTTCGGTCCCTGTGTTGGGAAGATCCCCTGGAGAAGGGAATGGCAATCCATTCCAGTATTGTTGCCTGGGAAATCACGTGGACAGAGGAGCCTGGTAGGCTACAGTTCATTGGGTTGCAAAAGAGCAGGACATGACTGCACAACTAAATAAGAACAACATGTATTAAGTACATTAATAAGCACGGGCTCTGTGAGAACATCGCAGATTTGCATCTTTCTTTACTGCCATCTGGTTGGACAGGATAAGGAGATGTTTATGATACCAAGAATGAAAGAAATCTATAACAGGAAGTAAAAAAGAGCCCATTTATCTCCAATATCCTATCTTTGTAATAGGAGGCTAGTTCTAAAAGCTACCCAGACATATTTTCTGTTAACCCTATCAGTAAAGTCCATCTAGGATATCTGTACCATCAATAGAAAACTCCAGGTTGCACTGATGAGTGCTTCTAAGGAAATGGGCCAGGGGACCTGGAGACTTCCCATGCTCCAAAACACAGGCTTGGTCTGCTATGAATATGAGATTGCTCATCTCTGAGTCCACTACTGGGGGACACTGGGCCTTGGTGAGAATCGATCTGTGATGACTAATACATAGAACAGATTATGTTTGAGACATGGGACAAACTACCCTCCAACTTCATCATTAAAACTCCTTAGAGTACAGTTTAAAAAAACCCACAGCCACACAAAATCATGGGCTAAAGGAAATTTCATTTCCTGGCACTGGTAACAATAGGGATTTACCTTGGAGAATATTTTCACCAACATCCAGTTTGCGGGTTTCCATTGGGCAGGAGAGCTTCAGGCAAGTTCAGGTGAGTCAGGGCAGAGTTAGTCTGAGAAGACCATGGTGCCACAGACTACAGACACCTGACCCCTGGGAGCCTCACAAGAATGCTGTGAAGTGGGTCTGTGCTCCCATCACTTAGAAATGGAAACTGAAGACCAGAGAGTTTAAGCAACTCTTTGGGTGTCTGTGGTCACTCAAAGAGTTCATTAAAAACTTTAGGGAAACAACTGACATTTTAAAATGTTGACTTTTGCATCTGTCTCTAAGGCAAGGGAAATAAAAGCAAAAATAAATAGGACCTAATGAAACTTAAAAGTGTTTTCACAGCAAAGGACATCATTGACAAAAAGACAACCTACTGAATGGAAGAAAAGATTTTCAAATGATATGATGCAGCTCATATAATTCAACATCAAAAAACAAACAACCTGATTTTAAAAAATGGACAGAAGACCTCTATAGACATTTTCCCAAAGAAGACAAATAGATAGCCACCGGGCACATGGAAAGATGCTGCTAATCATCAGAGAAATGCAAATTCAAACTACAGTGAAATATCACCTCATACCTGTCAGAATGGCTATTGTCAACAAGAACACATATAACAAATGGTGGCGAGGATGTGGAGAAGAGGGAACCCTCATACATTGTTGGTAGGAATGTTAATTGGTACAGTCACTATGGGGGTGCTTCAGAAAGCTACCATATGATGACGTAAGTCCACTCCTGGGTATATAGGTATACAGGATATATAATCCTAAGGAAAAATAAAAACACTAACTCAAAAATATACATGTACCACCGTGTTCAAAGCAGCATTATTTACAGTTGCCAAGGTATGGAAGCAACCTGTGTCCATCAACAGATGAATGGATAAAGATGTGGTATATATATGTGTGTGTGTGTGTATATATACATATAGATAGATAGATATAATGGAATATTACTCAGCTGTAAGAAAGAATGAAATGTTGCCATTTATAACAACACATATGGACTTGGGAGGGTATTATGGTAAGAGAAATAAGTCAGAAAGACAAATGCTTTATGGTATCACTTATATGTGAACTAAAAATAAAACAAATTAGTGAATATTTAAAAAAAGAGAGACTCGTGGATATAGAGAATAAACCAGTGGTTACCAGGAGGGAGAAGGAAGAGGGGAAGAACAAAATAAGAGTAGGGGATTGGAGGTACAAACTACTATGTATCCAACAAATAAGCCACAAGGATATAATGTACAACATGGATTATAGGCAATATTTTAGAAAACTATAAATGGAATATAACCTTTAAAAATTGTGAATCACTGTGTTATACACCTGGAACTTACATAATATATTGCACATCAACTAAACCTCAATTAAAAAAAAAGGAAAAATAAATAAAAATGGTGATCGACAGCTGAAACTTTGATTCTTTTTCTCCTCCTGCTTCCTCTCGGATTATCCCCAGTGCCGGAGGACACTAGACACTTGAGGGCAGGACGGCAGCGTACCTTTTGCTCCTGATGGTCGTGAGGACCACCTCCTTTCTCTTATTGTGGATTGCAACGTGCAGGAAGGAGGCCTGCTGCTTGTTCAGGACCACATCAGCATCGTAGCTCAGGAGCAGGGAGACGGCTTTGGCATGGCCCTCCCTCGCCGCAAAGTGAAGCGCGGTGTTCTTTCAGAGAAAACAGAACCCGGACAATCCAGTGACAAAGGCTACTCATCCTTTGGCTATTTTACAGCTTTGTTTCACTGTTGAATTGCTTAAGATATTATTAACAAAACTATTTAATGACAAAGAGTTAAAATTTGGGGATCCCCCAGTGGCTCAGCGGTAAGGAATCTACCTGCCAATGCAGGAGACCTGGGTTTGATGCCTGATAGGGGAAAATCCTACGTGCCGTGGAGCAACAAAGCTCCTGCAACTGCTGAGCCTGTGCCACCACTACGGAAACCACGCACCTAGAGCCTGTGCTCCACAAGAGAAGCCACCACAAGGAGAAGAAACCTGTGCACCACAACTGCAGAGTAGCCCCCGCTTGCCGCAGCTAGAGGGAAAAATCCATGCTCTTTCAAAGGTCTAGCACAGCCAAAAATAAAGTAAATTTTTAAAAAATCACAGGTTGATAAAAGGTTGCCAGTCTCTAGTTTTGCCACAAAAAGGCATTTTAAAAAGCAATGATAGCCCTCTAGGCTCTGTCATTTCGTGAAAGAACGTGCATTTCAATACTCATTCTCCAAAAAAGAATGAAGGACATTATAGTGGACTGAAGGACAGTCTTTCAAATCAAATATGCTTAGTTTTAGGGAAAACTTACCCCTGTTCTCTTCATTTCCCTTGGGTGAAAATTTTATCATCAATTCACGTGGGCCTGTAACAGGCCTCTGAGAGACTCACCAGCTGTCCTCAACATACATCCACCCCTTGGGGCTGTCTCCTTATTCTGTTCCCCTTTGACTCTTTCCTCACTAACAGTCTGCATAATAAGGGATAGTTAGGGAGTCTGGGATGGACATGTACACACTGCTATCTTTAAAATGGATAACTAACAAGGACCTAACAAGGACCTACCAGGAAACTCTGCTCAGTGTTATGTGACAGCCTGGATGGCAGGGGAGTTTGGGAGAGAATGAATACATGGATATGTATGGCTGAGTCCCTTTGCTCTCCACTTGAAGCCATCACAACATTGTTCATCAGCTGTACTCCAAAATAAAAGTACAGCTGTTCATCAGCTGTACTCCAAGTATACATGTCCATTCCAGACTCCCTAACTATCCCTTATTATGCAGACTGTTAGTGAGGAACCCAATATAGGTTCCCAATATAGGAACCCAAGAAGGGAAAAGAAGGTTTCTGGCAATGTTGGAAGGTTCCTCTATGCCAAGATTTGGGGTAGGTATGACGAACACAGTACATACCCCTTCTTCATCTAGCCGATCTGTGCATTTCAAGTTAGTGTCAAGAATAACCTTCATGGTCTGAGTATACCCGCCCAAGGAAGCATGATGCAAAGCAGTCCAGCCATTGTGGTCACTGTTAAAGAAGAGAAAACGTGTGCATTTACCTTACAGATGAAAAGGGGAAGGACACCTCCCAATTGAAAGTGGGTCTGATGATCAGAGAAAACAAACCATACCTGAGATATTTGAGTTCTAGCAAGTAATTATGTATTGTTGTTATTGTGTTGCTAAGTTGTGTCAGACTCTGCAACCCCATGGACTGGAGCCCACTAGGCTCTTCTGTCCACGGGATTTTTCAGGCAAGAATACTGGAGTGAATTGCCATTTCCTTTTCCAGGGGATCTTCCCAACTCAAGGATCAAACCCACATCTCCTGCATTGGCAGGTGGATTCTTTAGCATCTGAGCCACCTGGGAAGCCCAAATATGTATTGCCTGGTTAATTAAACATGAGTTAATTTCAAGCTTAATTGGATGAGGGCCTCCCTGGTGGCTCAGATGATTAAGAATCTGCCTGCAATTCAGGAGACCCAGGTTCGATCCCTGGGTCGGAAAGATCCTTTGGAGAAGGTAATGGCTACACACTCCAGTATTCTTGCCTGGAGATTTCCATGGACAGTAGAGCCTGGTGGGCTGCAATCCATGGGTAAAAGTTGCAAACTCTCAGTTATAAGATAAATACTAGGGATGTGGTGTATGACATGAATAAATATAATTAAAACTGCTGTATGTTATAAATGAACATTAACAGAGTAAACCCTAAGAGTTCTGATCACAAAGAAAAATTTTTTTCTTTTTTTTTTCTTTTTCCATTTTTTGGTATCTGTATGAGATTAAGGGTGTTCGCTGAACTTACTGTGGTAACCCTTTCATGATACATGTGTTTTACCCCTTAAGCTTACACAGTGTCAATTATAATCTCAATAAAATTATAAAAGAAAATAAATAAAGTCTATAAACACATTATCAAACACTTCGGGGGAGTGAAACTGGAGTTAGCATGTCTGTGTCATACATATTTTCTTTAAGGCTGTAATGTACTTATACACACTATTTTCAATATTGCTTTATTCTTTCACTGAATATTGTATCAAAAATTTTCCATGATGGTGTTATTAGTCCTTGTGGTTACCATTCATGGCTAATAATAATAATGATGATCATTATAATAATAATATCATTATACAAAACATGGATAGAAGATGCTTAGCTTATTGCCACTAATTTTTTTCTAAAAGTTCAGGTCTAAAGAGATTGTTCCTCTCATACTCTCAAAAATTCTTACTTGATCCTTTAGGAAAATGTCTGTCTTTTCTCTCAGAAATTCAAGATATGAATACAGTGAACACTTGCCTTTTTTCCAAATTAGACATAGAAAAAAATGTGTGAGATACTGATACAATTTAATTTCAGGGCCAGTGAGTAACCGTATTAGGTGCAAGAGACACCTCGCTATTACAGTTATGACATAGTTATGCAAGAGCTCTTGTCTTCTGGGTTCACCTAGGGTCCCCTTTGCAAGTCTGTTGCCTGGTGTTCATTTGGAAGCAGGAAGGAGCTAAGCAGAACATTCATTTCACGGCTGCATCATTGCTGTGCTGGGGTTGGTACTCTGATAAAGAGATGTGTTTTTTAACATTAGCCTAATAAACTCTCTGCTACCATGTTGGTGCAATTAGAAATTAGCCCATCATACATCTATGAAACGCTTCTGGGTTTTCCTTTTATTTTTACAAAGATGTCATTTAATGATGCCACTTTTTATTGTACTTAATTATTTTAACTTGGGCTTCCAGTGGCTCAGACAGTAAAGAGTCCACCTGCAATGCAAGAGACCTGGGTTCAATCCCTGGGTTGGGATGATCCCCTGGAGGAGGGCATGGCAACCCACTCCAGTACTCTTGCCTGGAGAATCCCCATGGACAGAGGAGCCTGGCGGTCTACAGCCCATGGGGTCACAAGGAGTCAGACATAACCGAGCAACTAAGCACAGCACATTTTAACTTGGTTTTGTTTCATGTGTTAGATTTCTTTTGTAGTGAAATTCAGGAAATTTTTATGTCTCATGTTGCAGCTTAAAGGAAGTTCTTCATGTCCATCAGTCATCATACTGAATGAGATGTAGAGTCTTTGATTTGTATAGCATGTGTGTGTGTGTCTGTAAAAACACACTGCCTTGTATCTGCCAAAACAGCTGATAGCATGATGAAGGTATATAGGAGAAGGGATATCTCAAAGATTCTGGAAATTACACAAAGCCACTTATTCTGTGACTCTGAACAAGGCCTTCAGCTCTATGAACCTCAGTGTTTTCAGTTGGAAATAATACTGACTTCCCTTTCAATATTTAATAAAGCATGTTATGTTTTGAGGATTAAGTGAAATGGGTAAAAGTACTTAGTGTGATTGAAAGGGAGATATTATAATCAAAAATAAAATATAAAAAAAGCCTGACAATGTCTAGCCAGTTACAAAGAAGATGTAAATATTGCAATCTTATATCCTCACCTGAGAAATAATGCGCCCTTTTTCAGAAGTAGCTGAACAACTTTATCATGCCCATTCTTTGCAGCCAGGTGGAGAGGAGTCATTCCGTGCAGGTCACCTTCATTCAAAAGCCTTGTGTCACTTATGTCTTGCAGGAGCCTCTGACAGGTATTAATACGCCCATAACTTGAAAGAAAAAAAGTTTGATATTTTCAAAGCAAATATTTAACAGAAAGAGGACATGCTTGTATGTCGCTTAAAGTGACCCTTACCTGGCTGCAAAATGCAGGGGTGATTTCTTATCTTTGCTTTTGGAATGAATGGACACATTAAAGTTGAGGAGGTTGTTTACAGAGACAGGGACCCCCTGTCGACATGCATAGTGCAGAGGGGTGCACCCATCATTGTCCTCGTCCATCACCAGCTCTTTTATATGTTGCATCTATGGGAAAGATGGATATTCTGAATATAACTCCGTGATGATGCTAACAGAGTTTTTCAACCTATTTTATAGGATAGTATTTTCTAACAAGGACCAATATATACACCTGAGTGGAAAGTATAAATAGCCTTAAGGGTTATATACTAGGGACTTCCCAGGTGATGCTAGGGGTAAAGAACCTGCCTGCCAATGCAGGAGATGCAAGATATGTGAGTTCGATCCCTGGGTCGGGAAGATCCCCTGGAGAAGGAAATGGCAACCCACTCCAGTATTCTTGCCTGGGAAATCCCATGGACAGAGGAGTCTGGCAGGCTACAGTCCATGGGGTCGCAAAGAGTCGGACACAACTAAACAACTAAAAACACACACAAGGATACTAGAGTAAAATAAATGCAGATGAAGATGTGTGCTCTGTCTCCCTATAATGTGTATTACTGTATTAAAGGCGCTGAGAAATCCTAAGAATAGGAAATGTATTTAATATTTTAAACCCAGCATTTTCCAAATTGTATTTGACCATAAACCAACCTTCTCATCTCTCCCTTCATTTCACCCCCCAGGCCCGGCCCAATAATACTTAACAGCTTAATATTAATGTGCTCTGTTAGTCAAAATTAGCAAAACTGTTAAATTAGTGTCACTTTAAAAAAATGAATAAAATTAAATGAAATTAACATCACTTCATCTTTTAAATAAAAATCAAATGGCAAATGAGCAGCTTAAATCAATCCATAAACATTTTATATTTTAGATATTCAAATATATTTGACTCTTTAAGACACAGACTATATTAAAATCTATTAAAAACAGTATGATGCACTTCAAATGTACCTAATAGTCACTCCGTAAGTATTAGTTGGTGAATATAAATATAGAGATAATGTTTTCAATTTGTCAACAAGCATGCTGAGTAGTTTTTCTTCATTGATTAGGAAGTGCTGCTAATTCACTCATGTACTTGACTTCTCAATTGATACACAATTCATAATGGTCCAAGAGTGAAGGAAAGGCATTCTGTTATAGATAAGGATATATGGAAACTCTCCATAACTTAGAAAACAGTCCCAATGTAGTTTATTATTATCATTATCATAATCATCACTGCTGCTGCTGCTGCTGCTAAGTCGCTTCAGTTGTGTCCAATTTTGTGCAACCCCATAGACGGCAGCCCACCAGCCTCCGCCGTCCCTGGGATTCTCCAGGCAAGAACACTGGAGTGGGTTACCATTTCCTTCTCCAATGCGTGAAAGTGAAAAGTGAAAGTGAAGTCGCTCAGTCGTGCCCAACTCTTAGCGACCCCATGGACTGCAGCCCACCAGGCTCCTCTGTCCATGGGATTTTCCAGGCAAGAGTACTGGAGTGGGCTGCCATTGCCTTCTACTATGTTGTAAATATTCAAATATGACATCTTTCTTTAAAAATAAAATTTAAATTCCAGACTCAGCCTTCAAAGGAATAAAAATCATAATAAATGAAATCACTTTACCCTCTATTGAACCCAACTCATTTTATGGAAATCCACACATATGTATTACCTGCAAAAACTCAGGATGCAAATTTTTTAATCCATAAGGCTGTTGAACAGTCAAATGCAAAAAATTACGTCCAAGATTATCTTTTATGTCCACACGGGCACCTAAAAAGCACAATATAAATATAACTCCTACTCATTTATTTAAAGCATAGCCTATGGTGGATTTTCAATGTAAGAAAATAAAAGACTGACTTAAAACTTTGCCAGTGTTTAAGTTAGAGAACTTTATTTAGGTAAGAAAACTAAACATGGTTTAAAATGTGTTTATCTTGCAGTGTGCATGTGTGTGTACAAGGGGTAGAGAATGTGTGATTTATTACATTATTTAATATATGAGGTCTCATCTTTTAACACATAAAATAGAATTATAGAGAGATTAGAGATCAAGGGAGAAGAGGTGAAGGTATCTCTTTTCTTCATTATCAGACTGGGTTAGTATCTAAAATGGGAACAGTTATAGCACCTACATCAGGTGGATTGGTTCACTGAGAGGATGCAGATAAAGTGTTTAGTGACATGCCTGGGATGTAGTCATCCCCTTACAAAGGTTATCAATTCTTGTTCTGAAGTTATCTTTCCAAGTATTATGCCCTACTGGGCTGAGAATTATTCTAGATATGGGAAGTATCCCATTTGTGTTCACAGCACCTGGCCCACAGCCTGGCACACAGTAAATGGACACTGAGTGCTTAACCAACCGAGTAGCAGTTCTAAAGGCCTGGTTCAGCCCCTCTTAGTACCTTTAGAGAGGAGCAAATTTACAGTATTCCAGGATGCAGAAGCAGTTGCTAATAGAAGTGGAGACCGTCCTTCAGAATCGGTGATATCAATATCTGCTCCCTAAAATAAAACAAGTCATTCAACAAAGAGCCTATGAACAGACAAAACAGCTCACACTACAGTCTGTAACTTAGTGTTCATTCATTGGGACAGAATGTCCAAAATACAGCTAGCACTCACGCACATGACTGCTTGACATTTCCCCGTAATTCGTGTTGCATGAATCATAGAGAAAATCAAGGCATTATTCTCTAACTTCAACAACTGAAGTCTTTCTCACATGTTAATCTTTTGACTGACATCTGGCAGTAGATCTATCTTCCTGCCAAAATCATAAAATGTTGACCTATATCACTAGTTTAGTTCCCACTGTAAGAGAAGATTGTTAAATATCTGTGGTTAAAAAAAATCTAAGTTTATTTCATTTGTCATTTTAAAAGCATTCACAAGAAATCATTCACTTCTATCGCCAAGATAGTGGATCCTGGGAGCTCTCATCATAAGGAAAAAAAATTTTTGTAACTTTCATGGTGACAGATGGTAGCTGGACTTGCTGTGGTGGTCACTTTTCATTGTATACAAATACTGAATCATGCTCTACACCTGAAATTCACATAATAGTACATGTTAATTATAACTCATGAAAAAACAACTGTTCTCTTTTTAAAAACTCTACTTCATCTGAAACAGATGAACTGAAATAACTGAATTGTAATCATTCAAATCCTAAAGTAAAATTTTAGTCAAATGTTAAAAAATGTTTGCATTTAAGAAATCACATCTCATATATATATATTTCAAGAGAATAAGTTGGTATTTACCATTACATATTATGGTTATAATATTTGATATGACAAGAAACAAAAACTTTTTAAAAGTTCATGGAAAGAATTCTATCTTTTGCACAGGGTAATAAAAATAGCTTAAACTCCGACTGGGGCTAGGATCCTGTTCTTTTGGGACCCACTGAATACAGATGACAAGGGCAGCCTGATAGTGATCAGAGAGGTCCTGCCATCCTCTTACAGAAGAGAGGGCTATATTTGCAGGAAACTGTGAATAACAAAACTCTGGGCTATAATGAGTCTTCCAGGGATTCTCCTATGTAAATACCACAATTTCAATAGTTGCTATTGACAACAAGCACAGGTTAAATACTCCAAGCCAGACTCCATTCATTACTGATATGATGGGGCTTAAATAAATACATCATAGACTCATCTGTAGAAAGGGCTTACTAAAATTGAACCCAAAAGCTGACTGATTGCATTTCTTAGAGTGAAAAAGGTCTTGTGCTTTCACTTGTAACAAACCTTGGACAGTATTTTTAGTTCTTCATGTTTTCATTGTTTGAAAGCTGGCACGGAGGCAGCAGGGGCAGAAGATTATAATGGAAGGTGAAGGGCACACTTGCTTTCTGTCCCGCCTCCACCTGCAAGCCACTTGTACTGAAGAGGGGTTGACAGAGTCAACAAGCCTGACCCTTTCCCAGGACTGGGTCACAGGAGAGCATTCCTTGCCATGAACCTATCAACTCCCCACAAAAAATGCATTGATATGGGCATCAAAAGTACACTCTGGTACTTCTAGCTTCCTGGCAATGAGGTTTGGCCATTATGCATTCATATACAATATACCCTATTTGTGAATGTATCAAGTATCTTTTTTTTCTTCTAGTTTTATTGAAATATAATTGACATGTTGTTGTTCAGTCGCTAAGTCATGGCCAACTCTTGGTGACCCCATGGACTGCAGCACTCCAGGCTACTCTGTTCTCCACTATTTCCCAGAGCTTGCTCAAATTCATGTCCATTGAATCAATGATGCTATCTAACCATTTCATCCTCCACCACCCTCTTCTCCTTTTGCCTTCAATCTTTCCCAGCATCAGGGTCTTTTCCAATGAGTTGGCTCTTCACATAAGGTGGCCAAGTATTGGAGCTTCAGCTTTAGCATCAGTTCTTCCAAGGTGGTTCAGACAGTAAAGAATTTTCCTGCAATGCAGGAGGCCCAGGTTTGACCCCTGGGTCGGGAATATCCCCTGGAAAAGAGAATGGCAACCCACTCCAGTATTCTTGCCTGGAAAATTCCATGGACAGAGAAGACTGGTGGGCTTACGGGGTCACAGAGAGTTGGACACGACTGAGTGACTAAAACCTTCATTTTCATAACTGACATATAGCACTGAATAAGTTTAAGGTGTGTGGCATAATAATTGGACTTACAGATATCATGTAGTGATTATCACAGTAAGCTTAGTGTACATCCCTCATCTCAGAGATACAAAATTAAAGACATAGAAAAAATTTTCAAAATGTTTTGCAAATGTATCAATCATCTTTTTGTAAACTCTTTTGCTTGTAGGCAAGAAATCAAAGAGAAAAACAACTATTGTATATTAATGCATATGTGTGGATTATAGAGCAATGGTACAGATGAACCTATTTGCAGGCAGGAATGAAGATGTAGAGAACAGATGTCTGGACACAGGGGTAGGAAAGGGTGGATGAACTGGGAGAATGGGATAGACATATATACTACCATGTGTAAAACAGCACAGGAACCTCAGCTTGGTGCTCTGTGGTGACCTAGATGGATGGGATGGGGGAATGGGATCCAAGAGGAGGAGGATGTGTGTATACTCGTAGCTGATTCACTTAATCGTACAGCAGAAACTAACACAATATTGTGAAGCAAGTATACCCCAATTTGAAAAGTTTGATTGAATTTTGAAGATCCATGGTATGTAATTATATGATTTTTCAACCGTAAATAGTAATAAAAAATAAATCTGTCAAAGAAATAGTTACCACTGAAATTAAGTAGTCAGCTAGTTCATGGTGATCAAATAATGAGGCTCTGCAAAAAGAGAATTATAAGCATATTAAGGAACTATTGATATAAATATACACAATAAAGCTACTATTCAATATATTCAGAAAGTGAGTTTAAAGGATCATTGAATAACATGATAAAAGGCTAGAGAGTTAATAACCTTTCAAAATCTACAATTGGATTCTGATTAGGGTAACTTTTCAAGTAGGAGTAATAGAGAAAGATAAAATACATCACAAGATTTTCTTCCTCATCTTTCTGCAAACCTATTTTCTCCTTGTAAAAAACCATCATGAACATGTTCTGAAGTGAAGAGTAAAATCTGTCCTAAGAGTTTAAAATAAAGGCCAAAAAACTGGCTATTACCACTGTGACCATGAGAAATAGCAACAATTGCATACAAGGTACAGCTAAGATTTACCTGCAGGGTTCACAATGCCCCTTTGTTGGCAAAAGTTAACAAGGCAGTGTTAGCGTTCCTAAAGTTTTAGGAAGCCAAAAAAAACCCGATGGATGTAATTGAAGTCACTTGGTATCATCTCACAAGCAGCCATAAGGATAATGTTAATTAATACATCAAATACAGATTTTTAATCTATATTAAAGCATCACCATAACAAATGTTAATACCAATGATTTAAAAGTCTGTTTCCTAATGCAAATCTTATTTCTTTGTTCCTACTCAAGATCATCTCCTCTATTCTTAACGTTCTGTGTATAAGTCTTAGTATCAGCTTGCCAATTTTCATTCAAAATTCACAAGAGGTTACATTCTAAATGTTATTAGATATATTGAGTAATTTTAAGAGTCAAATAATGTTAATTTAAGGCCCCATTCGATTTGTTCTGTATCTTCTCAGTCTAGAGCTCTGGTGCTCCAAGTGTGGCCTGCACACCACTGAGATCTTTGCACTACAGTAGCAAAAGAAGCTGTAGACCAAGGAACAAACTTTCCTTTGAAGCTCAAGATGAACTCCAATGTCACTGGCTATTAAAAGGACATTCCAGGATCATAGATCAGCATTAGGTTCATCAGAATTGGACTGAACCAGTCCAAGAAATCTTCAGCCAACTCAAGTTGAAAGCGTCCAGCTAGTCACCAGGCTAAGTATATTTTTTGGTCAGGTAGATGGCTCTGTTATCCTAAAATAACTCCTTCTTGTGCATATTTGTATATTAAAGCTCTAGGGTAAATGTACACATTTTAACTAAACTCAGATCACTAGGTTTCTGAATTGGCTAAACATTGGCATCACAAAGGGTTTTTAAAAATTCCTGAGAGTCATTAGCAATTCTGATGTAATCTGAGTATGAATTAATGTTGGGATTTTATAAATTCCTCACAGGATTCTAACGTGTAGTAGTTTGAAAAATATCTGGTCTAGAGGTTAATCCGTCTACTGAGTTTTTGTTTTATTTCAATATTTGGTTTTTTTTTCCTGTCTAGGGTTTCCAACTGCATCTTTTTCACATCATCAATCTTTGATTCATAAATGCCAATTTGTTTTCCATAATGCCTTCTCTTAATACATTTACTTTACATAACTGACCATTCCTTCTTTTAAATTTCTGAAAGTTTTAAATACCTTTATTATGAAATTATTTATAAATTGCCCTGTTATTTCTTTTCCTTTGGAAGTAAATTAGCCTTCTGTCGATTTGATTGTCATAATCTTATGAATTTCCTTTATGCTATGAAATTTTAGTTTGCAAACTCATCCTGCATGGAAGTTCCTTGGAGTTCCTTCTGTTCATGTGTAGCCTATTATGGCTAGTGGTTTTGCTAATGTGTACACTCACGCCTCCATCTCCCCAGTTTAGAACCAGATCTTATATTGGTAGCTAGAGTTTCTTTTTCACTGTGGGATAGTGTAGATTTCTTGGTTCAGTTACTTATTGAGACTATCTCAGTTCTTCTTCTGCCATTCCAAGCTTCTAGCTCTGCCTCCATGAGTGTTGTGTGTGTGTGTGATAGAGAGAGACAGACAGACAGATAGACAGAGACAGAGATGGTAAGAGATAGAGACAGAGAGACAGCAAAGCCCCTTCCCAGCCATTTCTTTAACTCACATAGGGAACAGCCAGTTTTTGTCTTCTCAAGGAACTGAACACTCAGTCTACACTGCCTGTTTCCTGTCTTAGCAGCTAGTAAGCCTATAATTTCAGATGCTTTTATCTGATGTGTATTTCTGTTAAACTCAACAGAAGTATTTATCTTCTTTGGAGCTTGGCTGTCATTCCTTAAGACTAAGTACATATATGTTTTGAGAACTTTTACATGTAATTGTGGGACTACGTGGAAAGGGAAATCGGGTGGGAAAAGTGGACCACTCATATGTATCTGTTCCATTATCCCCCCTGAGAATGAAGATAACACACACGTGAGGACCTGAAACAGGTTAGAAAGGTTTTGAAAAGCTGTGTATGTTGACCTCCTGAGCATATAGGAAGTGAATCGAGCCTATAGCCACTGGACAAAGAACTGATCCAGAATATTCCACTGGAGAGTTTATCCTATGAAAATCTGTTCAACTTTGTATTTTTGATTCCAGAGGAACATAGAGATTGCAGTTGAACCACAGGATCTTTGTTATCTCTGCTCTTTTCTTTTGAACTATGGAGTCTCTGCTACCATAAGCAGTAACTTTGTCTTGTCTTCTTAATTAAATACATAAAGACAAAAAATCTGTACTCAGAATGATAGGAGGGAAACTTGCCTGTGAAGCAGTGTCTCGTGATTTCCATCCACCTCATTAACAATATCGCTGTTGCCAGAATAGGAAGATACCATCAGCTTAACAATCTCAGTGGCTCCCTGGGTGGCAGCAAAATGAAGGGCTGTGCACTTCCCTTTCTGTAAAGAGTTTTGATATCAGCATCAATCAATATTCTGTCCCAATTTAAGGATCAAACCTAAATTCAGTTGTTTTTTTCTTCCTAGTCCAACAAAATCAAGGAGTATGGAATTTAAGATGGCAAAGAGTAATCAGTTTCACCTACTGAGAAGCCTCAATATAAAAGTCATAGCTAGCAACTGTATTTCCTTGCAAGGTGACAGTTCTTGACAGCTCTGACTGTACTTAGCTTCTATCATCAGTGTCTTTATCTCTACTGTATCTGTATCTGTGTTTGCAATTGTCTTTGGTAGCTTTCAAAATTCTTTAGATAGATTAAAATTTGAGAGAATCTCTTGTTCTGCTTTTGCATGAATAGCAGGAAGTAACATCTATCTAAATTAACTGTGAAAGAGCTGCAGGGCACTTTGGCAAATAGAACATGAACAATTCTACAGGAGGAATCTGAACAGTTACCTCCAGCAGGTCCAGCTGCGCACCATTGTCCAGGCACATTTTAATCATGTCCAAGTCCCCACTTTGAACTGCCATGTGGAGAGGGCTGGCTTTCCCACTGTTCACAAAGTTAATGTGAGACAGTCTGCTATACCCATGTTCCTCACCTTTAGGAGGAAATAAAATTCAAGAGAATAAATACTATAAATAAATAAAAGGTATTTTTTTTAAAAAAAGAAGAAACGACTTTTAGACTTACATAAAAGCCCAGGTATAAATCATATTAAATATTTCTCAATAGCATCCACCAAAATAGGCTTCTTTATAGTATATAATGGAGGAAAGCTTCTACTCACCAAACTTTAATATTATTTCCATGCATTTTTTGGCACCCGAAAATGCTGCCTGGTGAATAGGGAAGCACCCCCATTTATTTGATTTACATGGCTTAGCCCCTTTATTTAACTGGAACAAAAGAAAGAACAAAAGAAATAAATGACAAAGATTAAACCCATCACAAGGATGGACAAGAATTTATATGCCTCTCCCATAACTTTTCGCTACTCTGTGCCTATGTAAAATTATTTACATAGAAAAGCTTTGTATGGTATGAAACCTGGACAAAAAGGTAATTTTGGAACTAGGCTAACATTCTGAACTAGAGACACTTTAAATTTTCTAATGACAAAGTAACAACATTTCACAAAAATTTCAACTTGATCTTCCACCAAAGTCAACACATTTTTTAGTGAAATTAAAGAGATTTTAAAAAACATTATCCTATTGCTCCTATACCCATTCTCATTTCCTTATACAAATAAAGTGATAATATTTCCCAGATCATTTTCCTGTCATTTGTGCAATTAATAAATGATTAGACCAGCACTTGTATTAAATCATGAAAATCAGACATTTTCACTAATGAATGTTCTCTACTAAAAAGTTGTTAAAATGAACAGAATGGTATATTACCTTCACCTCTAAGTCAACCATTCTCAATCACCATTTTCTATAGAACACTGGATTTCAGTTTTAAGTACCTCTTACCACAAAATGAGAGATTTTGAAAAAGCAAAAAAGTGTGAAGAAGCAAATACATGTATCATCTTGCTTTCTAGGGACACTGTTGTTTTACATTTTAGAAGACAATATTTTGTCTTCTTTGCATAAGTAATATTTACATGTATACTATGTGATCACATCATTTTAAAAAGTATTTTATTTAATATTCTTAAATTACATGATTTTATTAAATACATATTCCATTTGGGGGTACATAAAACTTCATACAATGAATCCCTATTACTGAATTTCAACTTTTTCTCAGTTTTCTCTGCTATACATAACACTGATGTTAATATTAGTGATATCTTTAATTATCTCCCTGAGATGTATTCCAAGAATTGGTATTGATGAGTCAAAATACATTTGTGCCAACAGTGAATGAAATTCCCCAACTCATTACATTTTCTAACACTCATTACATTTTCAATCAATAAGGAATTTTTGTCCTTTCAATTTAAGAGATTTTAAAAAAACTCATTGTTTTAATATCTTCCTCTTTGATTACTAGAGAAATTAAATAAACTTTATGTGCCCCTTGCCAGTTTTCTATGGAGCACTGTCTTTTTCTTATAAATCTGTGAAAATACAGATAATTTTATATCCATTTAAAGATAAACAGATCGATATAATCATATGCTTTGTTAGCTCAGGTCAATCAAGGGATTATAATCTAATCTAATACTGAACTCTCCATTCAGTCCCTGGATAAGGCCAATGTGGTATTACATGGTACTTTTCATTATTTTGATAAATTAACTGCTAGTATTTTTAAGACTGCATCTATGTGAAATTGATCTATGTTTTTCTTTGGGGGGAGCTCTCAGGTTTTGGACTTATTATGTCTACTTTATAAAACTAATCTGCACAATGTCACTCTTTTCTTGTGCTACAGGAAGATTACCTGAAACAGAAACTTCTTTGCAAGTTTGAAAGAAACTATAAAATCTATAAAAGCATATATTAGCTGGTTCCAGAGCTTTAACAAAGTATTAGCAATGCTTTTTTTTCCTAAATACTTTCCTCACAGATATTTAATTTTGTAGTCAATTTTAACACTTTAATTACTTTCAGTTTTTTATCCATTGGGCTTCCCTGGTGGCTCAGATGGTAAAGAGTATAACTGCCTGCAATGCAGGAGACCTGGTTCAATCCGTGGGTTGGGAAGATCCCCTGGAGTAGAAAATGGTACTCTTGCCTGGAGAATCCCATGGACTGGGAAGCCTGGCTGGCTATGTATAGTCCATGGGGTCACAAAGAGTCGGACACGACTGAGCAACTAAGCACAGCACATTTATCCATTAAAAATCATTTCTAAATTTTTAGGATAGGATTGCATACTGATCTTTTGCCATTTAAAAATTCTCTTTCATATTCAATTAAATCCTTTTGCTATTTCTAATTTTATTGATTTTTGCTTGAGGTTTTTCCATTGTGGTTGGCTGGTTGTTGGTTTAGTTGCTAAGTTGTGTCCGACTCTTGTGACCCCATGGACTAGCCCACCAGGCTCCTCTGTCCATGGAATTTCCCAGTATAAACTGTCATGATTGGACCAAAAAAAGTTAAATTTTTTAAAATTCTTTTTTTGGTCCAATCATGACAGCTTATAAGAATATATATTTTCATCCAAGTATATTTAGTAAATATGTTAGAAGGTATTTGTAATTTGAAATATCCCACAGATAGTCTGAAATTATTTTATTTCATTTTATTTACTCCCTGGAGGTGGTGGAGAGGGAAAATCAAGTGCTAAAAATAGAAATCTGGCCTGAATAATGTACAAGTGATTGAGGAATATTTAAAAGAAAGCTCTTTGATGAAATTCTAATACCACACTCAGAAGGGGCACTCCGTGGACCAGGACTCAGCCATGGTGACAGATACCTGAAGAGTCGGACTGGATCATCCCGAGAAATCTCACCGGAGAGAAGGCTGGCTCTTCTTGTTGGGCTATGGCTGAGGAGCTCAGTCATTATATCATGCAAGGGTCCCTTTCTGAGAACCTATGGCAGCTGTTTCTTCTCATCTTGGAAACAGATATGGGGCTGTTTCTCCTGGCTTTTATTTCAGGCCCCAACAATAATTTTGCAAATAACAATCTTCATCTTTCCTTTGATGATTCAGAAGCTCAGAGTCCCAAGTATGATTCACCGTTATGCACATACAGGCCATTATGCTTTGTCTTTTGTATTCTGGGCTTTCCTGATAGCTCATCTGGTAGAGAATCTGCCTGCAATGCAGGAGACCCCAGTTTGATTCCTGGGTCAGGAAGTACTCTTGGACAAGGGATAGGCGACTCACTCCAGTATTCTTGGGCTCCCCTGGTGGCTCAGCTGGTAAACAATCTGCCCACAATGCAGGAGACCTGGGTTTGATCCCTGGGTTGG
Source organism: Bison bison bison (assembly GCF_000754665.1). Lineage (NCBI taxonomy): Eukaryota > Metazoa > Chordata > Mammalia > Artiodactyla > Bovidae > Bison > Bison bison. The sequence goes on along the minus strand of NW_011494813.1, from coordinate 2,239,431 downwards.
GAAGATCCCCTGGAGAAGGGAAAGGCTACCCACCCCAGTAGTCCATGGGATCACAAAGAGTCCGATATGATTGAATGACTTTCACATTCACTTTCATTCTAGGTCTGACTACCAGTTTCACATTAATTTTTCTTGTCGATATTTTCTTTTCACTTCAGTCATCTCACGTTTTCTGTAATGCTTTCCTATTTGTCTTCCAGAAGAAATTTCAGACTCTTAAGATTTAAGAGGTGTTCTCAGTTGCTTCACTTGTGTCCGACTCTTTGTGACCCCAAGGACTACAGTCCACCAGGCTCCTCTGTCCATGGGATTCTCCAGGCAAGAATATCGGAGTGGCTTGCGTTGCTCTCCTCCAGGGGATCTTCCTGACCCAGGGATTGAACCCTAGTGACCTGCATTGCAGCCAGATTCTTTATGCGCTGAGCCATCAAGGAAGCTCTAAGGGGTGTGAACATGTACTCAAACTCATAGAACTATTTTTTTTCTGACACACTTTCTACATTTTATATTTTGCTAAAAGAGAAACTGAAAATAGTTTTGTTTATTTTTTATTTTTTGGCCACACCACATGGCACGTGGGACCTTAGTTCCCTGGCCAGGGATCGAACCTGTGTCCCCTGCATTGGAAACATGGGGTCTTAACCACTGAACCACCGGGGAAGTCCCTGAAAGCTGTTTTAAAGAACAAAAATTCATGTTGTACTAAAGGATAAAGAAAACAGGAAAAAATATAAATAAAATACAAACCAAAAGCTGCATGGCTTCACTGTTGTCTGTGAAACATGTGATTATCAGAGCTGTGTTTCCATTTTCTCCTTCCAGATTAACATCAGTACTGCTGTGCTCAATCAAGACCTACATTTAAAAGAGGGAATAGTCAGTCAAAAGTCAACCTGCAGGTTTTCAAATAGGGTATTTGTCTTCCACTGGATGTTAAGCTTTCAGTACCAGGAACCATGTCCTTATTCATCTTTTCCATCACTCTCCCGTGGAATCTGACATAAAACCTTGTACCTAGTGGGTACTACAAAAATTTCTCATATAGATGAAATAATGGCAATTTCTATAGCTCACAAATTAAGCCAACATGGAGTTGTAGAATTGAAAATAGACTAAAAATCGTAAATACTAGTTAACATTGCTCACTAAATATTTTTCACTTGTATTAAGTAAGCTATATATATGTATATCATTTTTACTGGAGTATAGTTGCTTTATTTATAACATTCTGTTAGTTTCTGCTGTAGAGCAAAGTGAATCAGCTACACACATATATCCCCTCTCCCTTGGCTTTCCTTCCCATTTAGGTGTCCACAGAGCAGTAAGTAGAGTTCCCTGTGCTATACAGCAGGCTCTCATTAGTTATCTATTTTATACATAATAGTGTATATATGTCAATCCCAGTTTCCCAATTTATCTTACCCTCTTCCGCCCCTTGGACTTCCCTGGTGGCTCAGACGGTAAAGTATTCGCCTGCAATGCAGGAGACCTGGGTTCAATCCCTGGGTCGGGAAGATCTCCTGGAGAAGGAAATGGCAACCCACTCCAGTATTCTTGCCTGGAAAATGCCATGGACCAAGGAGCCTGGTAGCCTACAGTCCATGGCGTCACAGAGTCGGACACAACTGAGCGACTTCACTTTCACTTTTCACTCCCCCCTTTGGTATCCATACCTTTGTTTTCTCCATCTGCATCTCTATTTCTGCTTTGCAAATAGTATCATCTGTACTATTTTTCTAGATTCCAGATATGTGATTTTAATATATGAGATTAACTAATATCTACCAAAAATAAATTGATGGAGCCAAAAAATAAATTGAGAATGTGTGGGTGGTGATAAGGGAGGAATGTAAGAAAGGAGAAGGAGAGA
>NW_011494813.1:2235315-2237461 GCF_000754665.1 Bison bison bison | reverse complement strand
GAGAGAGAGAAGAGAGGGAGGGAGGGGGAAGCAAACATGGGAGGGAACTGTTTCCTTTTCCCATCTGGACATTTTTCTTTGACCCAGATTGCAAGTATTCTGGGAAATGTCCATTAAAACCCCGTTCCTTCCAGGAAAGAAGAGTCTCATGTAACAGAGATATAGCTTAACTCAATCGGTTCAAACTTAGTCTGGAACCAGAAACTCTTTCTCCGACGTAAGAAATGAGAATTCCTGCTAAAATGGTTAAGCAATTTTTCTAATGGGATTTAATTGAAGACCTGTTACCCCTTCATCTGGCTGACTCACAGCTGATTATTGGCTAAGAATCTATTGATCTTGAACTAGTTTTCTTCTAACAAAATTTTTCTTACATAAATGTCTCCCTCAAAAGAGAAATCTCTGAATTAGCCTGCTAAAGACCTTTTCTTTTGCAGCAAGACTCTGATAAAATTATATCATGTGCTCACAACTAAGAAAGAATTTATTAAACAAGCTGTTTCCTAAAAACTCTGACTTACAAAAGAAGGCACACAGAGCTGCTAGTTAATAGAATGTGTCCTGATGCGTCAGCAGATGAATCAGGCTTACTAATCAGCTCTTCTCATAAAGGAAAATCACACTGGAATTTTAGGCCATAAGAACACACAGGACGATTATGGATGAAGGAAAATAAGAACACACAGTTCAGTCAATGGACCTGAGGCATCACCTTCTGTTCTTAACAAAGTCTGGATTGATTCGCGTGTGAAGTAATCTACACAAGTCCACAAGGAGAGGTTTTTTTGGGTTTTTTTTTTTTTTATCTCTGCCCTCTTGGAATCACAGCTGCTAGATTTGGAGCCTCTATTACGGTGTTTCTTCTCACTGCCACTAGCACAGTCTTTCCTAAAGCTGTGTTAAAGCGTAGGTGGCAGGGGGCCCAGAGAGAGCAACTAAACTGTGTGTGGGGAAGCGCCGGAAGCGCAGGGGATGGGGCGGCGGTGACGCCAATCTGTCCGCGTTGGAGGGGCCGGGCCGCTGCCGTAGTCGCCGCGGCTGCCTCGTGAAGTGGCACAGCCGAAGATTTAACGCGGAGCAGGCCCTCACCCCGCTGGCCGGGAGCTTCTTCGGACACGCCGGCTAGCGAACCGTCCCCGCAGCCGTCTTTCTTCCTCAGCAGCTCTTTCCTCGCTGAGTTTTCTGGGAGCGTAAAAGGAGAAGGTCCGGGGACGCCCCAAACCCCTTTTGCTCCTGCCCATTGCAAGTGTCACTACCCCCATGGCCCTCACCATCTCCTCCCTCTTCTCCCGCCTCTTCGGCAAGCAGCAGATGCGCATTTTGATGGTTGGATTGGATGCTGCTGGCAAGACGACCATTCTGTATAAACTGAAGTTAGGGGAGATAGTCACCACCATTCCTACCATTGGTTTTAATGTGGAAACAGTAGAATATAAGAACATTTGTTTCAAAGTATGGGATATTGGTGGTCAAGATAAAATTAGGCCTCTCTGGAGACATTACTTTGAAAATACCCAGGGTCTTATTTTTGTAGTAGATAGCAATGATCGTGAAAGCATTCAGGAAGGAGCAGAAGAGCTGCAGAAAATGCTTCAGGAAGATGAGTTGCGAGATGCAGTGTTGCTGCTTTTTGCGAACAAACAGGACTTGCCGAATGCTATGGCCATTAGTGAAATGACAGATAAATTAGTCTTCAGTCCCTTCTTAACAGAACATGGTATGTTCAAGCCACTTGAGCTACACAAGGAACCGGTCTGTATGAGGGACTTGACTGGCTGTCAAATGAGCTTTCAAAACGTTAAATGAAGCTGGATATCTAACCAAGGACATGTTTGATAGAATTGGTCTAGGCTTGTTACAACAAAATTAGTTTGCATCTTGGTTATTAAACAGTATCTGGGACTGGTTTGGGCAGAATATTATTGCGTTTAAACTTATTTTGTTGCCAATTATTGTTTACCAAGTATAATATTGCCATTTAGCAATATGCTTGGTTTTAAAGAGATTCTCCTTAACTTGGGGGAAAAAAAGTGTCCTCTTTTAATTTTACTTCCCTTAAGCCTAAATGCCTGGAGGTAGCTAATGTGACACCTTTTAAATAAATCCATTTTGAATGTTTTTTTTTTTTTTTTAATCCACAAGGAAT